>NC_061116.1:139300165-139642638 GCF_002878395.1 Capsicum annuum | reverse complement strand
ACACACACACACTACAATATATAATTATATATATAGTTATATATTAATTTATAAAACATATACACATGTATACGTTAAATATATACGTCTATAGAAGATATATATACACATATTTAAATTAATATTACTTTATAGTAAATTAATAATATATTAAAACTAAGTTATATTTAAATCTAAATTAAAAAAAATAAAAATTAATCGGGCCGGGCCTGTTAACCGGCGGGCCCTAATCGGGCTTCATCCGGGCTGGGTTAACCGGGCCCAATCGAAAAAAAATTTGGCTTGGAACCCGGTACCCTACAGCCCGTGGGATGACTAGGTCGTGTCAAATCAGGTTGGTTGTTGTAAGTGGGCCGAGATGGGCTGAGCTGAGTTGGGTAAGCCCGACCCGTTTGACAGGCTTATATTAGTACATCATGACTTTTCTAAATATGATGGATTCAATTAACCTACCTTGCTTATTCTTTATGATTTTCTTAGGATAAAAAGATTTCATTAATTATAGTAGTCAATGGAGTCAGTTCGTTAACTTGGTGTTGGCAAAGAGTGATATTTTTTAGGTTGTAGAGAAAGATGGCATAGTTCTTGCTATAAAGTTGCATAGGCTTAGTAGGATTTCTTTTAGGGCAGTTAAACCAAAACATGACTATTTGAGGCATGATACTAGCTACAATTGGATAAACTTATCGCGATTTACTGTGTTGAAAGAGTTTGCTTTTATGAAGGATGAATTTTACGTTCGTTAGGTTGTGGATTGCAATCGACATTGTGTGATTGTGTCACTTTCAATGTATTTAACATAATGATTGATGATGATGCAAAGGTCACCATGATTGATTTCCTACAAACGATGTTAGTTTATCATTCTAATGAGTAATCCCTAGATGCATTTTGATCTTGATGTGGTGTAACGATCCAAATTACCATTACCCTAAAGTAAGAGATAAAATTTGCACCTAAACTTTCTTTGATAAATTTTTAAGAAATTCAGGACTAGACTAGGATGGACTTATTTTTGAGAACATGATAGTTGAGCGAAATTTGGTATTAATGTGATTGTAATAGCGGGGTTTGATATGATAATTGAATAGCCACTGAGTTAAGAGGTCGTAGGCACCTGAAATAGAGTTATGGGACTCTGGTTATATAATATATCATGGAGGAATTGATTCATGATGTTCTGATTATGATATGTGTTGTAACGTGAGAAAAACTGAAGAGAGATCTCATTTCTACCTTGGACTGCTGCAACAGAAAAACTAACCGTTGCAGTAATAACAAGAACTGCAGTGGCGACCTTCGTAAAAAAGCTTTAAGCGCTGTAGCGATAATTGTTCATTACAGTGGCAGCGTACAATAAAATTGCAATTTTAAGAAAACCAAAAAATGTTTCACTCCCCATATTTACGAAAAATGTAATAGAGCTCTATGGAAGGCAATTTTTGGTGGGTCTTTAAATTTTTTCATCTTTGGAGGTAAGTAATCACATTTTAGACTTGAATTTACTTTATTTAACCTTAGAAAATCACTGGAAATGGATTGATGGTGAAAATTGGAGTGTGATCCTAGTTGATGAAAATTGATGAAAAATGGAAGTAATGTGTATAAATTTGGCATATAATGATCTTAGGGTGTTAGAAAATACTAATGAAACTAGAATTATGGTTCTTTATGCTAATTCAAGTAAAATTCATGAGGTGTTGAAAGATAGAAAATCCTAAGATGATGAAATACAACAAGTTTATGGCTAAAATAGTGATTTTTGATCCCTAATAATTATAAGGGGAAAGAATTATTAAATGAGTATATATTCTTATTGTTATATATCAATAACGAGATTGAGGTAGGCTATGATTTTCTTGTAACACATAAACTTTCTTGACTTTGTACTTATTTGTGAATTTGACATTTATGATTGCCTTCTAGCATGACTGTTGATTTAAAAACTGCATTGCATTTCATTTGCATTATGATGATATGTTGAGATAATGGGTTGGTACTTCACCATTACAGATATAATATTGTGATAATGAATTGGGTATCAATTACTACAGATATGATATGTTGTGATAATGGATTCGATACCACGCTGGTATAATATGATGTTGATTATGAGGTTTAGAAGAGTAAGAGTTGGTATGCACATTCTGCATACTTACACTCATTCATATGTATAGAGTGTTTTTATGATGATTATACATGATGATGAATTATTGGTGAAAAGGATCAAGTATAAAATCCTGTGAAAGTAAACTTATGAGTTGTATTTACTTGATGATACTTGAAGTGTTCCGTTGATTGTTACCATTGGTTGTAAGTTCTGTTATGATCTCTCTTATAATTGTTTTGTCTTGCTTATTTGTACATTATTGAGTTAGTCGACTTATAATGCTTACCAATACTTTTTGATGTAATGGTGCTACCTGGACTCTTCTTATTATTGAGTGCAAAACATCTTTCAGTGGCTGACACACGACCTCAGTTCTAGTTAGCAGTCCCAATTTTAAGGGTGAGCACAAGGTCTTGGAAACTTTTTGATCTTCTTGTGATGTTGATGTTGTTTTTTTCAGGACTAAGACGATTCTTTTACTTGTGTTTTAGACATTCTAGTTATTTTCCAAACTTAGTTACTTCTTAGATGTTCTTGTACGGTGACTTCAGGTCCCGAGGATTGTAATAAATAGAGGTTTTCACACTATATCATTGTATGGACAATGAATTTAGATGATGATTATCTGGATAATAAATAAAGATTTTTTTCTACTTGTTTGAATGCATGAGGTTAACAAATTACGAATGTGAAAGTAACTCTTAAGTGAGTAATGTGAGATTAGTATGGTTCTCCTTCGATAGGTTAGGGTGGGTTCTAATAAAAATCGTTAGGTCGTAATAAGGATGGTATCCGAGCACCAGGTTCATAGATCTCATTGTATAACAACAGGTCTAGTAGAATCCTATAAAATAGTGTGAAGACGTCTGTACTTTTCTTCAAAAGTCTATAGGACTTTAGGAATGGATTTCTTTTTTCCCTTCTTTCATGTTATAACCTGATTCCAATTGGTATCTGGTGATCAAAATTGGTGTCTATTTCTTTAAATCTTGCTCGCAGATGGTGAATACCAGAACAACACTAGTAGCATCAGAGCCTACACCAGATGCTGGAGCGATAATTTGGGGCAGGCCTCAAGCTAGGGCCGGAGCTAGATAGGGAGGACGAAGGGCATCACCTATTAGGAGTGCATCTTAGGCTATTGAAATATCGACAAGACAAAGATCACCATTCTATCCCTCATAGCAAGACACCTCTGACTATGCTCAAAATAAAAGGAGGTAATTAGGAAAGAAGAGATGGTAGCTTCAGAGAATGTGGTGCCAACAATAAACATTGCAGCTTAGGTGCCTTTGTCTACAGAGATGATTTAACAAGTGTTGAGGTTCTTGGGTAGCTTAGATGGTACTGGCCAAACTTTAGTTATCCCAATTATTCTTCCCACAGCCTTACACCATATCGCTGTTCTAACACCAATGATACATGTAGGCTCTAAAATAGGGATGTATCATAGACAGGTACTTAAAAAGTGAGATGGATGATGAACATGGGTTATTTTATAATTATATAAAAATAAACCCCCGGTGTTAAAAGGTACAGATTCTATGATGTTTTTGAATTTTTGGCAGATTGATATGAATGTTTGTACAAGATGGGCATACTGGAGAGGTATGGTATATAGTTTTTCTTTTTAGCTGTAAGCTGAACCAAGTAATGGTGAGGGTCATTTATGGAGTGCAGGGATACTTTACCTCCACTCACTTGGGCTCAATTTCATATTGTATTTCTGAGAAATATGTTCTCTAAACTTATCATGATCAGATAAAGAATGGGTTTTTGAGGTTGGAGTAGGGTAATATTGAAATTCAAGGGGGAGGGTGAATTGAAAATTTCTATGAGTCGACTATTGACTCCTCACAGTCGACTTGCCTATAGATCAGTACACTTCATAAAAGAGATTAGATTTTAAATAAACAAGCAAGTAAGTAATTGAATGTAAAGTAAAGGAACAAGGATTTATCGTAGTTCGGAACACCAATATGGTGCCTACTTCTAGTCCCCTTGGGTTTCAACATTTCCTTAGATCTTTCAAAGTCGGGCTTGAGTACAATGATGAGAAACAAGTTTTGAAGACTTATTTTGTTCTTCAGATCTTATGACACAGCTTCAGTTTGTATTACAAAGTCGACTCGATCCTATTCTTTATATAACTATTGTAAAATAATGAGTACAAAACTTTGTGAGACTAAGATTGAGATACTTTGAGATTTTTCCTGAAAGTTGCGTAATATCTTCTTTCTTCCATTTTGGCCTTTATAGTCTTCTGCTGTATATGCTTTTTTTCTTTATAAGGAAACCCAAGAGATTTATTCTCAATCAAGGATTTGAGTTGATTCCTTGATTGAGAGAGTTTGCACCTTATGGTATGTCCATCATACTTGGTATGATTTTTCTTTCTCACATCTATACATGTCCATATCAGATATGTCCATGTAAGGAGTGAGATCTTCCTTCTCCTTTGATCTTGCCGTGAGGTGCATACAATTGCCTTGTCCATTGGGATCTTCAGTTTATATGATTTGTGTTGCCTTGTCAAACAATATCCTACTTTGATATGTCTCTATATTTAGCACGATCTTCTTCGAGGGAATATTCCTTGCCTTGTGCAAGATATCTTTCCATTATTTGAGATCTTCAATGTCCTTTGTGTGAGATCTCCTTCCATCTTTGCGGATCTACAATATACTACAAAGTTCACTTATTAGTTTGTCATTATTAAAACACAGATCATAAATATAGGAGGCTAACAATCTCCCACTTTTTGATAATGACAAACAAGAATAAACATCAGCTGACTTTCCTGTCTTTCACAGTAGTTGGTTGGCTCCCCCGGACTTGTAAACACTTATGCTGTTCCCAGTATCAATCGACTCTTATTATTAATAGCCGATTTTCTCCCCTGACTTGTAGGCACTTCTAATGTTCCTGTCGTTCTACCCCTTTTTGCATAATAAAAAAACCACAGAGTAGTAAAAGAGAAGTAGACAAATAGCAGAGATATAATCTATTAACTAACAAGTACTAGGTAAAACAAAAAGTGTGGCAGATAGTGTATTAAAAATCATCTAACAACCCAACAAAAACAAGGGACAGGACCTCTTTTTGAATAAAAAATGTCATCATTCACTGCTTGTTTAGAAAGTATGTCAAGATATTATGTATATTATGGCAGAACGTGGCATATAATTTTCAATATTTTTGAAGAAGGAGGAGTAGGAGTTTTGAATAAAAATAGCTAGATCATCATTGGAGGAGTGGATTTGGGACTTGAGGGAATCCATGCGGGTGAACACTCGAGTAAACAACTTGATACCCTCCTGTTTGAACCCATCAAGAAATAATCGGACCATACCTATGTCTGTGTTAGTGCTCTTCCTGAGGTCTAGAAGTTTAGAAGTTGACTCCTGCAGCAACATGACTCCTTCCTCGATGTCTTTGGAGCAATCCTCAATATCCTCCAGTTCCTTCAAGACAGTAATCATAGGGTTAGAAACAGACTTGCTTACCTTGGGGAGTTCTGACTTTTCCAAGGCAGAATCCTTCTTTCACTATTCATCTTCAACCAAAGCATAGCCCATATTGGCAAAATTTTTGTAGTCATAAGTAGCAACAACTTCCACTAGGGGGTAAGCATAGAGATCAATTGAGTAACATAAGAATCTGAGTAATAAGCAGGCTATATGACAAACTGATGGAGGCATGAACATCTACTGCACTCTCAAGCATGTAATCATAAATCCAGGTTGCCCAATTGATTTTGAGTTTCTTAACCAGACAATACAACATAAAGATATCACGACAGGTGATGTTGCTAAGGGATCCTTTCCGAGGAATCAATGTGGAAGCAATTATGTGGGCCATGATATGAAACTTGAAACACAGGGACATGGGACCATAATAAAACCCTCTTAGCTTCTTCAAAGCTGACCTCAAAATCTTCGGGACAGTTACCATTCATAAAGCAGGTTAAACTAGATAACTTTGTATCAAAAGCATTTTCTAATAGAATAATTCTTGTGCCAAACACAAGAGTCTCAAGTTCACCACTATCAGGGGAGAGGCGGAGTTTCGCATAAAATATGCGAGCTGGTTTGTCATAAAATAGAAGTCTACATATATGAAAAACAAAGACAAGTCTTGAAACTTAAAGAAGTGACTGATATTACAGAAGAATATTTTAATTGACGGAGATTAATAATGCAACCGGGTACAACAAAGCAACTTTTACAGAAAGAGAATTTTTCTTTATGAGAGCATGTCCAAAACTTGTACATTTCTTATGAAGGGAGAGACATTAGATATTTTGGATTAGGTTTCTTATTGGAGGGGTCTGGGCTAGGAGTAGGATGATGTCTCTTGATGAGAGTTGACTGAGAATCCATTGCGGATTCATCAGAAGACTTGGAAAGGAGAATAAGACTGTCAAGGAGGGTTTTGGGAAGAGATTTGGACATGTTTTCCATAGAATGAGTTTTGGTCATGAAAGAAGAGGGAAGATAAAATTTAAAAAGGAAGAACGGAAGAAAATGGGATAGCTAAGAAGACTTAGGAATAGAGGGAGGATATAGGTGACTCTTGGTATAAAGTAAAAAAGTGACTGATGGAAGAGAATGGGTGGCAGAAGGGGGTGTTGGAAGGTAAAGAGGTGCAGAAGCGGTAAAGGTAGCGTGAATATTGGTGAGAAATAATGATGACTTACTTTTTGAAAACCAATTCTTTTGGTTAAAAACTGACGAGAAAATTAGAACTAGCAAAAGAGATTTTTTGTCCAAAAATAAAACTCATAATTCATTAATACTGAGAATACCAAGTCTTTTTCTAAGGAAACAAATTCTTTCTTCTAACAAGGGTGTAAAAATATCTGCCAGTTGATTTTTTGAGTCAACAAATATTAACGAAAAATGACCATTTTCTACATGATCCCAAATAAAATGATGCTTAATATCAATGTGTTTGGCCCTAGAATGATGCAGAGTATATTTAGATAAACTAATAGCATTAGTGTTATCACATATTATGGGAACAGATTCAAAAGACAAATTAAAATTAAGTAGTTGGTGCATAATCCATAAAATTTAAGTACCACAACTTCCAACGGCTATGTATTCGACTTTAGTTTTTGAAAAAGTAGTTGAAGTTTGCTTCTTGCTGTGCCATGAAATCTGGACATCACCATGAATTTGACACATTCCACTAGTGCTTTTTCTATCACTTTTATCACCTGTCAAGTCACCATCTGAATATCCAAATAAATCAAAATGGGAAGAACAAGGGTACCATAGTCCAATGTCTTAAATTCCTATGAGGTATTGGATGATCCTTTTGATGGAAGTCAAATGAGACTCTTTGGGAGTTGACTGGAACCTAGCACACTTATATACACTGAATAGGATGTCTGGTCGACTAGAAGTCAAATAGAGTAGTGATCCAATCATTCCCCTGTACATATTTTCATCAATATCCTTTCCAGATGAGTAAGAATCAAGACTTGTGGGTGCACTCATCGGAGTTCCATAAGCCTTTATTTTTTGCATATCAAATTTTTTGATGAGTTCCTTTATGTACTTAGCTCGAATGATGAAGGTACATTTGGGAGTTTGTTTGATTTATAATCCCAAGAAGAATGCGAGCTCTCTCATATGGCTTATTTCAAATTCTCTTTTCATAAAATTAGCAAAATTCTCACACAAAGAGATGTTAGACTGCCAAAAATGATATCTTCAATGTAAATTTGCACAATAAGAAGATTTGAATCAAAATTTTGTATGAACAGAGTTGTATCAATTTTACCCCTTTGAAAATTGTTATTTAGTAAGAAAGTACTCAATCTCTTATACCAAGCCTTTGGAGCTTGTTTATCTGTAGAGTGCTTTTGACAGTTTGAAAACATGATTTCGATAGGATGGATTTTCAAATGTGGGATATTCTTTTACAAAAAACTTCCTCATGAATAAAACTATTTAAGAAGGCATTTTTGACATCCATTTGATATAACTTAAAACATTTGAAAGTAGCAAAAGCTAATAGAATTTGAATTGATTCTAACCTTGCCACAGAGAAATGGGTTTATCATAATCAATACCTTCTTGTTTGGAATAGCCTTGAGATACAAGTATGGCTTTGTTTCTTAAAACCTTACCTTCTTTATTCAATTTATTTCTATATACCCATCTAGTTCCAATCTTGATTTTTGATCAGAGTACAAACTTGATTTTGTCCAAACTGGTCCAATTCTTTCTTTATGGCTTCGACCAATTATTCATCCTTAAGGGATTCATCCGTATTTTTTGGTTTAATTTGAGATACAAGAGCTATAGACGCTTGATTTCTCAATGATGCTCTTGTTTGCATCCTATCATCTGGATTTTTGATGATAAATTTATTTGTACAGCTAGAATCATGTTTCTATTCTTTTGGAATACTCGGTTTGACTATTTTAGCTTTAGGAGTCGACTCTAAAGGGGGCATAGTAGACTTGTCATGTGATGGCTCAGAGGTTGTGCTAGCATTAGCTCTAGATTATAGATCACTCACCTATTCTTCATAAATACTCAAACTCATAGGAGGGTGATTATATTCATCAAATACAATATGCATAGATTCTTCAACACATAAGGTTCTTTTATCGTAATCCCTTTAAGAACGACTAATGGGAGAATACCCAAGGAAAATACCTTTGTCACTTCGTAGATCGAATTTTCCTAAGTTGTTCTTACCATTGTTATGGATAAAACATCTGTATCCAAAAGTATGGAAGTAGCAAATGTTGGGTTTCTTTCCACTCTAAAGTTCATAAGGCGTCTTATTTAGAATAAGTCTGATTAGGCATCTGTTGATGATGCAACATGATGTGCTTACTGCTTCTGGCCAAAAGTGACCTGGGAGATTATATTCTAACAGCATGGTCCTGGCAGTTTCTTAGAGAGACCAATTATTTCTCTCTACCACACCATTTTATTGAGGAGACCAAGGTGATGAAAAGTTCTGAGAGTATCCGTTCTGAGCACAGTACTCGTTAAAGGCCTTGTTTTCAAATTCTCCTCCATGATTGCTGTGAACATAGGTGATGAGGTGTCCAACTTCTCTTTGTACTTCTCTACAAAAAATCTCAAAGTTTGTGAAGGCCTCGTGTTTATGAGCAAGAAACATCACCCAAGTAAAACATAAGTAATCATCAACTATAACGAAAACATATCTTTTTCTACCAATAATTGCAGTCTTGGTGGGGACAAAATGATCCATGTGGATTATTTGAAGAGGTTTGTTAGTAGAGACAATCTTTGACTTTGAATGGTGTCTGGGTCTGCTTACCCAATTGGTAGGCATTATAGATGTGATCCTTTTCAAACTTGAGTTTTGGCAGACCTTTTACCAATTCCATTCTGGACAGTTTCTAAGTGATAAGCATACTGGCATGCCCAAGATTTATATGCCACAACTAAATATCATTAGTTTGCACAGTGAGGCAGGTTAAGGTAGTAAATTCAGGACTATTTAAAACATAAATATTAGTAACGCGTTCACCAATAAAAGAGATATCTCTTTTGTGATGTTTGATTGAGCAACTTTCAGCTTTGAAGGAGACTCCAAATACAGCGTCACATAACTAACTGATGCTAAGTTGGTTATTTTGAGGTTGTCTACTAGATATACTTCAGTAAATTCACATGAAGAGCTAAGCTTTATTGAGCTGAATTAGATAACGCTGCCTCTAGCATTGTCATCGAATCTGACTAATCCTTCATCTATTTTTTCTAGAGAAATTTTTTTTGTTTCTTTTTGATCGTGTTTCTAGAATATCCACTATCAATGACCCGCATTCCCTTATTATTTCTCTTGCACGCATGTTCCTCGCTAGATTCACTTTTTTCTATGAAGCACATATTGGCGGCTTTTGTTTATTCTTCGATTTCATCTTCATCACTCCAAGCTCCAAAATTTTGGTTCTTTGTGGATGATCTTTTTCTTAATTCTGGACAGTTTATTTTGAAGTGGCCAAGTCTTTCACAGTGATAACATCGATCATCATTTCTAGTGGAATCATTATTTTTGGCTCCTTGGGATCATTGACGTCTCTGTCTCATGATCTGCCTTACTCCATGAGTTATGAAAGCCATTCCTTCTCTATTGGCTTCCTCTAGAATATCCTCTTCTTCAGTTGGTGCGGCATTGAAGGCTACTTGTTTCTTCTTTTCCTCTTTGTGGTACCTATTGATATAATTTCATTCATATGAAATGAGATAACCTCGTAGTTTGTCATATGTCATGTTGTGGATTTTCCATTTTTGAGGATGGCAACTTTGGTTTCCTTAGTTTTTGGGAGACTTTGGACTAGCTTCTGAACTTGCAGGCTATGTGGATAGATTATCCCCAATGATTTTAACTCGCATATAATTTTTCTGAATTTAGAAAACATTGTTTTGATGTTCTCATTTTATTCCATTTTGAGCAGCTTATATTCATTGACAAGGGAAACAATATTTGACTTTTTGACCTTTGTGATTCCTTTATATGTTACCTCCAATTTGTCTGACATTTCTTTTGCAGTCTCGTAGGTTGATGTCGTGTTGTATTCTTCTCCACTAACTACACAAAGAAGTAAACTTATATCTCCTACATTAGTATGTATTACGTCTTGTTGTTCTTTAGTGACCTCAAAGCTTTCAAGGTCTTCTACATCGGTACTGCTCGATTCTTTGTCTTTGTTATTTTGATTATCTGAGTCCTGGAATCGTCTTTGGTCTCTTCTTAATGGCAACCCATTCTTGGAAGTTATTTGATTGGACAAAGATTCTGAATCTATTCTTCCAGTAAGAGTAGTGCTGTCTATTAAAGTATGGTGGTCTTGTGGAGGAGTAACCATCTTGAAGGAGAGCACCAGGAATTTGATAGTTTGCTATTTGATCTTTACTCACATACGGTTAAGCAACACTATTGGTGAGACCTACTCTAATACTAATTGTCAAGAGGGCGGTGAATTAAAAATTTCTGTGAGTCGACTACTGACTCCTCACAGTCGACTTTCCTGCAGATCAATACACTTCACAAAACAGATTAGATTTGAAATAAACAATCAAGTAAATCATTGAACTTAAAGTAAATACACAAATATTTATCCTAGTTTTGAACACTAATATGGTGCCTACATCCAGTCTCCTTAGGTTTTAACATTTCCTTAGATCTTTTAAAGTCGGGCTCGAGTATAATGATGAGAAATAAGTTTCAAAGACTTATTTTGTTCTTCAGATCTTGTGACATAACTTCAATTTGTATTACAAATTTGAGTCGATCCTATTTTTTATATAACAATTGTAAATTAACGAGTACAAAGCTTTGTGAGACTACGATTGGGACACTTTGAAATTTTTCCTAAAAGTTGCATAGTTTCTTCTTTCTTCTATTTTGGCCTTCATTGTCTTCTTTTATATGTTTTGGCCTTTACCATAGTCTTTGGATCATGACTGAAACACCCTGGGCCTTGGCCCTTGGAAATTTCTTAAGCTTTTGAGCTCATTGTTCTTGTTAAGATCATCATACGAGTTGTCTCAGGTTGACCCATCTCGTTAGATGTCCATTATTTGGTGGTCAACTTTTTATTGTGGTTATGCTTTTATGGTGATGACTCATACGCTCAGGGTACGAGTGGTATAGTGAAATTATATATTGTCAGTGTCTAGCCTAGGTGTTTCTGCTTAGGGTACGACTTGAAGAGGTACTAGTCATATGGTATGGGTATGAGTTGGGCAAGGGGAGTCGTATAGTGGACAGTGTGTGATGTCTAACTTTCTGATCAAGGTATGAGTGGAGGGTACCACTTGTATGATTGGGTATGGGTGAGGGGTCCAAACCGTACCCATCTACAAGGATTTTTACAGTTTAGATTGGGGGTATTATGGACATTTTTCCTCTTAACTTATTTTGACCCCATGACTTAAAACACTTTTGGCACTTAATTTACCCTATTATTCTCAATCAAACACACTCTAAACACTCCTAAATCTCTCTTAAGGTTTGGTTCAAGGAAGGGCTAGGATTTTCTCAAGGTGATTCAAATAGGGGCTTTCAAGAGTAAATCTCTCCATCTTCTTTGGTATCTAAGGAATTTTGCTCTTCCCTCAGTGTTAGTTCAAACTAAAAGCATGATTTACTTAATGGTATTCATGGAATAACTGTGATATTATTTTGGAATAACCCGTGGGTGGTTTTAGGACGGTTAATCTACATAACTCAGGTTAAGATTTTAAATGCATGCTAAACCCGGTTCTCTTTCTCGACATGGAATATATATATATGAATGTGATTGCACTTAGTTATTTACTTGATTTTAAATGTTGGCATTACTTTATCCTTATTCATGAGTACATTCTAGCATTTACATACTAACCCATCTTTAGGTTCTATATCCCCACGAGATGCAGGAACTAGCTATACTACTCTTCCTGCTTAGTGACTTAGATTCGGGGATAATATTTGTGTCAGACTGAAGAGGTGAGCTTTCATACTCTGAAAGCCTCTATTTTATGCTATGGATATCTTTTCATACTTTTATTTATTTCTTGGACCTTAGTTTTGGCTATGTTAGGGGTATGTACCGACCGCATGTTCTTTGTTTCTGGTTAGAGGCTTTGAATGACTACTATGGGCAAGGACGGTGTCGGTATTGGTGTCAGGCTTGACATTGGGGATGGATTGGTTGCACTTGTGTTATGCATCTCTAGACTGTTGGACCTGTAAAGTTGTCTTTAATTTCCCTAATGATCTGGTTATTGAGTGAGAGGGTGGTTCTCTAGCTCCAAAGGGGAAGTTCATACCATATCTTAGAGATCAGAGATTAATCTCCAAAGGGTGTCTATATCATCTCGTCCAAGTTAAAGATTCTAGTTTGGAGTATCCTTCTTTGCATTCTATCCTGGTGGTTAGTGAAACTCCTAAGGTCTTCCCTGATGACCTTCTTGGTGTTCCTTCTAATAGGGATATAAGTTTGGGATTGATTTTGTCTGGACACTCATTCAATTTCTATTCCTCCATATAGAATGGCCCCAACTAAGTTCAAAGAGCTTAAGGAACAACTCAAGGATCTTTTAGATAAGGGTTTCATCCATCCTAGTGTGTCCCCGTGGGGTGAACCAGTGTTATTTGTACGTAAGAAGGATGGTTCCCTTCGGATGTGCATTGATTACTGGTAGTTGAATAAGGTGACGGTAAAGAATAAGTACCCTCTTCCAAGGATAGAAGATTTGTTTGATTAGTAGCAGAGTGCTAAGTTTTTCTCCCAGATTGATCTTTAATTCGGGTATCATCAGTTAAAGATTAGGGAGGCAGATATCCCTAAGACAAATTTCCGTACCCAGTATGGGCATTTTGAGTTTTTGGTTATGTCTTTTGGGTAGACCAATTCACCTACGATATTCATGGATTTGATGAATAGGGTCTTCAGTTAGTTTCTAGTTTTATTTGTCATTGTGTTCATAGATGACATTCTAATGTACTCTAAGAGTGAGGTAGATCATGCCAATTACCTCTGTGTGGTATTGTAGACCTTAATATAGCAACAGTTGTATGCTAAGTTCTTGAAATGTGAATTCTGGTTGAACGCTGTCACTTTTCTGGGTCATATTATTTCTAGTGAAGGGATCATGGTAGATTTCTAGAAGGTTGCAGTGGTTAAGAAGTGGTCTAGACCCATGGCTCCAACTGATACTCAGTTTTTCTTGGGTTTAGCTGGCTACCACGGGAGGTTTTTGAAGAGCTTTTCTTCTATAGCTACTCTGTTTACTAAGTTGACTCAGAAGAAGGTAAAGTTCTTATGGTCTGATACTTGTGAGGGTAGTTTCGAGAAGATGATGGATAAGATGACTTTGGCTCTGGTTTTGAATTTGCATGAAGGCTCCAATGTTTTTGTGGTATATTGTGATACGTCTTGTATGGGACTTAGGTGCATTTTGATTCAGCATGGTAAGGTGATAGCTTATGCCTCGAGGCAGTTAAAGGTGCATGAGAGGAATTATCTAACTTATGTTTTGGAATTGTTAGCTGTGGTGTTTTGATACACTGCAATCTTGGAAAGTATCAAAATCAGCCAACAACAAACTAGTTTTAACAACACAACCCGTGAACAAGTGGAAACAAGCTCCAAAACGTGGAGAACACAAGATTAATGAGTTGACAAAGATGTAGCAACACGAAAATAGTGGGTACATGAGATGAACAACAAGATAACAATAACAATACCCAATGGTTTCAACAACACAAGAAACAAAAACAAAAGATTACACTAAACAAAGGGATAGAAAGATAGATTATATGAAGGTGTAATCTTAAGAACCCTAGAGCATATTCCACTCTTGGACCCTTAACACTACACACTACAATTCACCTATCTCTTATGTGGCTCAAGAGGGACCTCGATGTCCCAAGCATCCAATGTTTCCAAGCTTGAATCCAACACGAGTGATTCCATACTCAAGTTGAAATCCCCAGTTACAATGTTCGGCCATAGGGGATTTTCTCACAAGAGAGAAATTTCTAAGTGTCTAAAACTTTCAATATTCATCAAAACTAACTAGTAAATGACCTAACATGTTCTATTTATAGTACGTTACAAAAATAGTGTAAAATTTCCAAAAGTCCTCTTAGTCAAATACTTCACTTTAGGCGCCCTTGAAGTGTAGTTTGTGGACTATTTTGGAGCCTATTTAGGCCCTTCTTTGCACTTCACTTGCATGCTCCAAGTCTCGAGTTTAATATATCTCACATATGTCCATCTCCGTGGTTATTCTTGTATTATCTTTCCATTCTTTAAAAAGGATTCGACCTCGAATCCGCACCTTGCAAAATTAAAGAAGGACAAACAAGCAAAATATCCTCATGACATGAGGGTTAGGATTAGCAAAATATACACATCACACGCCATACTGAGGTGGGACAAACTTGGAGTATACCAATGGGTCCTTTCTGTTGAACATGGAAACCTTAGTATAAATGGCACAAAGGAAGAATTCATCATCAACAAAAAGAGATAAGGAAGAACCTTACCTTCCTTCATTATCACCCACAATCAAACATTGCTTGACGTCTTGACCAAGCATCAAGTGGGAAGTGTAGAAATTCCCACATTCCGAGAGGGTCCCATGGTCAAATGGGAGAAGTAGCCAAGGGTCTAAGTTGAGGCTAACCCTTCCTTCGCCTAGAATGTCACTCCCATAATCATGCATGACATTTGCCTTTAAGAGAAGACTAACGTTCAAGAATTGAGAGACACGGCCTAAAAGTCTTACCTTAAAGAGACTTATGCCATCATTTTCAATATTTCCATACACGTGATCTCTATGAACAAAACTACTAGCAAGGCTTTTACCACACAAGATGTTCAAAGAGTCACGTGCACCATCAAGATCAACTCTATAAACACCATCACTAACTTAAGATTTTTCAAGCACACCACATATATGCTCAAGTAGCGGAATATATTTATGAGTAAGTTGATCTTCATTCACATCATCGCTAGTTGTTGGCAACTCACATACCAACGTAGAATCACCTTGATTCGCACAAGGGTCAACTAGTGTGTGAATACCCTTGTCAATTGGTAATAGAGCCTTACTCAAGTTATAAGGGCTAGCACTAGATGGACACAAATTATTCTTGCAAGAAGAATCAATTTCGTCATCTAAGGGATCAGCTAGTGCTTTCATACTTACAATAAGAGTTTGGTCCTCCTGCGACCTAACATTACCAAGAGTATTACAAAAGAAGGACTCAAATACTTCTACTTTAGGTAAATCTGTAACTACACCCTTTTGGCTATTACTTGCCACACCACAATAATCGATATTTATAGTAGTATAGGAAGTACTACTTTTACCTTGGTGTGGGTCGGGGCAGCCCACCTTTTCCTTCGGGAAGCTCTCATCGTAAGGTGTTTGGTCCTTAGGTTTTGGATTTGTTGGGATGAGTGTGGATACTAATTAGCGTAGCCTTTCAATGTGCCATTTCATGTCTTCAATATTGTCATTGATGCGATCAAATATGACATTGAGATTATTGGCAGCCATGGTACCTAAAAGGAAAGAAAACAACAAACAAAAAAATAAATAAACTTGTTAGCTCAAAAAAATGCCTCACAACACTCTCACTCTCGGTTTTTACCTTTCACTAAGTTTCATGAGTGTTGAAAGTCGACTTGTAATTCGTGAGTGATTGAGGGTCGAGTCTACCCTTGTTAAAAATGGATTTTCATTTGAGTTGACTCAAAGAAAATTTATTTATGGACTTGAACCAACAAGGTGAAACGAATTCACAAAAGAGAAAAGCACACAACAAATGTTTAACACGAATGAACGAACACAAAGACTAACTAACAATCTAGCAGATGAGTACTAGTTTGCCAATTGGTATTGCAACCAACAAAATTGAAACTAATTAAGGAACAACAATTGGAAAATATGAAATCTGAAATTTGAGCCAAAATTTGATACATGAACAGTAACTTGATGATATGGCAGCCACGTATGGTTGCGGTCTTTCTGATGAATTGTTATTCTCAAATGTTCATATCTTGGTCAAAAATTTAATTTGTATTAGTGAAGTTTTATTTTAGGAGGGAAAAATTAGTATTGGAGCCTTTTCAATTTTCAAGACTTGACTTTTTCTTGTACTTCTCCTTAAAACATGGATTCTTAAATCATGAAAAAGTGTTGGAAAGTGGTTGAGACTTGATTGATTAGCCTTGGTTGGTTGTAGTGTCTTTCAAAACTAACAAATAATACACCTTTTTCCTTTAACTTTTTGGATTTAGGATTCAATTTATCCTCACTAATATATGAAGGTGGTGATGAACATCAATAACAACAACAACAACAACAATCTTCAAGAACACCAACAATTTTTATACGGTCCACTCAATTCCACAATAATAGTGTCTTCAAACTTCGGCCAAGACTATTATATCTTCAACAAAATTGTTCTTAGGCCACTAATTTTATAACATCACACAACCAAGTTATGATCAACAATAATGTTCACATTACAAGTCTAAACCATGAACCACAATAACACCAACAACAATCGGCTAAGAACAAACTTGGATAGTACCGAAATCAGCCAACAACAAACTAGTTTTAATAACATAACCCAAGAACAAGTGGAAACAAGCCCCAAAACGTGAAGAACACAAGATTAACGAGTTGACAAAGATGTAACAATACGAAAACAATGGCTACACAAGATGAACAATAAGATAAAAATAACAATAACCAACGATTTTAATAACACAAGAAATAACAACAAAAGATTACACTAAACAAAAGGATAGAAAGATAGACTACATGAAGGCATAATCTTAAGAACCCAAGAGCATATTCCACTCTTGGACCCTTAACACTACATAGTATAATTCACCTATATCTTACTTGGAATAAGAGGGACCTCGATCTCCCATGCATCCAACGTTTCCAAGCTTGAATCCAACATGAGTGATTCCACAGTCAAGTTGAAATCCCTTATTACAATGTTCAACAATAGGGACCTTTATTACCAGAGAGAAATGTCTAAGTTTCTACAACATTCAATATTTATCAAAACTAACTAGTAAATGACCTAACATATTCTATTTATAGTAGGTTACAAAAATAGTGTGAAATATCCAAAAGACCCCTTAGTCAAATGCTTCACTTTAGGCGCCCTTGGAGTGTAGTTTGTGGACTATTTTAGAGCCTATTTAGGCCTCCTTTGCACTTCACTTGCATGCTCCAAGTCTTGGGTTTAATACATTTCACATATGTCCATCTCCGTGGTTATTATTGTATCATATTTACATTGAAAATTTAAGAGTCACTATTTATATGGAGTGCATGTGGATATATTTTTTGATCATAAGAGCCTGCAATATATGTTACTCAGAAAGAGCTTAACCTCAGGCAAATGATATGGCTTGAGCTGCTCAAGGATTATGACATGAGTCTTCACTACCGTTATGTGGTCGCTGATGCTCTTAGGAGGTTATCCATGAGAAGTTTAGCTTATGTGGATAAGGAAAAGTGGGAGATAGTAAAGGACATTCACAATATGGCTAACCTTGAAATTTGTCTCTTGGACTCGGAGCATGGTGGTGTGTCCATTCAAAAAGTGGCATAGTCATCTCTTGGAGTAGAAATTAAAGAGAAACAAGTGTTAGATCCTATGTTGATGAGAATCAAGGGTGATGTTTGTGGGCAGAACGTGATGGCCTTTGAGATTAGAAGTGATGGTATTTGTGGTACCAAGGTAAATTATGTGTTCTCGATGTCGATGGTTTGTGAGAAAGTATCTTCACTAAGGTGCATGAGTCATGCTATGTTGTTCATCCCGATTCAATGAAAATGTATCATGACCTCAAGGAGATGCATTTATGGAACAATATAAAGTGGGATTAGGCTAATTTTATGGCCAAGTACATGGTGTGTCAAAAAGTAAAATTTAAGTACATTAGACCCAAAGGTTTGTGTCAAGAAATTGAGTTGCTAGAGTGGAAGTAGGAGGTTACCAACATGGATTTTATAACTAGTCTTCATCGGTCTCGAAATTAATTTAATTTAACTTGGGTCATTATAGATTGGATGACTAAGTTAGCTTACTTTTTGCCAGTGAGGACTAACTTCTCGACTGAGAATTATGCGACGTTGTATATCCATGAGATTGTGAAGCTACATGGGGTACAAATTTCTATCATCTCAGATTGTGGTATGTAATTTTCATCTCACTTTTGGCGGTCATTTTAGAAAGGTTTGAGGACTAAGGTTAGTCTTAGTACTGCTTTCCACTCGTAGTTGGATCGGCAAGTAGAAAGAATTATTCAAACATTAGAGGATATGCTTAGAGCTTGCGTGATTGATACGGTGGTATTTGGTTTGAGCATTTGCCTTTTAGAGAGTTTGCTTATAATAATAGCTACCACTCTAGAATTGGGATGGATCCATTTGAAGCTTTGTATGGTAGGAGGTATAGGTATCCTATTGGGTTGTTTGAGGTTGGAGAGGTGGAGATGTTTGGCCTGGATTAGCTTCACCAAGCCATGGAGAAGGTAAAGGTGATTCGGGATATACTTAAGTCTTCCTAAAGTCTCCAAATATTCTATACGGATGTAAGGTAAAGAGAATTAGAGTTTAAGGTCGGGGACAGGATGTTCTTAAAGGTGTCTCCCATGAAGGGAGTGATGCAGTTTGACAAGAAGGGGAAGCTTAGTCCCCAGTATGTTGGTCCATACTTGGTTTTGAGGTGGGTTAGCAATGTTGCTTATGAGTTGGAGTTGCCTTCTAGCTTGAGCTCCATTCATCCGATATTCCATGTCTCTATGTTGAGGAAGTGTATGGGTGATCCATCTTAAATTGTGCCTATCAAGGATATTGGTATTTCAAAGTCCTTGTCTTATGAGGATGTCCCATTGAGATCTTGGATTGATAGGTTTATCAGTTATGGACCAAGGATGTACCCTCGATAAAGGTTCTATGGAGGAACCATAAGGTTGAAGAGGCTACTTGGGAAACTGAAGAGGACATGAAGTCCAAGTAACCATTCTTGTTTCCTGCTCCAGAAATTCATGTGGAAGGTATGTGTTCTTCACCATAAGTTTGTTTTCTATTTTAGTTAAAGGAAATATTGATTTCCTTGCATCTTTGTTTTCTAACTTAGTTAAAGGTCAGATTTGAGGTGTTGGGATATAAACAGTGCTTGTACTGCCTTGTTTCATCATTCTAGGGAGAATAATCCAAGTGGGGGAGAATTAAAACACCCTGGGTTTCGGCCATTGGAAATTTCCTGAGCTTTTGAGCTCACTGTTCTTGTTACAACTCACCATACGAGTCGTATGGTGAGGTTATGAGTCAGGTGAACCATTTCATAGGATATATAATGTTTGGTTGCCAAGTTTCTGTTGTGGTTATGATTTGATGGTGATGATTAGTATGTTCAGGGTACGAGTGGTATAGTAAAACCATATATTGTCTAGTGTCTAGCCTATGTGTTTCTGTTTAAGGTACAACTTAAAGTGGTACTAGTCGTATGGTATGGGTACGAGTTAGACAAGGGGAGTCGTATGGTGGATAATGTATGAGTCCAACTTTCTGATCAAGGTATAAGTGGAGGGTACCACTCATATGATTGGGTACGGGTATGGGGACCAAACCGTACCTACTTGTGGGAATTTTTATAATTTAGATTTGGGGTATTCTGGACATTTTCCTCTTAACTTCTTTTGACCCCATGACTTAAAACACTTTTGGGACTTCATTTACCCTATTATTCTCAATAAAACACACTCTAAACACTCTCAAATCTCTCTCAATCTTTTGGTTCAAAGAAGGGCTAGGGTTTCCTCAAGGTAATTCAATTAGGAGCTTTCAAGAGTAAATCTCTTCGTCTTTTTTGGTATCTAAGGCATGCTTCTCCTCCCTCATTGTTAGTTCAAACTAAAAGCATGCTTTACTTAATGGTTTTGTTAGCATAATTATGAAATTATTTTGAATTTTGAAATATGTGTTGGGGGGTTTTGGTTGTTCTTTGTTGGATAATGTTTTCCTATGTTTTTCTTATGGTTTTCATGTTATAATTGTGGTTTGAACATGTGGTTGCACGGGAATGTTAAGTTGGTACTTTGTTTTGATTTTGTAAACTATATGCCCTCAATATATTTGTTAAAATGCTATGAGAATGATTTTGTCACATAGTTTGACTTTTATTGAAAACCTTGCATTGCATAATATAGTAATGGAACCCAAATTGGTTTAAATGGTTTTAACTAATTTGGAAAGGCTTTGGTGGCCATGGTTTTGATTGATTGGAAATCATATGGGGTACATGGAAATCCCCTAAGTGTTGGCTAATGATGTTACTTGCAAGCTATAGTCGGTATAACGATACCACTTCATAATGCCTTGGTAGTTGAATTCTGGAATTGATGGTTTGGTTATGTGCTAAAGGTTTTAATTGAGAAATAATGATGGTTTGTGATAGCTAACCATAAAGGTGTGAGTCCAATAAACAGACATGGAAAACTCATATTTGCCAACATGAGGGTTGGTCATGGTGACCATATACTTCTGGGGTATCGAAGAATCCACTAAAGTTATACTTGTATATATGTATCATGGAGGGTGAAGGGTAAAAGGGAATCCCCGAATCCTATGATATCTCTGATTTGAGCAGCTACATGCACTGGGGACCATTCAGGGGATAACACTAGATCCATATAGCCCGTGAGTGGTTTTAGGATGGTCAAGCTACACAACCCAGGTTAAGATTTTAAATGCATGCTAAACTCGATTTCTTTTCCCTTCATGGAATATATATATACATATGTATGAATATGATTGCACTTGGTTATTTACTTGATTTTAAATATTGGAATTACTTTATCCTTATTCTTGAGTACATGCTAGCATTCACCCGCTAACCTGTCTTTGGGCGCTGTATCCCCACACGATGTAGGAACCAGCCATATTAATCCTCCCGCTCAGTGACTTGGATTTGGGGACAATATTTGTTTCAGACTGAAGTGGTGAGCTTCATACTCCAGAAGAGTCGATTTCATGCTATGGATATCTTTTCATACTTTTGTTTATTTCTTGGACTTTGGTTTTGGCTATGATCGGGGGCGTGTTCTGACTGGATATTCTTTATTTTGGGTTAAGGGCTTTGTGTGCTACTATGGGCATTGGCATTGTCAGTATTGGTGTCAGCCTTAGCATTTGTATTAGGGTTGACACCGGTTGGATTATTGGTTGGTAATGGTTATGGATTCTGTTATTGTCTTTGAGTATTTATTATTTTATCTTGTTATATGTTTAAAATTCATCCGACACTGGTTGAATGGTGGTTATGGTTAGGTATTGGGGAAAGGCTTCGATATCGGTTGGATTTGAGGCACTCGACACGACTAGGCCCCGATTCGGGTCGTGTCAGTGACATGTGAAGTGTATCTACAAGTTATCTGCAAAATGATATAATATGTCATTTGAAGAAAAATAAAATTATTCTCATGGCCTGGAGATTGAGATAGATGAAGCTGGTCGTCCCTTCTTTTTTAAAATAAACAAGAACAATGGTTTCTTGAACAAAGAATTTACAGGCAGATTTTGTACGAGAAAGGATTGAGATTAAAAAGTTGACTCATGGAGAACTTGAAAAGTAGTCAAATTAGGATTGGTGATGAAAAAAAATGAAGAAGACATTGATAACACAAACATCAAGTAGCTGAAGTCTTTGTAATTAGCGAAGGAGGACGATAATCATTAATCTAGGAATTATCATGATGATAATTATTAAGATGGTAAAAAGTATGATCTTAAGGACGAGGAAGAGGTTGAATCTGAATATGGCATCGAACTATTCAAAACCCTGAGCAAGCAGAGGTGGAAGGCTATCCAACTTGTCCATCAAAGAAAGAGAACTTCGCCTCATAGAATACATACATGTATAAAGGTGGAAAATCCTTTTTTTTTGTTAAAATATGGTTGGCCAAATTGTATCTCTGTTTAAGGAATTTTACCGAGCCTTCTTTGGTAGATTGCATTACTGGTAAAGAAAATTTGTTCAAGTTTGAACAAAATCCAACATTATGTCAACTCTTCTAACCATTTGCTTCTTTCCTTTTCCCTTTTGTTTGCTAATAAAACCTTTACGATCTATTGATAAAATACTGGTTTGGCATATCAAATAGAAACATTATTTTGAAATAAATGCAGGGAAAAACTTACACATGACACATGGTTCACTCTTATGTAGTAATCACTTCAAATATAACAAGTCTAACTTGTATAGCTTAAAGTAGGACACTTGAACATCCTTCACAATAATATTTATTCAAGACATTGAAAATGATCCTGGAGCATTCATCTTTAATTGTTATTTTTTAACAATCTATTCTTTTTAAAGGTATTTTATACTATTTAATCTGGTCACGTGCAACACATGTAGACTAAAATTATAGGAATAATATTTTTGTCATTAAGATTAATATAGTGTTAACTTCAAGTACAGTGTTATAGACTTCATTCATTTTGTATGTAATCATTTATATTGACATGAACCTCATGTGCAACGCACGTACACTAACAACTTATGGTCCATGGATAAGCATCGATTTCTAACAACTTGTTACTCATGTTATTTGGTGTTCTTATGACTTTTAAGAGGATGTTAAAGACATAACACACTAATATTTTTTGTGCAGATTTAAGGAAAATCTATAAAAGAAGGCTTCTATATATTTTTTAAAAGGAAAGTGCAACAAATAGGGTTGAAGGTATTGATTGAAAATATCTACTAATATCATATCTATCCATAATTTGATTCAAACTTTTTACCCTTCATTAAGAGTATCTGCTTTAGACAAAATCGTCTTTAACCTTTTTTCCCTCACATTATTATTAAATTTTATTAAGTTAATGTTATCCATCCATAGTAATGTAATTTAGTTTTCATTTCGTATTCTATGTCTAGAATGCTTGTAGAATTTGTGTGAGACACTCAGTGACCTACTGTACTTTGGACAAATATTCTATATAGGTTTCAAAGTTCAATTTAAAAGTCGACTTAAATTAGTTTATATAAGACTTTTGCCTAAATCTTTAGGAGAAATAACCGTATATTACCTTTTTCACTCCATTGAAACACCTCTTCAAACTCAAGGTTTCTGCCTTTTTTGAATACTACCACACATAATAAAATATTTAAATTTATGTCACATTAATGGCATTAGGGTTTATAAAAAAGGGCATGTATTGTTTTTCCCTCAATCAAGTTAATATATACATTCTTATAAAGATATATTAATTTGAAATTTTGCTCAATGTTCTTTAAAAAAATTTCAATTTGTAGTTTTTAAGGATACTCAAAGATAGTATTATGGTAAATTTTCTCTTTAAGATTGTTAAATTGTGTTATTTTTGACATATTCAGTTTTTCCATATTTAAGCAGGATAAAGCCCCCAAAGAATATTTTGAAATCTCAATATCTTTATTTAATTCATCATCTACTTTTGTTCAAAAAGAACCACGTTCTAAGAATGAAAGGATCTTAATCATTCCATCATAATTCTTACTATTTTCTAGGTCTTTTCAAGTTCAGTTATGCTTGGTGAAGTTCTATCCTCAAAAGAAGGATGATAGACTCGGTTGAGTAGGCGTATTTTAACTTTTAATGACAATATCAAAATAAAAAACTGCGTCTATTGACTTTGCATTGGTTGGAATGTGTGATCAAGGTACTCTGCCAAATGATGATTAAAAGTCCCATCAAGGCAATGGATAATATTGTAAGATAACTTGAAGTGAGAAATAAGGAATCATGTCTTGATTGGAACTACTCTCTATAAGAAACACAGAAAGTGAAAACAGAGAAGTTATATGATTTTACATGATAAAGCCATAATAACCTACACTATTTTTTTTTTTGTTGCAACTTTATTTAGTTAGTTATATAATCAATTTTTGATTGTCAATTTTTTTGATGAAATATGAAATTAATTTTTATTTGATTATGTTTCTTCCTTGTTGAAAGCTTAAGAAAGAAGATAGATTTTTTCTAAGGAGAATATGGTAAGAGATATACGTGGAAATAAAGGATTTCTATTTTTTTTCTTAAAAACTAGCACAGTCGAGGGAGAAGCCAGCTCAACATTTTAATGTTGGTGTTCAAGATGTTAGGCTCTCCATCATTCTTAATTTATCCTAGCCTCTATTTTAAACCTATAAAAATGCTTCTATGGACTAATTTCTCTGTTATGTGAGACTCCTTAACCTTGTGCATAACATGTTTTAAGAATTAGGAGAAGTTTTTTTTTTCAAAAAAACTAATGACATCAATTTTTAACTTGCATTGGATGTCTGTTATTTAACTATTTTTAATTTAGTTGATATCTATAAAATACCGACATCAATTGCCTTCCTATTACAGAATAATATACTCCTAGTGTAAAAAGTCAGTTCTATTAATATGAACACAATATTTTGTCTAATTATATTGTCTTCTATTATGTGTCATGAAGTTCATACTTTTTCAAGTTTTATTTCACTTTTTAAAACTAAACACTTTTGAAAATAAATAAGTTTGCTCATATGAAATTTGTCTAGGTTTGGTCTATACGTTTCTTCTGTAAATGACTTATCTTGACTTATTTTCACATGAAAAATAATAAATAGATCCATGTAAGTAGCAATATTATTATTCCCTTTGTTTGAAAAAGAACAACCTACTTTCTTTTTAGTTTATTTAAAAAAGAATGATCATTTTCTTTTTTTTTTAGCAATACCTTAATTTTAAATTTCCATGTGGCATGTTTAAGACTATGTGGTTACAGGATATTTTGGTAAATTTGATATAACTTTAATTTAAGATCATAAAATTTAAAAATCTTCTTTATTTTCTTAAACTCCGTGTCAAGTCAAAATACGTCATTCTTTTTTAAACTAATGGAGTATATACCTGACCCAAAAGAGTTGAGGTACTTGAATCTTAGTTTGTGTTGTCATATGATTAGATAAAATATTAATTAAATTATTAAAAATTTACTCTTTAATGTCTTTGAGCTTGTCGATCATTGATCGATCAGCATCAACCCCAAAAAACTTTGGAAGGATCCTCAACTATTGAAGTAAAATTATATTAATTTTGGCAAAAACCTCCATTATTAAAGTAAAATTATATTAAGATCGACTATCATTTTCTATGAACTTTCATATCTAGAATAACTAACCGCATCAGATGTTACCTAGAACGATCAATTTCTTGAACAAATGTCACTTCAAGATTTAAACCTTATGAATTTTAGTTCAAAATTCTATCAGAATTAATTTGACTTGATTACTGAATTTGAATTCAATGAATTTCACTTATTAATATTTTTAATCGTTCTTATTAATTTTAGGGTGTGGCCTAGTACTGAGCTTAACTTAATTAATTAGTTAACTATGTCCTATCACAATTAGTTGTGACAGGTCACATTTATTAGCTGTGGTAGTTGGCAGTAACAAAATTTTTTAGAGGAGCAGTTGTAAATATTTTATTTTTTATAAATTTTATTTCTCCTTTCTTTGATTCTTAGGTGTGTATATATCGGACCTCTATATTGAAAATTAGTTCAGTTCTTGGATTCACAAAGTATATCTCTCATTCTCCTAATTTTCCTTCTTCTTTCTTCTTTGCCTCTATTTTCTTCACAAGCACCATCAATGGAGGTTGTGATTGAACTTTTTTAGGAAAATTTGATATGGTATCAGAGCACATCACCCCTTTTTTGCTTTCTTCTCCTTTATTCTTATAGAATTTGTTTCTGCTCAGTTGAAATTTTTCAGTTTTTCAACTCTATGCTTCATTCGGTTTTAACCTAAAGCTTCAATTTCTATTTTTTTTTCCAGTTTTTTTCAATCTTCTTCTTCCTTTGTTTTTATTTACAACTTCACTACGTTCTACACCTCAATTTCTTCACTCAAATTGTGTTAATATTTGTTCATCTATGACGGACAATAAAAAATTTACTGCACTTTTAGGAAATTTAGGTGCAAGGACTAGTGCAAGTTAGAGATCTATGGATTCCACGAATCCTTTGTACGTGCATCCATCAATCCCATAAAATTTGACGCTACTAGATATAATCATGGAGGCATGGTGTTCTTTAAGCTTTGTCTGTGAAGAACAAAGTTGGTTTCATCAATGAAAAATGCAAGAGGCTAGATCCAAATTCTCCTACTCTGGCACAATACGAAAAGTACGATGATATGGTAATGTCGTGGATGCTCAATTTGCTGTTACAAGAAATCATGGGCAATTAGCAATATGTCAACAATGCCAAGGAATTATGGGATGAGCTAGAGGATAGATACAACCAGACAAATAGGGAAAAATTGTATCAACTACAGAGGAAATAAATGAGTTCACACAGGGTACCCTTGATATCACTAACTACTACACAAAACTAGGGAAAATTGAGGTTGAATTGAGTACTTAAGACATAAATTCTCAATGCACTTGTCTGTGCACATGTGGGGGTAAAACACGCATGCATGAAGCTGAAAATGATAGGAGTCTGATTTAGTTTCTAATGGATTTGAATGGAGTGTATGTAGTGATTATGGGTTGTATTTTGATGATGAACCCCGTCCAAAGCATGGAACGGTTATTCTTAATCCTGGATCAAGATAAAAGACAAAGGGAAGTCAAGCATCAAAGTTGCTTATTTTTAAAATCCACTTCTCTAAATTCAAGTGGGCATGGTAGTACTAGTTATAAAACAAATTATAATCAGAAGACTTACAACTAATAAATAAATATTAGGGGATATAATACCGATAGCAAATTTGGAAATTCATTATCCAACAAGTCAAATCATTCTGTGATTTTTCCAAGAAGCCTAGGTACACCAAGGACAAGTGTTACCAATTACATAGCTTTCTACAAGACTTTAATTTCACGAAGGGGAAGAACATAACTAGTACATCTAATGTGCATGGAAATTGTAAGGATGTATACACTTGTTTTAAGAACTCAACTCAACATCTAGACCAGAAGGCTCCTGGTCTGTTCAAGGAGGAATATAATTAATTGGTGAATCTCTTGAGAAACCTACAGGGTGAATACATATGAGGAAATCTAAACAACATGATTAGAGGAGTTGTGAACCTAGCAGGTATATTAGTTTGCTACTTTTCTATTACTCAAATTGGAAATCTCTCATGTACTGGTTTCAATTTGTCTGCTGACTCTTGGATAATTGAATTTAGGCCTTACATCACATGATCTTTAACAAAAATTTATTGACCAATAATATAAATCTTTATTATCCTTTACTTGTAACACTACCAAATAGATACAAGGTAAAAGTGACTGAAATTAGTAATATTGTATTCAGTCCAACACTGACTGTAGATAGAGTTTTGTTTGTGCATACATTTAAATTAAATTTGATATATGTACATTTATTAGCATCTTATCTTAAAGGGATGGTTAGTTTCAATAGTTCTCTATGTCTGATACAAGGCTCTTCACTGAAAAGGCCTCTGGATATTGGTAAAGCAAAACATGGTCTATATTTTCAATGTTCAAAATGTCATATTTGTTGTCAAGCTTCTGTTGATGATTGAGATCAACATCAAAGATTTTTAGTGTTCCTTTAGTAGCTTTCAATAAATTTTACTAACCTTCTGTTAGTAATTCTAACTCTTTGATTCCTAGTTTGTTTTCACATGCTTTAAAAATAATAGTAGTTATTGCTCACTAGTTTCTAGTTTAGAAAAATAGTATGTCCTACTGTCTCATGATCAATGTCTTCATTCTGTTAATGATAGTAAATATTATTTTGACAATACTTGTTTGACTTTGTACTTCATGGAAATGATGTTGATCACTTGTGGCATAATAGGCTAGGACATGCACCGATTATGAAGATGAAGAGTATCCACATTATATCGGATCACAAAAATAACCTTTCATGTGTTCTATTTGCCCCATGGCCAGACAATCAGACTACCTTTTCCGCACATGAAAATATGCACAAGTATTAAGAATTTGACATTCAACACATAAACCTATTGGTACCATACCACACACCTACTCATGATAATAACAAGTATTTCCTCACCATGGTTGATGATCATAGTAGGTAAACCTGGACATAGTTGTTACAATGTAAAAGTAATGCACTATAAACTATCATAACTTTAATTTCCTTGACTGAAAAACAATTTCACACTACCATCTAATTTATAAGATCACAATGGGTCAATATTCATTAGTAATGAGGCACAAAGTTTTTATCAAGAAAAGGAAATTATACACTAAAAATACTATCCATACACATGATGTCGTCCAAATTACACCTCCAAGAAAGTATTAAGTGATTGTTTGTCAAATATAGAATCCAATAAGATTGGAGTCGATCCCATGAGGAATACATAGGAAATCTGTTGTGAGCTTGTTGATGTAATTGGAAGTTATAGAAAGTAAAAAGAAAGGGTTTTTTTGTAAAAGTAGGAGTAAAGTAATAATGCTGGGTAATTAGGGTTGTTATCAATATAAGACGATCACTAGGATTGTGTTCCCCCTGATTTCATAACTTCACAGACTGTCCATGCTCATCAAACTATCTCGATGCCTTTCATGCAAAATTTAATAAGTTATGTATCACCTAACCATCTCTCTACCTTATTTTGGATGAATTTCACTCATCTCTTTTCGGTCTCAGAGTGTCGCATTACTAGCCCTTGTTTTTGATCTTAGATTAACCATCTCCCCTCTATCTCAAGTTAATTAGATGAACGTCGATAGCTATAAATTACTATTGTGATTTTTTTCCTAATATCTAACTCTCTCTCAAGCAAGTTATCAAATACAAGTGAATTTCAAACATTTGCAACTATCAAGAAAGCAATCAAAATGAAAGAAATCCCAATATATGCAAGAACACCAATTTAGAATGACTTCACACTAAGTTGTTTTGTTAATTCATTAGGGTTCCCACAACCCTAGTTATGGGGTTTAGATTCTCATGATTATAGGAACACATATGGATTTCATAAATGAAAGCATATGAATGAACTTATGAAGAATAAGAATAGAAACTCGAGATCTCAAATTAATTGTAAACCCTAAAAACAAGAATAATAATTCCAAGATCAATAATGTATCTCAAACTCAAAATAATGTAAAAAGTATAAAAAGTGCATAAACTGATAATAAAACATCCAAAGGGTATTTATAAATACATCAGAAAACCTATCCTAAATAGTGAAGGAAACCAGAGTCAGCACCAACCCACGAGGCAACCTACAAGGCTTAATTAAGCTTGTAGAAATAAGAGAAATCTTCAGAATGCAGAACCCCTACCTATGAGGCAACCTATGAATTGTAGGTTGTACCTATGCCTCGTAGGTAGGCTTCATGTGAATTAGAATAACTCAAATTTCTTTAGAACTTTAGATCATCAAGATACTTGTCCACCTATAGGCTCGTAGGTACTACTTACAGGTTGTAGGTAGCCTCCCCAACTCTATTAGTCTCTTTTGCTCTTTCTCTGCTTCGAACTCTATTTTCCTACAAAATCAACATAAAAGCACATCCCATCTACCAAGAATACCTAAGTACTTGCTTAATTTCCTTGTTTTAAGCATAAAAAGTACCATGAAATCATGGCACATCAATACCTTCAATTTAGAATATTTGCATGTCCTCAAGCAACTAACACATAACAGAAAAATGTGAAGATTAACTAAATGAAACCTAAGTTACCTATGACAGTTAATTCATTTTGGCTTAAATTGCTTACCCCCTCCTATTCTTACCTTTTAAAACCACTGTGTGGGTCCATGTAGAACAACAACATAACACAAAAGGAATCAAGTGATGGAATTAGATTAGTAACAAAAAATTAAGTATATATGCAATTAACACTACCCAACAAATAAGTAGTTAACAGTACAATCCATGCACCCTCACAACAAGGAACTACCAACTCTCACAGTATTTTTATGCATGTCAATATAGGGACTACATCAAAATACTCACGCTCTCAAAAGAAGTTCAAATAATGTGTATAAAATACAATAGGCTTGCCCTTGTTTTCTGCACCTTAATTTTTTGACAGTTGGATTGGGATTATATAGGAATTTTCTAGGCTTGTAATATAGTATTGGGGGTAGGCATGACACATATGGGATATATTAACTTACCCCCTTGGCACTACACTTACATTATTGTCTCCATTACTTAACCATGCTTCTTTTCTTCTCCCTTTTTATCCTTTATTACTTATTCATATTGGGTGTGGTTTTCTTTATTATTTGCATTTATTCATTTTTTATTTATTTTTCACACTTTTCTACCACCCAACTCTACCTTCTTTTCTTTTGTTCAACATTCTTTTTCATACCTATTTTCAACTATACACCCTATGATAGCTATCCACAACTTAGGCGATTTGCCTGAGTTGAGGTGCATAATATGCAAGATGGGACCAGGCCATAATAGGTTCATTGTAATTCAATGGGAAGGTGAAAAGGTAAAAATAAGAAAATAGGTCAATTTAGGCTCAAATTAGGGATAAAGGGATACTTATTCTCATTTGGTTGGTCTTTTAGGTTAAGAGTTGGCTTATTTAAACATGGCTAATGATCATGTCCCAATCAACTCTCCTACAACTTAGGTAAGACTAACCGGACAAGTTCTAGATTAAATGCACAATGTGAACTAGTTAAATGCCTCACACACATATGGTACATGGTTACATTATCAATTACTACTTATTTGGTTTATGCAATGATAAGATTTGATTATTTTATCCCTAATACTAATGTCATAACACGATTCAACAATAGTCATACATATATTCACAACACATAGTTCAAATTTTTTTTATGATGGGTATCATATTTTTCAAACACATAAAAACATAAATAAAATATTTTGACTGCACTTAGGTTCCTTATTTTTCTTCTAATTAAATAAAATAACACATAACACATATTATGACATACCAAAATACCTAAATATGTCAACTATACTATGATAACATACCATAGACAAAAGAAACACGACAACAAAAACCCTGAGTAGTTAATACACCCCCACTCCCAACTTAAAGTTGATGCACTTTCCCCAGTAGATACTAGAAAGTAAGGATATAAGGGTGTCGAGGCATACCTGGGATGCTCTAGGCTCAGAAGTAGGCTCATCCTCAGCTGGGGCCTCATGTGGCTCATCGTTAGGAGGTGGTGGTGGTGCTCGACTAGATAAGGCACCCAATGCCATCTGGACACATCTTTGATCGTCAATATTAATTTGAATAACAGACTCTATGGTGGCCCTTTTTAATTCCCTTCTAAACTCATCTGAATCACCCTGCTCATCCTACTCACACCCTCTCTTGGCCCTAATAGTTCAGGCCTCATTCTCCTCCATAATAGATAAAAATATATGATGGTGGTATGGGAACGGATATGTAAATGAATGAATAACCAAAGGGACAACAGGAGCATGGATCTCAGCTAAAGTTCACACCTCTAATGTTAAACTAGCCACCTTTCCACTCAGGCCTGATAAATCAGGCACCCGAGTCTCACAGAGTTGATCTCCAATTTGAGCCTCAAAGCTCTCAATATGCCCGTGTAGTTGAAACACCCTGGGTTTTGAGTCTCTATTGATCATACGACTCACCATATGAGTCATATAGAGAGGATACATATCGTGTGACCCAATTCATATGCTAACCTGTATTTGGTGGTTGAGTTTCTAGTTTGGTTATGATTTGGTGGTATGGGTCATATGGTTGGTGACAGGTTGGTTGGTAGATCCTTCACTTAATTAAAAACTTTGTTATTTGACTTTTCTTTGAGTACGAGTGGCTCACTAAGAGCAGTAAGGATAGGGTATGAGTAGTATGATCTAAATCGTATGTTGTCTAGTGTCCAACCTAAATATTTTTGCCCAGGGTATGAGTTGAAGGTACAGATCATATGATCATGGTACAACTAGGGAAAATGGATTAATATGATGGACAGTATATAATTTCCAACATCCTGTTCAAGGTACGAGTGGTGGGTACCATTCATATGATATGGGTACAATTCAAGGGAGGTGTCATACCTTCTTGCGAGAAATTTTACAGTTTAAGTTGGGAGTATTCTAGACATTTCCCCTCTTAACACCTTATGACACCATGAGCTAAAACACTTTTAGGATATCATTTACCTATTATTCTTTTCTTAAACACTCAAAAACTCTCTCAAATCTATTTCAAGCTCTTGGGTTAAGCAAAGTCTAGGGTTTTCTTCAAGGTGGTCAATTAAGGCTCTAAAGGGGTGATTTCTCTCTGTCTTTTTCATAATCTAAGGAATGTTACTCCTCTCTCATTGTTATTTCAATTATGGGAATGTTTTATGGATGGTTTTCATGGCAAAAATTATGATATAGTTTTGGACTTTGAATTATATGTTGGGGGGGGGGGGTTGGTTTTAAATGGTTGATCTATGTTTTCCCATGTTTTTCCTTATGGTTTTCATATTATAATGGATGTTTGAACATGTGGTTTCATGGAAATGGTCAATTGGTGGTTTTGGTTTTGAAAACTTTATGCCCTCAACATGTTTGATAAAATACCTATGAGAATTCTTTTATTACATAGTTGGACTTTTAATGAAAATTTTGTATGGTATAATATGGTAATGAAACCTAAATTGGTTAAATGATTTTATTGCTTATGGCAAGGCCTTGGATGCCATGGATTTGATTTAAAAACCTTATGAGGTACACAGGAATCCTCCAAGTGAATCTTATAATAGAACCTACAGGGTACAAAGAAATACCCTATGTGATTGGCTAAGGACATTTCTTGGAAGCTATAGTAGGTATGATAATACCACTTCTTATAGCCTTGGTTAATGATATATGGAATTAGTGGTTGGTTGTATGCCAATGGTTTTAATTGGGCCATAATGATGGGTTGTGATAGCTAACCGTGAAGGTGTGAGTCCAATGGACGGACACTGGAAACTCATGTTTGCCAAAATAAGGATTGGTCATGGCGACCATGTACTTGTGGGGTACACAGGAATCCCCTAATTTAAACTTGTATATATGTATCATGGAGGGTGAAGGGTACACGGGAATCCCTTACCCCTATGATATCTTTGGTATGTGCGGCTATACGCATTGAGGCCCATTCATTGGGTAACATTGGACCCATATAGCCTGTGGGTGGTTCTATGATGCTTAAGCTACACAAACCTAGGTTCTAGGATGCTTAAGCTACTCAAACCCAGGTTAATTGTTTCGAATGCATGGTAAACCCATTTTTTTTCTTGGCATGGGTTATATATATGTATGGATGTGAATGCATACGATTATTTACTTGGATTTTAAAGTTGGAATTATTTTATCCTTATCCTAAGTTCTTACTAGAGTTCACCTGTTAACCCATCTTCGGGCGCTGTATCCCCACGCAATATAGTAACAAACCATACTACTTCTCTTTCTTAGTGAATTCGAGAACAACTTAGAGTTAGATTGAAGTGGTGAGATTCCATACTCTAAAAGGCTCTATTTTATGTTATGGTCATTTCATCATACTTTGGTTATTTCATAGACTTTGGTTTTGGCTATGATTGGGGGCATGTCCTGACCGAATACTATTATACTTTTGGATAGAGGCTTTGTGAGACTATTATGGGTTAGTATGGGCAGTGTCGGCATTGGTGTCAGCCTTGGTATTGGTATTGGTATAATGGTTGGTGTTAGTTGATCATATTTGGTTTGTGATTGTTCCATCTTATTATGTTATGGAATGGTCATGGATTATTTTATGTTATGGTTGTTTGTTCGGTATTTTGTGATTTGACTTATTTGGACTGGTTGTGGTCATGGACCTATATCAATGTCTTATGTGGGATATAACTTCATCTTGTTATATGTTTAGAATTCATCCGATCTGGGCATGTGTTTAGAGGTTGGGTTGGGTATCGGGGGTAGTCCTCGATCCTTGTTAGACTTGGGATACCCATTACGACAAAGCCTAGTTTGGGTCGTGTCAAGTTGGTGTCGACTAGAGTATCTTTTAAGGGCGTGTATGTAATACCCCGAGTCTACACCCTGGACGTCACACGGTGCTTATGACCCAGAAGGATCACAAGCTAACCCATGACTGGTACCTTTTGTGAGCATTGAATAATAATACTAAAAATATATGCGGAAGTTAGGCTGAAAATGCCATAAGGTTCATAAACTAAAAACAAATACTGAATACTGAACATCTATCTGAAATAGTCTAGTCCAAAAGCCTCTAACTATCTGAATATGGAGTTGATGGGAAAAGTCCCCAATTAACTCCGACCACTGAAATATACTAAATCTACTGAAATGCTGAAGTAAAATAATATCCTCGATGGATAAGGACTCACTACTAAATCTGCTGTAGATATCCTGAGCTGCTAAGTATGATCAGGAGCCCATGCATCTGAACCTATGATATGAGACATCATAGCGCAAAAGATAGTATGCAATCAGTACGTGGAATATACTGGTATGCTAAGTGAGATAAGGCTGACATACATGGGTTCATATGCATGAGATGATAACTAACTGAATGCACATCATGAAGTAGCTGGATGAGAGTACATTCAAAACTGTAATTGCTGAACATAAAATACTACGCATATAAGTATATATCGTGTATGTGAGATAATACTGAAATTGAGTGCAGAATTTTGATGGCTGAGTAATGGATAACTGATAGCCATAGTTTTGTAGAACTGTCTGAGTTCTTTACTGAATACTGAGATTGAATATTTGTAACGCCCTGAGTCTGTACCCCAGACGCTACACGGTGCTCATAATCTCGAGGGACCACAAGCTAACCCTTGACTGGTACCTGCTACAATAACTGAGTAATACTACTGTGATAATGTAAAAATTTGGCAAAACCTTTCCATAAGGTTCAAAAACTAAAAATAAATACTGAATACTGAAAATTGAAAGATGATACATCTGTCTGAAATACTCTAGTTTGAAAAATCTCTACTGTCTGAACAAGGAGTTGATGGGACAAGTCCCCAACTAACTCCGACTACTGAAATGAATTGAGTACTGAAATACTAAAATATTAAGTCTGTCCTTAAACTATGAGGACTCACCACTAAGTCTGCTACTGATAGATTAGGCTGCTAAGTAAGATCGGGAGCCTATACATCTAAACCTATGATATACGACATCATAGCACAAAAGAAAGGTATGCGTCAGCACTTTGAATGTATTGATATGCTAAGTGAGGTAGACTGAGATGCATGGGTTCATATTTATGAACAATATTAATTGAATGACATGAGTGTAACTAAATGAGAGTACATGCATGAATACGTAAACTATCACTGAGATCATGATAACACGAGATACTGAGTTCTGACTTACTAATTTACTGATATCTAAGTTTACTGATACTGTGTATCTGATAACTGGGTGACTGTATCTGATAGTCCTGATTCTGTAGAGCTAAACTGAGTTCTATACTGAGACTAAATTTGAAACTGAGACTATGGGAAGTAATTATCTAACCGACATGCCCCTTTCTAAATAAATTGGGGTCCAACCTATAACTCCAGTTGGAAGGGTGTCAGTACCATGCCATGGGTAAAGACACCTGCCTTTAGAGTCAGTCCTAGTCTAGAAGGTGGCCCCTGAGACCAGTCTTAACTAGCAAGTGATCCCTGAGTATGTCAGTCCTATCTAACGGGTGACATATCAAACCAACACTAGTTACCTAGTTTGGAACTTAGGGATTTCTTCTAGGGACCCAGTCCTACCTAACGGGTGAGCCCCCATCCCTAGGTTCGCTCGGTGCTGAATCCTACTACTAACTGAATGACACTGACCTAATTTCTAAACTGTTCTAGGTCTGACTGAACTATTACTAATAGTGCTGTCTGACTGAACTAGACTAAGGTCATTGAGTACTGAACTGATTACTGATTGAATTCGGTGAACTGGCTGAGTCTACTGAGTTTCTCCTGAGTTTTGTAACTGACTGAGAGTACTACTGATCGTGACATAACTGAGATTATTCTATAACTAACACTGGATCTAGGTAATCAACTAAATGGTCGGGTATTAAATACCCTTAGGACTTGATAGCATGAAAAGTAAAGCATCACATTACCTTGCATAGCATAGAAATGCACACTTGTTCATAATGCATCTATAGAGGCATTTATCAAACACTGGAATGGCATGAACTAGTATACATGCTAACATGATATAATCTCACTATTTAATTCATATTAATAGCTCATTAAACATGCGGAAGGCATTGTATATGCACATAGTACTAATTAACACATGAGTATCACGATTTCAAGGCTTTAACATGAATTCATATGATACTACATACATAATAATTAATTTTAAAAGAGTTTCTTGGACTCCAAAGGTGGAAGAGACCCTTGGATGAGCACTTGACATATCTTAACAATTAAATTCTTAAAGATTGATAGAGTGTTCTTGAGATTTGATCTTGAAACTGATGTCCTAAGGTTTTATTCTTGAGAGCAATTTGAGAGATAGTAAGTATATTTTTCTAAATGTGGGCTGAATATCATGTTTTGGGGATGAATAGGGGTGGGGAAAAGACCCAAATACCCCTCAAGGATGCAACTTTTAATGACGAAAAATTGGACTGTCGATGCACAGGATGACGCATCGCATCATTGGCATCGACGCGATAGCCAACTCACCACATTGAGTCCGCATCAGTTCACTGGAAATTTCCACTGGGATCCAAGGAAAATTATTTATCGACGTGATGACCAACGCGCCGCATCATATATACATTTCATGAGTCTTCCTGCCATATTAAAGTTGACACAGCATTGTTAGTATCCCATGGCAAGGTGCTAACACCCTTCCAACTGGGGTTGTAACACCCCAAATCTAGTATCCAAAATTTGTCATGGTTCTCATGACCCTGAAGGACCATAAGCTAACCCATGATTGATATCTATACCTGTATACTCCATAATATACTGTATAAATATGGAAATAAAGGCTGAAAGACCATAAGGTTAAAAACTAAGACATGATAGGTGATAAAACATATCATATGAATGGGGTATGAAATACCCAAAACAACTGAAATAAACTGTCTAAACATACTGTAGTCTGAAAAGCCTCTAACTGACGGAACTGTCTAAATAAGGAGTTGATGGGACATGTCTCCAACTATCTCCAACTAATAAATTAATTAATGAGATAATAAAGTAATGGTCATGTCCTCAAAGGATGAGGACTCACTGCTAACTCTGAATGCTGAGACTAGAATGCTATTGATGCTCTGGAGCTCGTGCTTCTGATCCTATGGTATAAAACACCATAGCGCAAATGCATCAGTACGTTTGAATGTACTGATATGCATGTGAGGTAGGATGAATGCAAAGGGTTCATATGTATGAATAGGCTGAATGCAAAGGGTTCACATGCATGAACTATACTAACTGAATGGATAACATAAATGTGAGAAGGCATGCATGAATACATAATAACTGTAATTGAGTTCGTGATAGCATGATTATTGAGACTGAGTATTGATAACATGAGATACTAATAACTATATAACTAGAATAACTGATACTGAGCGACTGTATCTGACAGTCTAGATTCTAATGGAACTAGCTGAGTTTCGTACTATTCTGAGTTGACTGTATCAGACAGTCCTGAATCTTGTAGAACTCTCTAAGTTCTATTCCTGAGACTGAATGACTGTATCTGTCATTCCTGATTTTGTACTGAAACTGTGGGAAGTAGTCATCTAACTGACATGCCCCAAATAACGCAATATAGCTAAGTTGGGGTGCAATCTATAACCCCAATTGTAATGGTAAGGACAATCTACGAGTAACCCTTATATAATAGGTGACTCTAGTGAAAATGGTGAGAACCCTCATATAACAGGTTAAGCCACCTCATCTACCCTCATATAATAGGATATGATGTCTCAACCTTCGCTGGCTATGCAGTTTTGGAACGCAAGGATTGCTTCTAAGAATCACACCCTTATATAACAGGTGGGTTCCCATCTTTGGGTTTGCTCGGTGCTAATTTATACTCCCATATAGATAGACACTGAACATGATTAACTGAACTGACTGGACTAAGTTAACTAAGTTTCGTTGACTGACGGAATACTACTGAGATTACTAAATTTCTGAGATTACTGAGTTTACTGAGTTTTCCTGAGTCATATGACTGACTGAATTTCTATGAACATGGATAGACTGAACGTATCTTGAAAACATGGCACTGGCTCTAGGCACACAGCTAATTGTCGGGTATAAGTACCCCCAGGACTCGATAGCATGAAACTGACAAAGCATGACTTTCTTGAATACATGACCAACATCACAATCCATAATGTAATAAGTTGGAGAATTCACGAAGTACAAGTTCTAAAGCACCTTAATGGCCACACATATATCCATAACTATTGACTAAGACATTTCATCAAACACTTGACATGCATAAACTTGTACATAAATGGGGATTTCATATTATCATACTTGTATGGCACTATTCCTTCCCATAGGCATTTAATTGAACACGTGGGGAGAATGCTTTGGTTATACAATTATCAACACATCTAATAATCATGGATACACCAATCAACGTATAAATTTAAGGGTTTATCATGATTATTATGCAAATCATCATATCCTAGGGTCAATCATTGGAATATGTAATTTCAAACATGAATCAAGACCTTACAACATCATGAACATGTTTCAATTTAATTTAAATCATGAACATTCATAAATACACAAATCTTAGATTTTGAAAAGAGATTCTTGAGCTTCATGGGTGAAAGGGATCCATGAATCAACACATGACATACCTAGGTTATGCATTTTTTGAAGTTCCTGGACTTGAAGAACTTGGAATCTCTTAGTTTCTTGAAGAATGATTTGGATCTTGCTCTTGAGGATTATCTTTGAGAGAGAACCCTAATTTGATGTTGTGAATAAATAATGAACTTATGATCCTTGTTCTGATATAATTAGGTGTTTAAATGGGTGGAAAAGACCCAAATACCCTTTAACAAATGACTTAAAATTCACTGAACGGGACCTACGATGGTCCATCGCTGGATCGACGGTCCGTCATTTTGACCGTTGTACATGGACCAAATAAAAGACTCACTGCCTTATAGCGATAGCTTGGGAGATGGTCCATCACAATTTCGATAGTCCATCAACCTGTTTGTCGCACCTTATCCAGAAGGTTAACTCACTGCCTTGGCTACGATGGTCCGTCGCTAGGTCGACGGTCCATCAACCTGGCCGTCGCACCTAGGCAATTTTGATAGCTCTAAGTAAAACGTCCATAACTTTTTACTCCGATACAGGATTTGGATAAAATTGCTATCGTTGGAAAGCTAATTCAATTTTCCACATGATTAAAAGTGAAAATCATAAAAATTTCATGGGTAAAAAAATGGATTCATACTTCAAAGTAAGTTTCTAACATTCTTGGGATGATTTTAAGCTAGGTAGTAGTATGGGGTATTACAATAGCTCCCCCTTGAGAACATTCATCCTCGAATGAAACTGAGTAAGAGGAGAGAATATAAACTGACGTACATAATTAACATGAACAATTGGAAAATTATCTCATGACTGACATGACTGATAATAGAATATATCATACTAAACACACATATCTGATGCATGTGTAACTGATTCATGAATGCATGACTGAGTGTTTTGAGGAACTAAGTTTCTCACAATAAGAATGCATATCTGATGTATGATTATATCGCTGAATTGGTGCGTGAATGCATGACTGAATATCCAATGGTATTTAATACCAAGTTTGTGATGGAATTCTGAACATAAAATGGATATCAAGCTTGTCACTGAAATCTGAACATAAAACTGAAAAGCTTAAGGAGAACTGTTACCTTGAGCGTGATCTAAGTTAGTGGAGAAATGATGAGGATACTTGGTATGCATGTCTGCTTCTGCTTCCCATGTAGCTCCCTCGACGGATTGATTTCACCAAAGAACTTTAACTAGAGGGATTTCATTGTTCCTCAATCTACGAGTCTGATAGTCTAGGATTTCGACTGGAATCTTTCAATAAGACAGGTTGTTCTGAACATCTATGCTCTGAATAGGGACTACTACTAATGGTTCACCTATGCACTTTTTGAGCAAGGAGACATGAAAGACTATATGAACTGAGGCTAGATCTAAAGTCAATTCGAGCTCATAGGCTACCTTGCTAAATCGACTGAGAATTATAAAGGGACTGATATATCAGGGACTAAGCTTTCCCTTCTTGCTGAATATCTTCACTCCCTTTATGGGAGAGATCTTTAGATAGAAATAATTACCAATCTCTAACTCGAGATCCTTTCGGCTCTGAGCAGCTCGGAGTTTTTCTCTGATCAACTGAACTTTCTCTAAATCATTGAATACTAAGTCAAGCCCTATAACTGAGGCCTCACTAACTTTGAACCAACCTATTGGAGATCTGCATCTCCTACCATAGATAGCTACGAATGGAGCCATCCGAATACTAGAATGATAGTTGTTGTTGTATCCAAACTCAATCAAAGGCATGTGGGAACCCTCATATAACAGTTTAAGACACCTCATCTACCCTCATATAACAGGCTATGATGTATCAGCCTACACTGACTACGTATTTCTGGAATACACGAATTGCTTCTAAGAATCACACCCTCATATAATAGATGGGTTCCCATCCTTGGTTTTTCTCAGTGTTAATTTCTACTCCCATCTGGATAGACACTGAACATGATTAACTGAACTAACTGGACTGAGTTAACAGAGTTCCATTGACTGATGGAATATTATTGAGATTACTGAATTTTTGACGTTTCTGAGATTACTGAGATTACTGAGTTTTCCTGAGTCACATGACTGATTGAATTTCTATGAACATGGCTCAACTGAAAGTATCTTGAAAACATGACACTGGCTCTAGGCACACAGCTAATTACTAGGTACAAGTACCCCCAAGACTTGATAGCATGAAACTGAAAAAGTATGACTTTCTTGAATACATGACCAACATCACAATCGATAATACAATAAGTTGGAGAATTCATGAAGTACAAGTTCTGAAGAACCACAATGGCCACACATATATCCATAACTCATTGACTAAGACATTTCATCAAACACTTGACATGCATAAACTTGTACATAAATAGAGATTTCATATTATCATACTAGTATGGCACTTTTCCATCCAATAGGCATTTAATCAAACACATGGGGAGAATTCTTTGGTCATACAATCATCAATACATCTAATAATCATGGATACACCAATCAACATATAAATTAAAGGGTTTATCTTGATTATTATGAAAATCATCACATCCTAGGGTCAATCTTTAGAATATGTAATTTTAAATATGAATCAAGACCTCAAAACATCATGAACATGATTCTCAATTCAATTTAAATCATGATTATTCATAAATACACAAATCTTGGATTTTGAAAAGAGATTCTTGAGCTTCATGGGTGAAAGGGGCACATGAATCAACACATGACATACCTAGGTTGTGAGTTTCTTGAAGTTTCTAGACTTGAAGAACTTGGAATCTCTTAGTTTATTGAAGAATGATTTGGATCTTGTTCTTGGGGATTATCTTTGAGAGAAAACTCTAATTTGATATTGTGAATGAATAATGAACTAATGAGCCATGGTCTGATATAATTAGGGGTTAAAACGGGTGGACAAAGACCCAAATACCCTTAAAAATGACTTAAAATTCACTGAACGGGACCTGTGATAGCTCGTGTGATGGTTCATCGCTGGCTCGATAGTCTGTTGTATCAACCATCATACGTGGACAAAAAAAAGACTCACTACCGCATAGCGATGGCTTGGGCGATGGTCTATCGCAAGTTCGATGATCCATCAACCTGTCCATCGCACCTTATCCAGAAGGTTGACTCATTGCCTTGGCTACAACGGTCTAGGCGATGGTCTATGCTAGGTCAATAGTCCATCAACCTGGCCGTCGCACCTGCGCGATTTTGATAGCTCTGAGTAAAATGTCCATAACTTTTTACTCCGATACCGGATTTGGATGAAATTGGTATCGTTGGAAAGCTAATTAAATTTCCCACATGATAAAATGTGAAATCTTAAAAATTCAACGTGTACAAAAATGTATTCATATTTCAAAGTAAGTTTTAACTTTCTTGGGATGATTTCAAGCAAGGTAGAAGTATGGGGTATTACACGGGTCATAGGTTGAACCTAAAATCAGTCTATAATCGAGGTATGTTGGTTTGATAAGAACTCCCATAGTTATAATTTCAATATTTAGTATTCAGTATTATAAGACCTCGAAAAATCCTAAGCTTAACTCAGTCAGCTTGTTAAGGGGTCCTAGACTTAGAAAATTTTTGCAAAGAATTCATACTTAGTATTATTTTAGCCTCCGTAGGTTGGAAACTCTATTTCACGACTCTTATGACCTTAAAATGTCAATATTTAGTTAATTCATAATCAGGAATGTCAGTAGGTGTTCCCGGATGAGTTTTGTATTTTTTGGAACTCGTTTGAACTACGTTTGGGAATCCAAAATAGTATATCGACGTGATCTCGGTGCAGCGCATTGGCCATCGTGTAGATCAAAATTTTTATTGGCTTCTAGTGGCAATTTCTAGTGAACCGATGTGGACTCAGCATGGCGCGTTATCCTTTGTATGGACAATCTGATTCTTAGTCACTAAAAGCCACGTCTTTGGGGGTATTTGGGTCTTTTCCCTACCCATATTCAACCTCAAAAATAAGAGATTCAACCCTCATTGAGCAAAATATACTTACTTTCTCTCAAATTTCTCCAAAGAAAAAAACCCTAGGATATCAGTTTCATGATCAAATCTTAAGAACACTCTATCAATCTTCAAGAATTTAATTGTTAAGGTATTTCAAGTGTTCGTCCAATGGTCTCTTCCACCCTTGGAGTCCAAGAAACTCTTTTAAACTCTAAGTAGAGTGATTTCATGATTTCCATGATTTAGATTCAAGTGTATTCATGATTATAATATTGATTGGGTTTCTATTCCATGATTAAGTGCAAGATTTATGTAAAATCAATTATTATGTATGTAGTATCATGTGAATTCACTCTAAAGCGTTGAAATCATGATGATCATGTATTGATTAGTACTATGTGCATATACAATGCTTTCCAAGTGTTTGATAAGCTGTTCATATGAATTAAATAGTGAGATTATATCATGTTAGTGTGTATACTAGTTCATGCCATTCAAGTGTTTGATAAAATGCCTCTAAAGATGTATTATGAACAAGTGTGCATTTCTATGCTATGCAAAGTTATGGATGCTTTACTTTTCGTGCTATCGAGTCCTGGGGGTATTTAATACCTAACCATTTAGTTGTTAACCTAGAGCCAGTGTTAGTTATAGAATAATCTCAGTTATGTCACGATCAGTAGTACTCTTAGTGAGTTACAAAACTCAGGAAAAACTCAGTAGACTTAGTCAGTTCACTGAATTCAGTCAGTAATTAGTTCAGTACTCAATGACCTCAGTCTAGTTCAGTCAGATAGAATGATCAGTAACAGTTCAGTCAGACCTAGAACAGTTTAAAAATTAGCTCAGTGTCTTTCAGTTAGGAGTAGGATTCAGCACCAAGCGAGCCTAGGGATGGGGGCTCACCCGTTAGATAGGACTGGGTCCCTAGAAGAAATCCCTAAGTTCCAGAACTATATAGCCAGCGTAGTTTGAGATGTTACCTATTAGATAGGACTGACATACTTACGGATCACCCACTAGTTAGGAATGATCTCAGGGGTCACTCGCTAGACTAGTACTAACCCTACAGGCAGTTGTTTTTACCCGTGGCATGGTACTGACACCCTTCCAACTGGGGTTACTGGTTGAACCGCAATTTATTTAGAAAGGAGTATGTCGGTTAGATGATTACCTTCCACAGTCTCAATTTCAGATTCAGTCTTAGTATAGAACTCAGTTCAGCTCTACAGACTCAGGACTATCAGATACAGTCACTCAATTATTAGATACACATTATTAGTAAATTCAGATATCAGTAAATTAGTAATTTAGAACTTAGTATCCAGTATTATCATGATCTCAGTGATAGTTTATGTATTCATGCATGCACTCTCATTCAGTTATACTCATGTCATTCAATCAGTATTGTTCATGCATATGAACCCATACATCTCAACCTACCACACTTAGCATACCAGTACATTCAAAGTACTGACGTATACCTTTCTTTTGTGCTATGATGTCTTATATCATAGGTTCAGACGCACGGGCTCCCAATCAGACTTAGCAGCCTAATCTATCAGCAGCAAACTTAGTGGTGAGTCCTCATAGTTCTAGGATAGACTTATTATTTCAGTATTTTAGTACTCAGTTTATTTCAGTAGTCGGAGTTAGTTGGGGACTTGTCCCATCAAATCTTTGTTCAGACAGTAGAGGCTTTTCAGACTAGAGTATTTTAGACAGATGTATCAGTTTTTAGTTTTTAGTATTTAGTATTTATTTTTAGTTTTAGAACCTTATGGCAAGTTTCCACTAAATTTCCGCATTAACACAATATTATTACTCAGCTATTACAGTAGGTACCAGTTATGGATTAGCTTGTGGTCTCTCGGGATTATGTGCACCGTGTAGCATCTGGGGTATAGACTTGGGGCGTTACCTTTGTATTAGAGCCTAAGGTTCAACAGAGTCCTAGAAAGTCTAAAAGTCGTATCTAGTAGAGTTTTTGCATGGGTGTGTAGCGCGCCACACTTATGGACAGGAGGCTTTGAGATGTTTTAGGAAAAGTTTCTCTTCTTTCAGTATTCATATCGTGCGAGTGAGCATGAGCTCAAGATAAATTCTTAGTCTAATCCTTTTCTTTCTTTTAGTTATAGAACAGACCTCCCAAAAAGGATAACAAAAGGAGAACCAAAAATCAATCAGCACCTCAGCTCTCTCATGCAATCCCCTAGATGAGCATATCTCTCATGCAGAATTCAGAGTTGCATTCAGTACTTTAGCCAATTCAATAGTTGCTTATAAAGATCTATAGACTATTGTCCTATCTAGCCTTTTGATTCATAATCAGCCAAATGACAAAGGAGAGCATAGGGAGAAGGAGAGAAAGAATAAGAGGAAAAGAACAAGTAGTTTTAAGCCAAGATTAGGGGGTAGTAACCACTCCCAATTCCATAAGATATTATAAACCCCAATTCCACCTTCAGTTAGAGCGCCAGTGCATAAGTCTAAGAATGACAGTCGAGATGGAGCACCAGGCTCTAAGTCACAAGGTAGTGGGAAGGGTGTTCATACTATTCTTCTTTGCGAAGAATATGGTAAGAACCATAAGAGAGTGTGTAGAGTTGGCAGTGATGTTTGTTTTGGGTGTGGAAAGCCAGGTCATAGAATCAGAGATTGTCCTCAGTCAGGCTCACAGGGTCAGTCCAACCATCCTTTAGCTCAATTTGGTCACCCAAATCAGCAGGGTGCCACTTCCAATTCCACCAGCGGGGAACGCCTAAACAGGTTTATGCACTTCAGTCCAAATAAGATCAGGAAGGTTCTCCTAATGTGGTCACTAGTACATTACAGACCTCCCATTTACATGTTTATGCTTCTTCAGATCCAGGATCTTCTTATTCTTTTGTAAATCTTTCCATAGCAGTCAACTTTAAGGTTAGACCAAATATTAATAGGACCTTTCCCAGACTCCACCCCAATGGGTCAGTTTATCATAGTCTAGCGGGTATACAAGAACTATCCAGTTATGATATCTCAGAAAGTTAGGCCTTCAAATTTTAGTAGTAATGTCAGCATATGGAGAAAAACAGTGGAGAGGTTGATGCCCAGCCTATCTTTTCTTTAGTGCAAAGTTTTGTACTTCAGTTATCATGATGTTTACTCATGCCTTACATGTCAGCTCTATGATCATATCCCATATTCATGTACGTTAACAAAAAAAATCATGTACTCTTACAGTTCCTAATATGAGGAGTTCCAGTTCACTCAGTGTTATGAATCACGTTCCATGAATACAGAAACTCCAAAATCAGGTCATGTAGCTCATGACTCATGTACTCATGTTATGCTTTACAGTATGCTCAGTTCCCATGACTTATGCTATACTCCTAATGATTAGCTAAATTCAGATTTTTGTCATGTAAATTCTTAGTTTAGATCTCTTGATAAAATCCAGGACTCTGATGTCCTATTCCTCAAGTCTCAGTTAAGTGTCAAGTTTGGTATAATTCTATTCATGCTTCAGGTCCTCATGTTTTAACGCTTTAGTGAACTCTCCTAATGAAATGATGTGGCAAGAAGCAGTTGCTTAGAAGGGAGAGAGTAAACCTTTCATGTTAAGAAAATATTATTGCATGCTAGTTTTACATAAGGCTGTAGTTATGAAGATAGGCTTGAATGTCATGCTAATGTGTAAGTGGCTAAATGCATTTTGGAGATTTGAGTAGGCTTGAACATAGTGGGAGAAATCAATCCAGATCAGATCTCAGTAGGTAGAGTTATTAGAACCCAGTATTCAATTCCAGTACGACATCAGTTACGGTCTTAGTTACAGTCTCAGTCACAGTCCTAGTCTAGTAATCAGATTAGTAACTCAGTTCAGTTTCAAATTTTCTTGACCATAGCGTACAGTTATTAGTTATTCAGTTATCAGTATTTCAGTACCTCAGTTTACAAACTATTTTAGAGTCATGTTTTATGCTTGGTCTTGCTTTCTCAAATAATACAGTTTTCATAAATTCATGCTCAGTTATCTCATGTTACCCAGTAAGTTCTTACCTCTTTTGCATGATACTCTACAGTTGTTATAACGCCCCAAAAATGGGTCCCGAGATGTTACCCAGTGCTTAGGGTCACAAGTGATCCCAAGCAAACCCTTCTACTGACATACTTACAAGCAAATAAATAAAATACATAAATCTGAATAAAATCAGTGGAAACATAAAACTTCTCTGAACTCGATCAATACAAATTTGAATTTACAAGATTACAACTCTGCTTTTGACAATAAAACTAAAATAAAATAATTAATACTACTGACTGTCTACGAAGCCTATACTAGTACTGACTATAGGTAGCCAGGTCATGACTCCCAACTATCCCAACTCAATACAACTGAATAAAGAAAATACAATACTTCTTGAACTGTATTACTGCCTCAAGCCCTTGAATCAAAAGGACTCATCACCTGTTGACTGAAAGCTACGAACTGACTGAATATGGTATATGCGCTACAACTTGTACCTACATTATGAGATAATGTAGCACATAGACATATATGTGGATTGGTACTTTGAGGATGCACTGAGTATATGGGGTTGTATGCATTTACATAAACAATATCATTACTCTTTATAAAATCATGCATTCTGACATAAATGACTCACATAGCTTGAATAAAAATCAGAAATATAAATCTCATAAATCATGAATAATGAAACATGTAGTATAAATCTAGTGAGTCATTTCACTTGCTTCTAAAAATCTGTATTCTCCTCTTATTCTCACAACTTGTAAGCTAGATGATATTTGAAACTCATTCTGTATAGTAAAATCTTTAGCTCAATACTTTAAATTCATAAAATTGTTTCTAGAGTGGGGGACATCATTGGGAGAATGGAACTTTTTTGAAACTCAAGGACTTAGAACTTTAGAAACTTCAAGACATGGAAAAAACTCTAGACTCTTATGAACTTGGGAGTTTCTTCTAACCGACATAAACTATGAGAGCTACATGGAGTCCAACGTCTTGTCCATGTTGGGGAGAGTTGTTTTATCCTTGCCATCAGAGTAGAACCTTAACTTAAGTGATCACTATCTTAGCCCACTATCGGCAAATTCAGAAACCTACGTTGACACATAGTTCTAGGGCATGATACCTTAGAATCATATCCAACTCGGTGCTAAATACTACTCCCATACTTATTGCTCAGAACTTTTAGAAAATTTACCTTAAAATAGCATAAGAGTTTATAATCAAGGCAAATTATGCTTCTCTTCTTTAAATCTCAAACTATGTGTATAATGTGGATTCCTTGTCTTAGCTTAGGATCAAAAGATCAATTTCTTTCTTGAAACTTGGTAAACAATCATCAAAGAGGATTAAAATCATAATCTTCTTGAAATATCAAGTCTAAATCTTAGGGCTTCAAGCCCATGATTCAAACTTATGTTAAAACACCAAAAAGTTCATACTTGATAATGTAATTATTGATAAATCAACTCAAAATCTGGAAATTTCAGCAATAAGCATGAAAATATAAACATACTCATGTAATATCATGGCAAAACATCATACTCAATATGCTTCTTGAAAATACTTCAACAATATCAAAATAATGAAATCAAGAATCTCAATATCATGCTTAAACTCAGTTGGAAAAATCTGAAAAATCACATTACATGCATAAATATATGAAAATAGTTATGTAATCAACATTTAATCACTTGAAATCTCATAATCTTCAAACAATAAAAATTGGGTATAAACCCTAACTTCAATTTCATGAGAAATCACCTCAAATCATATAACTTTTGTAATTAAAATAGGTTTTGGGCACAAGGATGAAAGATTTATCCTTGTTCAAACCCCACATACCTTGAATTAGAAGCTTTGGATGAACTCTCGCTTTTAGGACCCTATTCGTACTCTTGAATGAGGGTTCTTGAAGCCTTTGACTAGAGAACCTTGAATCTTGACTCAATTTAGAAAATCTATGGTGAACCCTTGAGATTCTTAGAAGAGGATTTGGATACTTAGGGTTTTTGGTTGAGGGAAATTTTGAGAAAATCTCATATGATACTTGTAGTGGCCCTAAATTGTGATGTTTGTACGATTTAAGAGGCTTGGAAAAAGTTCAAAGTGCCCTTTTTAACTTCTGTACGAACATGGTAAAATTAAACTGGAAACCCAATTTTATAGGCCACCGCAACGCGCCACTATTGTGGTGGCTCACTGGAAATTGACAAATGGGAATCTCGGAGTCACCACGACGTGGAGCCATCACGTTGTCCCACTGGTTAGGACCTGGAACTTCAACGCAACGCTTCACGATTACGCTGAGCCACTAGAAATTGACTATTGGGAAATTGGGGTCCTCTGCGATGCGCTACTATCGCGGAGTTCCACTGGAATTTGACAATTATTAAATAAACCCTCTTTGCAATGCGCCAAATACTAAAATGATAGTGTTTTATGACTAGAACTTCAATTATCCATAACTTCTTGCCCGGTTATCGGATATGGGCGAATCTTATATCGTTGGAAAGCTAATTAAATTTCCCACATGATAAAAAGTCAAAATTAGGAAAATTCTATATGATTTAACCATTACTAACTTTGGAAGTCATTCCTCAATCTTATAGATACAAAATTAGGCTTAAGAAAAAGTTTGGGGTATTACAATGTCTTCCCATTGGGAACATTCGTCCTCGAATATGGCTAGCTAGGCTAAGAATATAGAGAAAAAATGAGGGTGAACAGCTGAAATAGCTTGCTAAACTGATTCTACCTCATTCTAAACCTCTGAGTACTTCTGTGAGTGCACGAACTTATAATAAGAATAACTATAGTTCTGAATCTTTGATTATGAAGGAGCTGAATGATGGAAGACTATTACCTTCGACTGAACTTGTCTTTACTTATCGCAAGGAGATGATTCATGTTGAGAGTTTAGAACTTGTTTGATGTTCTCATGGTACTATCGTACTTATAGATTATGAGGTCATATTTTATGCAGGCATAAATCATGAGAAAACGAAGCTAAGATTACACAATGGGTATTACACTGTCTGAGCTGGAACACTTGGAAAATGAAGATTGTTCAATGAATACTTACGCACTGAATCATGACTAGATATTCGAATTTTGAAATTTATGCCTGATACAAATACTGAACTGAATTCACAAATTTCATGGGTGCAAACAACTATTTACTGGAATGACCGTAATTATGAAACTTCAGGTAGTAAGACTAAACCAGCTCGGAAAATGAAAAACTATAGAAATCTATCCAAATGATTGTTAAATTGGACTGCTGGCTATCCAAACTGAATCATACTAGATACTTATACTCAAGTGGAGGATTTCATCAACACCCCTTGGGGAGTTCTAACGATATGAGGGAGCAAAGAACTTTGGGCATGATCTGAAAAAGGCATCTGAATAAGAGATTACAATATTTCTACGACTCTATATCTTTGAACATAGACCCTTTTGAATCATAGACTGGATAGAATTTCTGGGCCTTAGGCAACGCAACACCTTACTAGAAACCTTAGACATACTTTTAAAATATTCTCTCAACTATTCCTTTCCCTTAAAGACCATACTCATTGATTTATCTTCTAATTCTCACATGGCCGTTGATATTTCCATCTACTCATATTCTAAATTGAACTAAATTCCCTCACATTCTTCAAGCCTAACCCACAATCACAGGATACACTACATAACACTATAATACTAGTCTGAACCGTAATTCAACACACCATGCACTTCACAACTTCTCATCTCATGCAAAATTCTCATTACCGCTCTAACAACCACATTCAACCTTGTACTAGACATTTACTAATGTGCAGTGCATTCATCCAGATATATACAAATATGATGTTCAAGCCTACTTCTATAACCACATATTCACTTCTAAACACACTTTAATAAAACACCCTTGTCACACTACTTCTATAACCACATATGCACTTCTAAACACACTCTCATAAAACAACCTTGTCACAACCTACAAACCTCTAGCAAGAACAACTTCCATGCACCACCCTTAAGAAGACATACATAACATATTCTGAACTGACCAGGTCATATACAAAATTTCACTCAATATTTCTTCAGACGCATAGATTACATAAAGCAAGCATACGACTATCTTCCCCAACATGACACATTTATTCTCTCATATCTACACAACTTATCATTATCACTATTTTTTACCTAAGCAAAAGGTCACTGAATGGTTAGAACACGAGAACCTGTAGCATGAAGGGATACCATACGTAACTTGGGCACTCATCTGAGGAGTGAGGAATATAGCATTTAACATCATGAACTTATCAAAGAGGTCTAACCCGAGGACATGCATGATATAAATCTGAATTTCGCTGCTCATTAGAAGTATAACTTAAGCACTTGAACTGAGCATACCATAAAGCTTGAGTACATGATTCATGAGCTGGATGACCCAGATTTGGAGTTCATAACTTATGGAATGTGATTCCAACTGCTGAAAGAACTGGAACTCCTCCTTTTGGGAACTAGGAGAGTACATAATTCTCTATCATATCCATGAACATAAATTAAGATCATGGAACTAACACGTAAGGCATGAGTAGGTATTGGGACAACTAAAAATACTGAAATAAGATTGGGTCAAGCATCAATCTTTCTCACAGCTATTCTACAACTTACTGGAACAGCTACTAGAATCTCAAAGCTTGACTTGGTTACTCATTCTATCATCTCCCTCTTAGCTTTAAGCTATCACTCTAAGTTTTTGAACCACTATATTGACTCTAACCTAAACTGCACTCACTTTGCTCTAGAGTCTGGGATATAATTAATACACAGGAAACCAAACTTACCCTGAAGGACTATATCTTCATGTATATCACCTAAAGCTAATGCTTTTTTCTAAGATTTGACTCTTAAACTTCTGTGACCCCAAAAGTCATCATATAACAACTTAAACACTCACCAACTTAGATTTTTAACACTTGACATGGATATCATCATCCTTTAATAAACCACGCTACTCCCTCCATACTCTACTAACATCATATACTATCACATCTCTAAAATTATATTTTCTCTAAACTATAGGAATCAAGATCATACTAACAAGGCTTAATACTATGAATCAAAACTCCTTAACTTAGCTATTAAGAACATCATATACTATACAACAAGGCTCCTTCCTCTTAGCAACTCAACGGTACTACTAACCACACAACACTTAATAAATTTTTAAAATAGCGGAGCCCTATATCACCTTGGGCACACCTCAGCATGATACTTACAAAATCATACTTATTCACGAATAGCTGGACTCAAACACTTGCATCCACAATTCAAACCTATTAGATCACTTCCTTATAACTAGTAACATTGACCAAGAAATCATCGCATCCTCCTTCATGACCACCAATCGTTCAAACTTAATGTCTAGTGCTCAACATAATTTACAACCCCACCTCACACACAATTCTCACTTTGAAACTATAAAATAAAACATCAAGAAATACTAGACCACTCAAAAATCATAACAACAATAATCTATCATAATCATATGGCCTATATTAATCATAATCCATTAACAGATCCTCTGTCTACACATCATTACTATATACCGATCTATACATCTAAACTCTTTCACAACTCTATAGGTTTCAACTAAACTCCTTCTTTTAATCTCAGGAAACCCTAAATTAACAAAGCTTATCCACCAAGTTCTTTCATCAATAACCTATACTTATCTAGAACAACAAACTCCGTTAATAACTTTTTTCATACTTCAAGTAAACAACAATTCACCTCAACTAATAATTCTTTCTCTACCTTCTACTAAACTAACATACAAGGATATATCACTTCATTACTAACTCAATCATATGCAAAAAGATTCCTCTATACATATATTTAATAAATCACACTTACCACCCTTCTTGTCAATATGCCTCTAAACCCCCAGTTCCAACCAACACAAGAATAGCAAAGTGAACAACAAGTTGCTAGTGAATCGAAATAGGCCTCACATGACTTCACTAGACTTTGATTTTTGTGTTTTCAATAAGAAAATAAGATGTAACAGGGCAACTATGCTAGTGAATAGAAAGAGCCCCACACGGTTTCACTAGACTTTTAGTTTCAACAACATAGTGATAATAAGATTACAAGAGATAGAAACTTGGCACATAATATTCAATAATCTAAGAAATCTTACTCTGTCTTAACTGAATGACTCATAAAAATAAGGGCATAACTTTAAACTTGAGGGTCTTATAACACACTAGAAGGCCCCTCTCAAGCCGCTTTGTGAGACTCTTAAAACTTCTTGCTAGTAAGTCTGAGAGCATTATCAGGGGAGGAAATTGGAACTTGCCGATTATATTTCCTCAAGAATAGTACATAGATAGAGAAGTATAGATTGTCGTTATGGAATCTAAGGAGGAATCTGAAAACACATCTGACTTGAGCCTAGTGCACGATTTTTATAAACATGAATAAAGCTCTTCAAACTTTGGAATTTAAAAGCACTTATGGGATACTTTCTGGTCCACTTAAAATTCCATAACTATCTGTGGAGACTGAGAAAGCTTTATCAGTAAAGACTTAAGCTTGACTATTTCTGATACCTTAAAAATAAGGTAAAGATGGCCTAAATAGAGAAAGACAAAAATCTGTAAAAATTTCTTAGAGAACCTTTCTGTAGCATAATCTGAGACTTAAAAGAATGGAAACATTTCCAAAATGCCTGGTAGCCTCTCAAAAAAAAAAAGTACAGACATCTCCGTACCATTCCACAAGAATTTACTACACACGGCTTCAGAAAAATCCTAGGACACTTGAACTCTGTACTTTGATAACAAGTTTATAACGCCCAAAAAATGAGTCCCAAGATGTCACATGGTGCTTAAGATCACAAGTGATCCCAAGACAACCCTTCTACTGGCATACTTACAAGAAATTAAATAAAATACATAAATTTGAACAAAATCAGCAGAAACATAAAACTTCTCTGAACTCGATTAATACAAATCTAAATTTACAAGATTACAACTCTGCTTTTGACAACAAAACTAAAATGAAATATATTAACACTATTGACTGTCTATAAAGCCTCTACTAGTACTAACTATAGGTAGCCGGGTCATGACTCCCAACTATCCCAACTCAATATGACTGAATAAAGAAAATACAATACTTCTCAAACTATATGACTGACTCAAGCCTTTCAATCAAAAGGACTTATCACCTGCTGACTGGAAGCTATAAACTGACTGAATATGGTATATACGCTACAACTTGTACCTACATTATGAGACAATTTAGCACATAGACATATATGTGGATCAGTACTTTGAGGATGTACTAAGTATATGAGGGTGTATGCATTTACATAAACAATATCATTACTCTTTATAAAATCATGCATGCTGACATAAATGACTCACATAGCTTGAATCAAAATCTGAAATATAAATCTCATAAATCATGAATAATGAAACATGTAGTATAAATCGCATGAGTCTTTCACTTGCTTCTAAAAATCTGTATTCTCCTCTTATTCTCACAACTTGTAAGCTAGATAAAATCTGAAACTCATTCTGTATAGTAAACTCTTTAGCACAATACTTTAAATCCATAAAACTATTTCAAGAGTGGGGGACATCTTTGGGAGAATGGAACTTCTTTGAAACTCAAGGACTTATAACTCTAGAAACTTTAAGACATAGAAAAAACTCTAGACTCTTATGAACTTGGGAGCTTCTTCTAACCAACGTAAACCATGTGAGCTACATTGAGTCCAACATCTTTCCCATGTTGGGAAGAGATATTCTATCCTTCCCACCGAAGTAGAATGTTAACTTAAGTGATCACTATCTTAGCCCACTATCGGCAAATTCAGAAACCTATGGTAGCACGTAGTTCTGGAGCATGAGACCTTGGAATCATACCCAACTCGGTGCTAAATACTACTCCCATACTTATTGGTCAGAACTTTTAGGAAATCCATCTTAAAATAGCATAAGAATTAATAAGCAAGACAAATTATGCTTCTCTTCTTTAAATCTCAAACTATGTGAATGTGGATTCCTTGTCTTAGCTTAGGATCAAAAGATCAATTTATTTCTTGAAACTTGGTAAACAATCATCAAAGAGGCTTAAAATCATAATCTTCTTGAAATATCAAGACTAAATCTTAGGGCTTAAAGCCCATGCTTCAAACTTGTGTTAAAACACCAAAAGATTCATACTTGATAATGTAATTATTGATAAATCAACTCAAAATCTAGAAATTTTAGAAATAAGCATGAAAATATAAATATACTCATGTAAAATCGTAGCCAAATATCATACTCAATATGATTCTTGAAAATACTTCAACAATATCAAAATAATGAAATCAAGAATCTCAATATCATGCTTAAACTCAATTGGAAAAATCTGAAAAATCACATTACATGCATAAATATATGAAAATAGTCATGTAATCAACATTCAATCACTTGAAATCTCATAATCTTCAAACAATAAAAATTGAGTATATATCCTAACTTCTATTTCATATGAAATCACCTCAAATCATAAACTTTCGTAATTAAAATAGGTTTTGGGCACAAGGATAAAAGATTTATCCTTGTTCAAACCCCACATACCTAGAATTAGAAGCTTTCGATGAACTCTCACTTTTGGGACTCTATTTGTACTTTTGAATAAGGGTTCTTGAAGCCTTTGACTTGAGAACCTTGAATCTTGACTCAATTTAGAAAATCTATGGTGAACCTTTGAGATTCTTAGAAGAGGATTTGAATACTTAGGGTTTTTGGTTGAGGGAAATTTTGAAAAAATCTCATATGATGCTTGTAGTGGCCCTAAATTCTGATGTTTGTATGGTTTAAGAGGCTTGTAAAAAGTCCAAAGTGCCATTTATAACTTCTGTATGAAGCTGGAAAAATTGAATTGGAAATCTAATTTTATAGGCCACCACGACGGGCCACTATCGCGGTGGCTCACTGGAAATTTACAAATGGGAATCTTGGAGTCACTGCGAAGCAGAGCCATCATGTTGTCCCACTGGTTGGGACCAGAAAATTTAGTGCGATGCATCACGATCGGACTAGACCACTGGAAATTGACTATTAGGAAATTGGGGCCCTCCGCGATGCACCACTATCACGGAGTTCCACTGGAATTTGACAATTGTTAAATACACCCTCTCCATAATGAGCCAAACACTAAAACGATGGTATTTTATGACTAGAACTTCAATTAGCCATAACTTCTTACCCGGTTATCGGATTTGGGCAAATCTTATATCGTTGGAAAGCTAATTCAATTTCTCACATGATAAAAAGTCAAAATTAGGAAAATTTTATATGTTTTGAACATTAATCAATTTGGAATTCATTCTTCAATCTTATAGAGATGAAATTAGGCTTAAGGAAATTTTGAGGTATTACAGTTCTAGTCTAGTTATTCAAAATAAGTACAGTTCAATATTACATGACCAAGTATTCAGGTATCATCTATTCAGGTAACCAGATAAGTTAGTAAGTTGATATACTCGTTCTCAGTACCCATGTGAATATTTTCAGTAGTCTCAGGTGATGTGTTGTACTAAGGTAGAGAGTATAGTTGAGAGAGTATTCAAGGGATATGTCTAAGCTTGAAAAGTTGTAGTTGCAGTGCATAAGGCTTATTCACTTCATCTTAGATGATGTTTCGTAGGCCTCGACTTCTATTATAGAATTTTAGCTAGGATGTGATTTTCTTATTCAGCTATTTTATTCAGCCATGCCAAGAATCCTTGCTCCCTAAAGCTACTAGAACTCTATAAAAAGAGTGTTAAAGAAAGGCTCCACTCGAATATAAGTTTTTAGCTTAAGTTAGTCCTCAAAACCAATAATTCAGTTTAGTAGTTAGGTGAATAATGTTCGTATGGTTGTGTTTCCCACCCTTCCATCTAATCGCACTATCTGAAGACTCATGAATGTAACTAATCCAAGATCGAGCAACCATGTGGTTGCGAGTTTAGATCAGTTCATATGTCATGCCTCAGTTTTAGATCCTCGATATGCAGTCACGATTCAGTTCGTAGATGACCTGTGTATCATATCAGTTTTTCCTCAATATCTCAACCAAGTCAGCATTCTTCAGGAGACATAATGTCCTAAGGAGGAGATGCACTATAATCCCCCGAGCTTTCATGACCTAAACCTTCTATCTTCTTTTCACATAACGAATCCAGTTTAGAGTAGTGGGTACTCATAGGTGGACCCTCAAGTTCCAATCTCAACCATAAGCAATTTAAATAGGGGCTTAGTTCAGTTCATGATATTCAGTTCATGTATCACATTTCAGTCTTAGTTATGTTCTCAGGTTCCCGTTCATGTATGTTTAGTAAATAACCTCAGGTTCATCAGCATTCTCAGCTTAAGGTAATAGTCTTTCATAGATTAGCTTAGTTTCGTATTCAATTACAGTTATAAACTTAGTATCCATTACTATTGCATATTCAGTAATGCATTCAAAAATTAGGTTAGTCATGTACTCATACATCAGATATGCATGTTCAGTTTGAAAACTCAGCTTATCAGTAGTGTAATACCTTAAAAAATCCAAACCAATATTAGAGCCATGTACCAAGATCATGCATAGTACATCATGGTTCTTTTACAGTTTTATAAGTAAGTTAGATGTATATTAAGGATTCAAATAACTCCCAGCTATCAGACGAATCAAAACATTCCTTACCGATTGAATTCTTGAGAAGGATATTGGTATAGTCAACTTCAAACTAGCATATCTATCATTATACTTGGAATTTTTGAGTTCATGACCTATTAATAGATATATAATTGAATTATCTTTTCAAATATACCAATTTTGCCTAAATCCAATATTGGAGCAAAGAGTTATCCCTATTTTATTCCAGCATGTCAAGCTGGAAAATGGTGATGACGTTTCTGACGGGATATCACAATTCTGACGACCTTTTTGACCACGTCGTCACATTCTGATGATATTTCTAACAACGTCATCAGCCCTGGGCAAAAAATCAAGAATTTGGACCCCTTTTGTGATGACCATTCATGACGGCCTATCACATACCTGACAGCCTGTCACGGATGGCGTCAAGTATATTTTTCCAGCAATTCAACAGCATTTTTTCAAGGGTCTTTTGGTTATTTCCTTCACCTTTCATGACTTATAACCCTCAAGAGGAGTAATTTTTCCCATTTTTCTTCAGTTAAGCATCTCAAAAACCCTCTCTTACGCTCTCAACCACAAGATTAGGGTATCTATCAAACTCATCTCTCAAAAGCAAGATTCAAGCCTTTTTCCAAGATAATCGAGAATTAAGTTTCCCAATCCAAGAACTCTCCAGCAAATCATCAAGGTCCCTTCTCTAAGGTATGCGTAATGTTCATCTATGGATCCTATCCGTTCATAGAGCTCAACAACCATGTTTTAAATATTATTTTTTAAACTTTTTGTGGTGATATGAGTAGGTACATGATAACGATTGTTGTTTAAGTTTCAATGTGATGTCTAAAGGTGTTTTCATGGAATATATTTATGTTTGTTAATTGAAAACCATGAACTTTAGGTGGTTTAATTTGGTGAGAGTATGAAACCCATCTATGCCTTAAAGAATGCATGCAAGGTGTTTGATAAAATGCTTAGGATGCTAGAAATTCATGTTTGTATGGTTCTATGATGTCTAAATAACAAGTCCATGTTAGCTATATACTTCAATATGAATTCCATGCTTTTCATGTGTTGCTATTGTGGTGGTATGAAGCATGTAAGATAATAGAGATATGCAATATGTACACGAAATATATCCATGCATTCCCTACAATGTTTAAGATATTGAATAACTATATGAAACATGATATCCCCTACATATGATATTAGGAATTATGGACTCAAATCTTGTGATCAAGTCATGCCATATGTGTCAGTTTCCTTCTATCGAGTCCTGGGGGTATTCGTACCTAAAAAACATAGTTGTGTGCCTAGAGACATATCATATTGTCACGATAATCTCAGTCAAGCTATAATCTATAGAACTCAGTCAGTCATGTGACTCAGGAAACCTCAGAAATCTTATGATCTCAGTTAACTCTCAGATAATAGTTCTACTCCGTCAGTCAATGGAAGTCATTTAATTTGTCCATGTATAGTCAGTTGAATCATGTTTAGTCTCTTCAGATAGGAGTAGAAGTTAGTACCGAGTGAACCCAAGGATGGAACTCACTTACCAGTTTAGGGTGTGATTCTTAGAAGTCATCCTTGTGTTCTAGAACTATGTAGCCAACGTAGGTTGAGACATCTTAGCCTGTCAGATTAGGGTTGATGAGGTGGATTAACCTCTCAGTTTAGGGTTCCTACCATTCTTCTTTCGAATACCTGCCAGCTAAGGGTCATCCACAACTGTCCTTACCAGTGGTGCGGTATTGACACCCCTCCAGTTAGGGCAGAGATTGGACCCCAACTTAGCTATATGAGTTATTAGGGTATGTCAGTTAAACAACTACCTCCCACAGTTTTAGAATCAGTCTCAGTAAGAGAACTCAAATAGGTCTTCAGATTTCAGTATATCAGGACTGTCAGATGCAGTCAGACTTAGTTACAGTACAGAACTCAGATAGTTTCATCAGATTCTGGATTGCCAGATAAAGTTGCCCATGTTATTAAAATTTTAGTATCAGTCATGTTAGCCATCAGTAAACTATGTATTAGCATACAGGACTAGCTATCATGCACCCACGATTTCAGTTACTATATATGCATGTTTGTACTCTTACGTTCATATCAGTCAGACAGTTAGCATTGTTCATACATGTAAACCCTGTTTATATTTAGCCTACCTCACTCGTATACTCAGTATATTCCCTCGTACTGATGCATTTATGCTATAGTGCTTTCTTTTCATGTTACACCATAGGTTCAGAGACACAAGCTCTAGATCAGCAGTAGCAGTAGCATTTCCAGTCGCAGAGATTTATGAGTCCTCTTTATTCGAGGATAATATGATTTAATTTATTCATTATTATTTTATCTAGTTATCATTTTATGGAGTTAGTTGGAGACATGTTCTTTTAACTCCTTATTTAGATAGTACTTAGAGGTTTTTAGATTTAGTATTCAGATTTATGTTTAGATTTGATTCAGTTTTTAGCTGTTTTAGGTATTTTTCACCCTTATGGATATTATGTTTTGACAGATTCTTTATTCAGTTGAACCTTATGGCCTACATATTTATGTTTTCCACATTATTACATTATATATGTAGTGTACAGGTACAGATATTAGTCATGGGTTAGCTTGTGGTCCCTCGAGGTCATGAGTATTGTGTAGCATTTCAATTCAAAAAATTAGGGCATTACAAACTTGGTATTAGAGCCTAAGGTTCAATAGAGTCCTAGGAATTCTAAAAGCCACATCTAGTAGAGTCTTGTGCATCGGTGTATTGCGCGCCACATTTATGTACAGGAGGTTATGAGATGTTTTAGGAATAGTTCCCTTCATTCAGTATTCATGTCGTGCTAGTAAACATAATTTCAAGTCAGTCTCTCAGTCTAATCCGCTCTTCTCTTATTTAAGAAACATGCCTTCAAAGAGAAGAAATCGGCCAGCTCCTCAGCCCGAAGATCCTTTGGGCGAACATGTTTCTCATACGGAGTTCAGGACTGCATTTACCACTCTTTCTCAGTCTGTAGCTGCCCAGAATGAATGACCAACAGTCATTTCGACCAACCCAGTGGCCAATTCAACAGCATCTAGGATTTAGGACTTCACCCGAATAAACCCTCCGTCCTTCTTTGGGTCTAAGCTAGATGAGGATACTCAGGAATTCATTGACCAAGTCCAGAAGGTCACTGATATCATGGGAGTCACTTCTTCTCTGAGTGCAAAGTTAGCCACATACCAATTATAGGATGTCACTCACACTGGGTATAAGCAGTGGTTAGCAGAAAGGTTAGAGGATGCAGGTCCTGTTGAGTAGGAAGAATTTGTCACGGCTTTCTTAGACAGATTCTTTCCCCAAGAGTTGAGAGAGGCCAAAGTTCTTGAGTTCATTAATTTCAGGCAGGGAAATATGACGGTTAGAGAGTATTCTCCTAGATTTACTTAGCTAGCTAGATATGCCCCTCATGTAGTTGCAGACAACAGGGCTAAGATGAGCAAGTTTGTGTCAGGGATGAATGATAGCATCATAAATGAGTGTAGATCTGTGATGCTGAATAGTGATATGACTTTAGCCAGGCTCAAGACCCATGCTCAATAGATAGAGGAGCAGAAGGTTAAGACTAGGGAGATCTAAAACAAGACAGCAAGATCAGGCAGTTTCAGTTTTGGTCAGCCCAAATCAGAGGGAGAAAATCATTTGCAGTTTCATCCTAAGTTAGTAGTTCCATCCCCTTTCTCCACTAGTGCCCCAGTGCCAAAGTTCAAGGACGACAACAGAGACAGGGCACCAGGCCCTAAATCTCAGGGCAGTGTTAGCAGTGCCCGAACAAATCTTCTTTGTCAGACTTATGGTAAGAACCACAAGGGTATTTACAAAGACGGTAGTGATGTCTGTTTTGGTTGTGATAAGCCAGGCCACAGGATTAGGGAGTGTCCTCAACCAGGCCTTCAGGGTCAACAGAATTATTCCACAGCTCAGTCCGATCACCCGAACCAGCAGGGTGCCACTTCTAATGCTACTAGTGGGCAACGTCCAAATAGACTCTATGCTCTTCAAACCTGACAGGATTAGGAAAATTCTCCTGATGTCGTTACTAGTATGTTATAGATTTTCCATGTTCATGTTTACGCTTTGTTAGACCCAGGTGCATCCTTGTCTTTTGACACTTCATACATAGCAGGCGATTTCGGAATTAGTCCTAAAATTTTAGCAGAGCCCTTTTTAGTCTCTACCCCAGTGGGTAAAACTATCATAGCTCAGCGGGTATATAGGAACTGCCTGGTTATGATATTTTAGAAATCCATGTTAGCAGATTTAGTCGAGTTAGAGATGACTAATTTTGATGTCATTCTCAACATGGATTGGCTTCATTCTTGCTATACCATAGCCGACTACAGAAATAGAATAGTTCAATTTCTGTTCCCGAATGAGCCTGTCCTAGAGTGGAAGGGCAGCACTTTGTCTTTCTAGGGTCATCTTGTTTCTACCTTCGGGCAAGGAAAATGATTTCTAAGAGGTGTGTGTATCATTTCGTGCATGTTAAGGATTCCAATTCTGAATCTCTCAGTCTTAAATTAGTCCTAGCGGTTAATGAATATTCAGATGTCTTTCTTGATGATCTTTCAAGCATTCCTCCCGAAAGAGAAATAGACTTCGGCATAGACCATCTCCCAGATACTCAGCCTATTTCTATTCTGCCATACAAAATGACACCAACAAAACTCAAGGAACTAAAAGATTAGTTAAAGCATCTCTTAGATAAGGGATTCATTAGGCCCAGTGTATCCCCATGGGTGCGCCAGTCTTCTTCGTGCACAAGAAAGACGGTTCTCTCAGAATGACCAAGTCAGCTTATTTTCTTCCAGTTCATACCTCTTACTCAACCAAGGATTATGCCAAACTCTATATTAGGGAGTTGGTCAAATTACACGGTGTTCCACTATCTATCATCTCAGACAGAGGTACCCAGTTCACCTTTCACTTTTGGAAAGCATTCCAAAAGGGTCTTGGTACCTAAGTTCATCTCAATACAGTGTTTCATCCTCAGATAGATGGTCAATAAGAAAGGACCATTCAGACTCTAGAAGATATGCTAAGGGCGTGTGCAATTAATTTCAAGGGAAGTTAGGATGACCACTTGTCTTTGATTGAGTTCGCATACAACAACAGCTATCACTCCAATATTCAGATGGCTTCATTCAAAGCTCTCTATGGTAGGAGATATAAGTCTCTAATCAATTGGTTCGAAGTTAGTGCGGCAGCATTCATAGGGCCTGACTTAGTATTCGATGCCTTGGAGAAAGTTCAGTTGATCAGAGAAAGACTCCAGGCTGCTCAGAGCTGACATAAGTCTTATGCAAATGTTCGTAAAAAGGATCTCAAATTCGAGGTTGATGACTATGTCTATCTCAAGATCTCTCCCATGAAGGGAGTGAATAGATTCGGCAAGAAAGGAAAGATCAATCCCCGATATTCCCCTTCAGGATTCTTATTTGCTTCGGCAAGGTAGCCTATGAGCTTGAATTGCCTTCAGATCTAGCCTCGATCCATCCAGTCTTCCATGTCTCCTTACTCAAGAAGTGCATAGGTGACCCAGCAGTTGTAGTTCCTATTTAGAGCATTGACATTCAGAATAGCCTCTCTTATGAAGAGATTCCAGTTGAAATTCTCGGCTATCAGACTCGTAGGCTAAGGAACAAAGAAGTCCCTCTAGTCAAGGTTCTTCGGTGAAATTAGTCCATAGAGGGACCTACTTGGGAAGCAGAAGCAGACATGCAAACCAAGTACCCTCATATTTTCTCCACTAATTCATACTTAGCTCGAGGTAAACATTTTCCATAAGCTTATTCAGTTACATGTTCAAAATTCCAGCATAAAATTGGTATCAAGTATTAGTGCATAGCTTATCATGCATTCATGAGTTCAGCTTAACAGTCATGCATCAGATATGCATGTTCAGTTGGGCTATATTCAGTTTAGAATTCAATTGTCCTAAAATCATGTACCATTTGATCATGATCTGTGTATGCGTTATTTTATCTTTTCTCCCCTCTCAAGCAGTCATCCTTCGGGGACGAATGTTTCCAAAGGGTAGATATTGTAATACCCCAAAAAATCAAAACCAATATTAGAGCCATGTACCAAGATCATGCATAGTACATCATGGTTATTTTATAGTTTTATAAGTAATTTAGATGTATATTAAGGCTTCAAATAACTCCCAGCTATCAGACGAATCAAAACATTCCTTATCGATTGAATTCTTAAGAAGGATATTGGTATAGTCAATTTCAAATGAGCATATCTCTCATTATACTTGGAATTTTTTAACTCATAACCTATCAACAAATACATAATTGAATTATCTTTCCAATGATACCAATTTCGCCTAAATATGATATCGGAGGAAAGAGTTATCCCCATTTTATTCCAGCATGTCAAGCTGGAAAACGGTGACGACGTTTCTAATGGGCTATCACGTTTCTAACGACCTTTTTGATGATGTCGTCACATTCTGATGACATTTCTGACAAAGACGTCAGCCCTAGGTAGAAAATCAAGAATTTGGACCCCTTTTATGATGACCATTCGTGATGGCCTATCATGGACCTGGCGGCCTGTCATGGATAGCGTTAAGTATATTTTTCCAGCTATTCAAGGGCATTTTTGCAAGGGTATTTTGGTCATTTCCTTCACCTTCCACAACTTATGACCCTAAGGAGGCATAATTTTTCCCATCTTTCTTCAGTTAAGCATCTCAAAAACCCTCTCTTACGCTCTCAACCACAAGATTAGGGTTTTCATCAAACTCATCTCTCAAAAGTAAGATTCAAGCCTTTTTCCAAGATAATCGAGAATTAAGTTTCCAATCCAAGAACTCTCCAGTAAATCATCAAGGTACCCTTTCTAAGGTATGCACAGTGTTCATCTATGGATCCAATCCGTTCATAGAGCTCAAGAACCATGTTTTAAATATTATTTTTTAAACTTTTTATGGTGATATGAGTATATACATATTAACGATTGTTGTTTAAGTTTCAATGTGATGTCTAAAGGTGTTTTCATGGAATATATTTATGTTTGCTAATTGAAAACCATGAACTTTAGGTGGTTTAATTTGGTAAGAGTATGAAACCCACCTATGCCTTAAAGAATGCATGCAAGGTGTTTGATAAAATGCTTAGGATGCTAGAAATTCATGTTTGTATGGTTCTATGATGTCTAAATAACAAGTCCATGTTAGCTATATACTTCAATATGAATTCCATGCTTTTCATGTGTTGCTATTGTGGTGGTATGAAGCATGTAAGATAATAGAAATATACAATATGTATACGAAATATATCCATGCATTCCCTACAATGTTTAAGATATTGAATAACTATATGAAATATGATATCCCCTACTTATGGTATTATGAATTATGAACTCAAATCTTGTGATCAAGTCATGTCATGTGTGTCAGTTTCCTTCTATCGAGTCCTGGGGGTATTCATACCCAAAAAACATAGTTGTATGCCTAGAGCCATGTCATGTTGTCACGATAATCTCAGTCAAGCTATAATCTATAGAACTCAGTCAGTCATGTGACTCAGGAAACCTCAGAAATCTTATGATCTCAGTTAACTCTCAAATAATTGTACTACTCCGTCAGTCAATAGAAGTCAGTTAATCTGTCCATGTACAGTCATTTGAATCATGTTTAGTCTCTTTAGATGGGAGTAGAAGTTAGTACCGAGTGAACCCAAGGATGGGAACTCACCTACCAGTTTAGGGTGTGATTCTTAGCGGTCATCCTTGTGTTCCAGAACTACGTAGCCAGCGTAGGTTGAGACATCTTATCTTGTCAGATTAGGGTTGATGAGGTGGCTTAACCTCTCAGTTTAGGGTTCCCAATATTCTCCTTTTGAATACCTGCCAGCTAAGGGCCACCCACAACTGTCCGTACCAGTGGCGCGGTAACATCCCTCCATTCAGGGCAGAGATTGGACCCCAACTTAGCTATATGCATTATTGGGGCATGTCGGTTAAACAACTACCTCCCACAGTTTTAGAATCAGTCTCAGTAAAAGAACTCAGATAGATCTTCAGATTTCAGTATATTAGGATTGTCAGAATCAGTCAGACTTAGTTGCAGTACAGAACTCAAATAGTTCCATCAGATTCAGGATTGTCAGATACAGTCACCCATGTTATTAGAATTTTAGTATCAGTCATGTTAGCCATCAAAAAACCATGTATTAGCTTACAGGACTAGCCATCATACACCCACGATTTTAGTTACTACGTATGCATGTTTGTACTGTTACATTCATATTAGTCAGACAGTTTGCATTGTTCATGCATGGAAACCCTATTTATATTTAGCCTACCTCACTCGTATACTCAGTACATTCCCTTATACTGACGTATTTGTGCTATGGTGCTTTCTTTTCATATTACACCATAGGTTCAGAGACACGAGCTCCAGATTAGCAGTAGCAGTAGCATTTCCATTCACAGAGATTTAGTGAATCAATGAGGACAATATGATTTGATTTATTCATTATCATTTTAGCCAGTTATCAGTTTATGAAGTTAGTTGGAGACATGTTCCTTCAACTCCTTATTCAGACAGTACTTAGAGGCTTTCAGATTCAGTATTCAGACTTATGTTCAGATTTGATTTAGTTTTTAGCTATTTTGGGTATCTTTCACCCATATGGATATTATGTTTTGATAGATCCTTTATTCAGTTGAACTTTATAGCCTACATGTTAATGTTTTCCACATTATTACATTATATATGCAGTGTACAGGTATAGATATCATTCATAGGTTAGCTTGTGGTCCCTCGGGGTCATGAGCACCAAGTAGCATTTCGATTCAGAAAATTGGGGCGTTACAAGTAGTTTCTGTTAGGTGTTCCATGCATCAGATATGCATGTTCAGTGTGTAAGCTTAGTCTATCAGTTTTCTTAGCTTAGTCAGTCTCATTCGAGGATGAATATTTGCAAGGGGGAGATATTATAAGACCCTACAAAATTCTAAGCCTAACTCAGTCCCTAAAAGCTTGTTAAGGGGTCCTAGACTTAGAAAATTTTAGCTAAGTATTCAGACTTTGTATTATTTTAGCCTTCATCGGTTGGCAACTCTATTTCAAGACTTTTATGACCTTAAAATGTCAATCTTTAGGTTAATTCATGATCAGGAATGTCAGTAGGTCTTCTCGAATGAGTTTCATATTTTTTGGATCGCATTTAAACCACATTTGGGGATCCAAAATAGTGTATCGATGCAATCTTGGTGTGTCAACCCTAGTCTGGCAGGAAGACGACTTACCCTACACTGGTTACATAGTTCTGTAACCCAGGGACTGATACTAAGGGTCAAACCCTCTACTGGTAGGAATTCCCCTATCCCTGGGTTCGCTCGGTGCTGAATTCTACTGCCTACTAAATTGACACTAAAATGATCACTAGACTGTACTAGGATTGATTGAATTGATACTGATCATGTTGACTGACTGAACTGGACTGAGTCCACTGAGTTCAGTTAACTGACTGAGTACTACTGTTCTTGACCTTTACTGGGACTATTCTATAACTACTGGAACTAAGTAAACAGCAAAATTTCAGGTAATAAATACCCGAAGGACTCTATAGCATAGTTGATAAACATAACAACTCTTGAATGCATAACAATAGTCAATTGATCACAATTGATTCACTAAAACATTTTGTCACACACTTAGAGGTCATGAACCTATTGAATGAGAACAAATGATAACATGTCATGATTACACTATTCAATTCACATGAAAATTCTATCAAACACTTGGGGAGCATAATTTTGATACATAAAGAATAAAGATATATGGCATCATAACTTCAACATGTAACTTGTAAATTCAAGGGTTTTGACATGGGAGATTCATAATTCAACACATATGCTAAAATGATTTCATGGAACTCATAAAATATCTTAAGTTGAAATCCATACAACAACACAAACATGAGCGTAATTTAATTCATAACATGGGAATCATAACTCAAGTTTTTTAAAAAGGTTTCTTCAACTATAAGGGTGGAAGAAGAACCGAGGATGAACACCTAATATACATGAGTGACAAAATTTGTGAAAATTGTTGGAAATTTCTTAGAACTTGATCTTGAGCTTGATAAACTAGGGTTTCCTTCTTGAGAGGATTTTGTGAAGTAGTGAGTGAATTTGCCCTTTGGGATGCTTGATCTCGTGTTAAGCATGAATAATGTAAGGGGAAAACGACCCATTTACCCCTACAACCCAAATTAAAAAAATGCTGGACGAGGTCCTCATCATACCGCGATCCCTGCTTGGGTCAGGCAACCCTTGCAACGTGACCCCTGCTTGAGTTAAGCAACCCTCACAGCGCGACCTGCACCTGGGTCAAGTGGATATCGTGGAGTGGCCCTATCGCGACCCTTTGCTATTTTGGACATCCAAACTCATCCTTAGCTAGTCCAAAAAATATGAAACTCGCCTGAGATGACCTATAAGTGACCCTGATCATGAATTAATTTAAAAATTGCCAATCTGAGGCCATATGGATAGAAAATAAGATCATCCAATTACGAATGCTAAAAATGCTTCTAAGTCTTAATACTTAGCCAAATTTTTCTAAGTCTGGGACCTCTTTTGGCATGCTATATAGGACTGAAATGACTAGGACTTTGCAGGGTATTACAATATCTCTCCCTTGGGAACTTTCATCCTAGAATGAGACTGACTGAACTGAGGAACTGTACTCACACTGACATGCATCTTTGAAGCATGACAGAATTCTGGAGACATGACACATGACTAAACTGTTTCATGAATGCATGAATGGCATAAGAATATTATGCAGCTGTAACTGAGCATGGAATAAAGAAAATCTAAGAAAAACTGTTACCTTAGGTTGAGTTTGAGTTTGCGGAGAAGACATGAGGATACTTGGTTTGTATGTCTGCCTCTGCTACCCAAGTAGCTTCCTCAATGGACTGATTTCACCAAAGAACTTGGACCAAAGGAACTTCTTTGTTCCTTAGTCTTCGAATCTGACGATCAAGGATTTCAACTGGTACTTTCTCATAAAAGAGACTGTCCTGAAAATATACACTCTCTATAGGGACTACAATTGCTAGGTTATCTATGCACTTCTTTAGCAAGGAGATGTGAAACATTGGGTGCACTGATGCTAAGTCTGCAGGTAACTCAAGCTCATAAGCTACCTTTTAGAAACAACTCAGGATCCTGTAAGTACTAATATATTGGGGACTAAGCTTCCCCTTCTTACCAAACCTCTTCACCCCCTTCATGGGAGAGATTTTCAAATATACAAAGTCACTAATCTCAAATTCAAGGTCTTTTCTTCTCACATCTGCATAAGATTTCTGTCGCCTTTGGGATGCCTTAAGCCTCCCTATGATTAACTACACTTTATCTAAGGCATCAAACACCAAGTCAGGCCCCACTACCACACCTCACCTACCTCAAACCAACCAATGGGAGATCTATATCTTCTCCCATAAAGAGCCTCAAATAGAGCTATTTGAATACTAGAATAATAGCTATTATTATATGCCAACTCAATCAAAGGTAAGTGGTCATCTCAACTTCCCTTAAATTCAATGACACACGCCCTCAACATATCTTCTAAAGTCTGAATGGTCTTTTTTGCTTGACCATCTGTCTGAGGGTAGAAAGCTGTGTTGAGGTGAACTTGGGTACCAAGACCCTTTTGGAAGGCTTTTCAAAAGTAAGAGGTAAACTGCGTACCTCTATCTAAAATGATGGATAACGAGACATCGTGTAACCGAACTAACTCTCTGATATATAGCCTGGCATACTCCTTGGCTAAATAGGAAGTATGAACTGGAAAGAAATTGGCTGATTTGGTCATCCTATCTATAATGACCCAAATCAAATCGTGCTGATAATGAGTACAAGGAAAGCCCATCACGAAGTCCATGTTCACTTCATCGTACTTCCATCTGGGAATACTAAACTCCTACATGGAACCACTAGGATTCTGATGCTAAAACTTAACTTGCTGACACATGGAGCACTTAGCTACAAAATCTACAATATCTCTCTTCATCTCACTCCACTAATAAACCTACCGTAGATCGCGGTACATCTTCATGGCCCCTGGATGAATCGAGTAATGAGCACCATGCACTTTTGTAAGAATTCGCTACCTCAAGCAATCTACATATGGCACACAAAGTCGACCCTGGTAGCATAACATACCATCTCCCCCTTAGGAGAAAAATTCTACCTTTTGATCTCTAATTGACTCTTTTAGCTTAACTAAACTGGGATCCCTATCTTGCTTCTCCTTTACCTCAGAAACTAAAGAAGAATCGAAACTATTCTGCACCCAAACACTATTATTAGTCGAGTCAACCAAACAGACACCTAGTTTGGCAAGCTGATGAACTTCCTGAACTAGCTTCTTCTTTACATCCTCAACGTGAGCAATACTACCTATAGAAAACCTACTGAGGGTATCTACCACTACATTGGCCTTGCTTGGATGATACAGAACACTTATGTCATAATCTTTCAACAACTCTAACCACCTTCTCTAATGTAAGTTTAAGTATTTCTGAGAAAATACATACCACAGGCTTTTGTGGTTTGTCAACACATCAATATGCACCCTATACGAATAGTGCCTCCAAATATTTAAGGCAAACACAACTACTACCAACTTAAGATCATGGGTGGGATAATTCTTTTCATGGGGCTTAAGTTGTCTAGAGGCGTAGGCTACAACCTTACCCTTCTACATCAAAACACACACCAAGCCAACTTTGGAAACACCACAATATACAATAAATCCATCTGAACCATTGGACAAAGTCAAAATTAGGGTTATAGTGAGTCGAGTCTTCAACTCCTGAAAACTCTTCTCACAAGAATCTGACCACTGGAACTTGACTTTTTTCTGGGTCAATCTGGACATGAGAGATGCAATAGATGAAAATACTTCAACAAACTGTCAGTAATAGCCAGCCAAACCCAAGAAACTCTTGATATCTGATAGAGAGATGGGTCTAGGCTAGTTTCTCACTACTTCGATCTTTTGAGAATCAACTCTAATGCCATCAACGGAGATGATATGGCCAAGGAAAGCTACTGGCCTTAGCCAAAATTTGCATTTATTAAATTGGCGAACAACTGATGGGCTCTGAGAGTTTGTAGCACTATTCTAAGATGGTCTGCGTGATTATGTTCACTTCGAGAGTAGACAAGAATGTCATCAATAAATACTATGACAAACATGTCCAAGTACTGGTTGAACACATGGTTTATTAAGTCCATAAAAGCTATTGGGGCACTGGTAAGACCAAATAACATAACTAGAAATTCAATGTGACCATATCGAGTTCTAAAAGGTATTTTTAGAATGTCACATTCTTTGACTCTGAGCTGATGATAGCTTGATCTGAGGTCTATCTTAGAGAAGTAACTGGCACCCTGAAATTGATCAAACAAGTTATTGATTCTAGGAAGTAGATACTTGTTCTTGACGGTGACTTTGTTCAACTAATGGTAGTCAATACATATTCTGATAGAACTGTATTTCTTATGCACAAATAGAAATGGTGCACCCCACAGGGAAATGATGGGCCTAATGAATCCCTTATCTAGGAGATCCTTTAACTATTCCTTTAACTCTTTAAGTTTAGCTGGAGCCATTCTATATGGTAGAATAGAAATGGGCTGAGTATCAGGAAGAAAGTCTATTCCAAAGTCAACTTCCATTTCGGGAAGAACTCCTGGAAGATCTTTGGAAAACACATCTAGAAATTCACTTGCTACTAGAACTGACTCAAGGTTAGGAGTCTCGGAACTAGAGTCTTTGACTCACACCAGATCATAGACACACCCCTTCAATATCATTTTTCTCGCTCTAAGGTATGAAATAAGTTGACCCTTAAGTGTTAAAGTACTACCTCTCCATTCTAGGATAGGTTCATTTGGGAACTAAAAATAGACAACTCTGTTTTTACAATCAACTGAGGCATAACATGAATGGATCCAATCCATGCCAATAATGATGTTAAAATCTGTCATCTCTAACTCTACTATGTCTATTGAAGTAACTTTCTGAGATACCATAATCGGATAGTTCCTGTATACCCACCGAGCTATGATAGATTTACCCACTAAGGTAGAGACTAAGAAGGTCTCTACTAGGATTTTGGGACTAAATCCAAAGTCAACAGCTATATAAGGAGTTACAAAGGATAAGAAAGCTCCTGGATCTGGCAAAGCATAAATATATAAATGGTAAACTTGTAACATACCAGTGACCACATCAGGAAAACTTTCCTGATCTTATTAGGACTGAAGTACATAGAGCCTATTTGGGCATTGCCCACTGGTGGCATTGGAAGTGGTAACTTGTTGAGACGAGTGACCGGACTGAGTCTGGAGACGATTATGCTGACACTGTAAACCCACCTGAGAACACTTTTTGATCCTATGGCCTAGCTTGCCATATCCAATACATACATCACTACCAGCTCTACAGACACCTTGATGGTTTCTTCCACATTTCTGGCAAAGAGGCTTTGTTCGATACTGCTAATATTACCCTGAGATTTAGAGCCTGGTGCCCTATCCTTATTACCATTTTTGAATTTAGGTACCGAAGAACTGGATGAGGACGGAGCTGGGACTAAAGATTTTGGGCAAAACTAAGGACAATTACCACCCTTTGACTTAGGCTGAGTGAAGTTAAGGGTACCTATTCTATCTTTTTTGTTCTCTCTCTCTTTCTTCTTAGCCTTCTATTCCTCAATCTGCTAAGCATGTACCATCAACCTAGCCAAGTCTATCTCCTTAATTAACATTGCAGTCCTACACTCATTGACCACACTGTTAGACACACCAGATATGAACTTACTCATCTTAAACCTACTAACAGCTACCATATGAGAAGCATACCTGGCCAACTGAGTAAACTTGAGGGAATACATCTTAACTACCATGCTACCCTACTTTAGGTTAAGGAACACTAAAACCTTGCCTTCCCTCAACTCCAATGGGAAGAACCTATCTAGAAAAGAAGTAGCAAACTTTTTCTATTCTACAGGCCCTGCATTTGTGGCCCTATCTACCTTTCACTGCTTAAACCATGTATGAACTACATCATGTAACTGCTAGGCAGCTATCTCAGCACTTTTACTAGTGGTTACCCCATAATGTCTGTTACTTTCTGCACCATGTCAAGGAATTCATATGGGTCCGCTTCAGATTTAGACCCTAAAAATGAAGGAGGGTTCATTTGAGTGAAGTCTTGAATTCTAGATACAACAGTATTGGCCACTAGGTTGGCCTGAACAGTAGCTGGTTGATCATTCTGGGATGCCACAAAATAGGCTAGAGAGGTAGAAACTGCTCTAAATTCTGTGTGAGAAACATGCTCATTCAGGGGATCTTTTTGAATGGGGGGAGGTGTTGGCTGGTTCCTAGTCCTTCTTTCGTTGATCTTTCTGGGAGGTATGTTCTATAAACAGAAGGGAAAATTGGATTAGATAGAGATTTTAACTTGAGCTCATGCTCACTCGCATAATATGAACACTAAAAGAAGAGGACTTTTCCTAAAAATGTCTCATAGTCCCCTGTCCATAAGTGTGGCGCGCTGCACACCCATGCACAAAATTGTACTTGATGTGACTTTTAGAATCCCTAGGACACTTTAGAACCTGGTTCTAATACCAAGTTTGTAACTCCCCGAGTCTACACCCTAGACATCACATGGTGCTTATGACCCCAAAGGATCACAAGCTAACCCATGACAGGTACCTATTATAAGCACTGAATAATAATACTGAAAATATATGTGGAAGTTAGGCTTAAAATGCCATAAGCTTTATAAACTAAAAACAAATACTGAATACTGATAATAATACTGAAAAAAATTGAACATCTATCTAAAATAGTCTAGTCTGAAAGCCTCTAAATGTCTGAATGTAGAGTTGATGGGACAAGTCCCTAACTAACTACGACCACTAAATCATACTGAATCTACTAACATATTGAAATAAAACAATATCCTCAATGGATAAGGACTCACTACTGAATCTGCCACTGATATCTTGAGCTGCTAAGTATAATCAGGAGCCCGTGCATCTGAAACCTATGATATAGGACATCACAGTGCAAAAATGAGTATACAATTAGTACGTAAAATATACTGGTATGCCAAGTGAGGTAAAGCTAACATGCATGGGTTCATATGCATGAGATGATAACTGACTGAATGAACATTCTAAAGTAGTTGGATGAGAGTGCATGCAAAACTGTAACTGCTGAACATCCAATACGGTGCATATAAGTATACATTACAATACGGTGCATATAAGTATACATCGTCTATCTGAGATGATACTAAAATTGAGTGCAGAATTCAAATGGCTGAGTAACTGATAACTGATAGCCATAGTTCTGTAGAATTGTCTGAGTTCTTTACTAAATACCGAGACTAAATACTGAAAGCTAAATACTAAAACTTTAACTGTGGGAGTTCTCATCTAACCAACATACCCCGATTATAGACTGAGTTGGGTTCCAACCTGTGACCCTAGTTGGAAGGGTGTTAACACTTTAAAATGGGATACTAACATTACTCTATCAACCCTAATATGGCAGGAATACTCATAAAATGTATATATGATTGCATCGACCTTAGCTTGGAAGGAGGAAAACTTACCCTACACTGGCTACGTAGTTTTATAATGCAAGGACTGCTACTAGGGGTCAAACCCTCTGCTGGTAGGAATGCCCCCATCCCTGTATTCGCTTGATGCTGAATCCTACTCTCAACTGAATCGATACTAAACTGATCACTAGACTGTATTAGGCTTGAATGAACTGATACTGATCATGTTGACTGACTAAACTGTACTGAGTTCACTGAGTTCTATTAACTAACTGAGTACTATTCTTGACCTTTACTAGGACTATTATATAAATACTGCAACTAATTAAATAGCTAGATTTCAGGTAATAAATACCCAAAGGACTCGATAACATAATTTAGAAATATAACAACTCTAGAAATCATAACAATAGTCAATTGTTCACAATTGATCCACTAAAATATTTTTTCACACACTTGAAGGTCATGAACTTGTACATAAATGAGAACACATGATAACATGTCATGATTACACTGTTCAATTCACATGGACATTCTATCAAACACTTGGGGAGCATAATTTTGATACATAAAGAATAAACATATACGGCATCATAACTTCAACATGTAACTTGCGAATTCAAGGGTTTTGACATGGGATATTCATAATTTAACACACATGCTAACATGATTTCATGGAAATCATAAATGATCTTAACTTGAAATCCATACAACATCACAAACAAGAGCGTAATTTAATTTATAACATGGGAGTCATAACTCAAGTTTTTAAAAAGATTTCGTGAACTCCAAGGGTGGAAGAAGACCTAAGGATGAACACCTAACATACCTGAGTGACGAAATTTGTGATGATTGTTGGGGATTTCTTAGCACTTGATCATGAGCTTGTTGAACTAGGGTTTTTTTCTTGAGAAGATTTTGTGAAGTAGTGAGTGAATTTACCCTTTGGGAGGCTTGATCTTATGTAAGATTGAATAATATAAGGGAAAAATAACCCATTTGCCACCATAACTCAGATTAAGAAAATGCTAGATGGGGTCCTTATTATGCCGCGACCTCTGCTTGGGTCAAGAGGCCCTTGCGGTGCTACCCCTACTTGAGTTAAGCAGCTCTCGTGGTGTGCCCCTAATCCTGGGTCAACTAGCCTTTGCAGCGCAGCCCTATCACGACCCTTTGTTGTTTTGGACATCTAAACTCACCCTTAGCTAGCCTGAAAAATCCAAAACTTGCCTGAGATGACCTACAAGTAACCCTGATCATGAATCAATTTAAAAATCACCAATCTAAGGCCTTAAGGATAAAAAATAAGATCATCCAATTATGAAGGTTAAAAATGCTTCTAAGTCTTAATACTTAGCTGAATTTTTCTAAGTCAGGCACCTCTTTTGGCATGCTCTATAGGACTGAAATGACTAGGACTTTGCGGGGTCTTACAGTGTAGCATGCCACACTCATAAGGGAGAGGATACAAGGCATTTATGAATGTTTTTCTTTCTTGTGCTCTATTTTTAAGATTTGGAGTCTAAGTCCTAGAATCTTCTCTAATTCCTATTTGTTCTCTTTTCAGATCATGCCTCGATGATCTAAAGTTCACAAAAACTCCCCTGTCCCAATTGAGGACAATGTTGATTGGACACACTCTACTCATGGGATACATACTAGGTCTAGGGTTCTAGTTCTAAATCGTTATGGAGTTTCATTGATTCTCTCTAGTCCTTTTCAGACTCCTCAGGCTGATGTAACAAACATTGAGTTTTATCAGTCAATTCATATATTGGTGCAGTTGGTAGCTACTTAGTCTGGGCGTGGTGTACCTATTTCTCTATCTTTTGAGGACACATGGGTTGGACAGTTCCTAAGGTTGAACCCTCCAACCTTTATGGATGCTAATATGATTGGATAAAATAGAAAAGATTTTAGGGTTAGTATGGCACGAATATGGAAATGGTGGAGTTTATGGCCTACCAGCTAAAAGATATGGTGAACCAATGGTATGAGGAATGGGATTAGGAAAGGAGTGACACTGAGGATTCATCATTATGGGAGGATTTCACTAGTGCATTCTTGGACCACTTTTTTTCTCAGGAGTTAAAGAAAGTATAAATTAAGGAGTTTGTTAATCTGAAACAAGGGAAGATTTCAGTCAAGGAGTATGCCTTGAAGTTTCACTAGTTGTCTAGGTATGCTCTGAAGATATTATCTGATATAAAGGACAAAATGGGAAAGTTTGCTTCAAAACTGTCTCATAAATTAATCCTTAAAAGTAAGGCTTCCTTGCTGATCAAGGACATGGATATCTCTAGGTTGGTTATCTATATACAATAGGTAGAGGAAGAGAAGAAAAAGCAGGTTGAAATAGGGAAGAGGTAGATCAAAGAGTTTAGGTTCTCTAAGTAGAGTGGTGGCTAACAAAAGAGTGGTAGGGATGGTGGTAAATGGCCTAAGAATAAGTAGGGCAACTCTGGGTCTTATTCGATGGCCAGTGTTCCCTACCCAAAGCTGTCAGGTGATAGATGTTTCCATGGTAGAGACAACTTTAGGGCATAGGGTTCCCAACCTCAGGTGAGTGGGGTTTAGTTGGATTTATTGTGTCCTCTCTGTAGGTTTTGTGGTCGTCTATATAGGGGTTTTTATGATGAGGGAAGGGATAGGAGCTTTGCTATGGTCAGTCAGGCTATATGCTGAGAAATTGTCTTATTGGTAAAGTTACCTCTAAGATGAACAAGGTTCTAATTGCTTCATCTTCAGATCCAACACCAAAGGGTACACCATCTAGTTTTGGCATTGATTAAAACTGTCTTTATGCACTCGCTACCTAATAGGAGTCTGAGGCAATGCCTTATATCGTGAATAGTATGTTACAATACTTTTCTTGTGATGTATAGTGTTTACTTGATCCGGGGTCCACTCCCTCTTATGTGACCCTCTTTGTGTCTGTGCAATTTGGTTTTGGTCTGGAGTGTGTTTTGAACCCTTATTTTATTTCTACCTTAGTAGGTGACTGTGTGATTACTAAAAGAGTCTATAGGAGGTATGGTATCTGTTGGTTGTAAGGAGACTTTAGTGGATTTGTATGAATTATATATGGTTGATTTAGATGTTATTTTGAGGATGGATTCGTTGCACTCATGCTATGCGTCCCTAGATTGTCGAACCTATAGGGTTGTCTTTAAATTTCCTAATGAGCTTGTTATTGAGTGGGAGGGTGGTTTCCTAGCTCCTAAGGGGAAGTTTATATCGGAGGGTCCTTTTTTACATTTGGTTCTGGTGGTGAGTGAATTTCTTGAGGTCTTCCTTGATGACCTTCCTGATGTTCCTACAAATAGGGAAATTGAGTTTGGGATTGATTTTATTTCAGACACTTATCCAATTTCTATCCCCTTTTATAGAATGGCTTATGAAGATTTGAAGGAACTTAATAAGTAGTTAAAAAATCTTTTGGATAGGGGTTTTATTCATCCTAGCGTGTCCTTATGGGGTGCATCGGTGTTGTTCCTAAGGTCCATCGGTATTTTTCCTACATAAGAAGAATTATTTCCTTTGAATGTGTATTACTACCGGCAGTTGAATAAGGTGACGATAAAGAAAAAGTATCCTTTTCCAAGGATTGATGACTTATTTGATCTATTACAGGGTGTCAAATTCTTTTCTAAGATTAATCTTTGGTATTGGTATCATCCGCTTAATATTAGGGAGGTGGATATCCCTAAGATTGCTTTTCATACCCGGTATGGGAACTTTGAGCTCTTGGTGATGTTGTTTGGTTTGACCAATGTCCCTGCAACATTCATGGATTTGATGAATAAGAATTTTCATCAGTTTCTGGATTTATTTGTCATTATCTTCATAGATGATATGTGGTGTACTCTAAGAGTGAGCTGGATCATGATGATCACTTTCGTTTGGAGTTGCAAACCTTGAAAAAGCAACAGTTGTATGCCAAATTCTCTAAATATGAGTTCTGGTTAAACACTATCACTTTTCTTGGTCATATTATTTCTAGTGATGGGATCATGGTAGATTTGCAAAAGGTTGCAGTGGTTAAGAAGCAACCTAGACCCACGACTCTAATAGATATTTAGAGTATCTTGGGTTTAGCTGGCTACTACAAGAGGTTTGTGGAGAGCTTTTCTTGTATAGCTACCTTATTGACTAAATTAACTCAGAAACAGGTTAAGTTCTTGTAGTTTGATGCGTGTGAGGGTATTTTTGAGAAGCTGAAGGATAAGCTAACTTCGACTCTAATTGTGACTTTGCTTAAAGGCACTGATGGGTTTTTTGTTTGCTGTGATGCACCCCGTTTGGGACTTAGTTATGTTCTGATGCAGCATGGTAAGGTGATAGCCTATGCTTTTAGGCAGTTGAAGGTGTATGCGAGGAATTATCCTACTCATGATTTGGAATTGTTAGCTGTGGCATTTGCGCTGAAAATCTAGCATCACTATTTGTATGGGGTACATGTGGATATTTTTTTCGATCATAAAAACTTGCAGTATGTGTTCACTCAGAAAGAGATTAACCTTAGAAAAAGATAATGGCTTGAGTTTCTCAAGGACTATGACATGAGTCTTCACTACCATCTAGGTAAAGCTCATATAGTTTCTGATACTCTTAGCAGGTTATCCATGAGGAGTCTTGCTCATGTGGATAAGGAGAGGCAAGAGTTGGTGAAGGATATTCACCATCTGGCTAACCTTTGAGTTTGGCTGTTTGACTCTGAGAATGGTTGTGTATTCATTCAGAAGGTAGCACAGTCTTCTCTTAGTGCTAAAATCAAGGAGAAACAGATATTAGATCCTGTCTTGTTAAGGATCAAGTGTGATATTAGTGGGCAGAAGGTGATGGCCTTTGAGATTAATCCTTCACTTAATCTAAAACTTGGTGATTTGACTTGCCTCTGAGTACGAGTGCTCACTAAGAGCCGTAAGGAATGGTATGAGTGGTATGATCTAAATTGTATGTTGTCCAATGTCCAGCCTAAATATTTCTGCCTTGGGTATGGGTTGAAGGTACAAATTATATGATAATGGTACAACTGGGGTAAGGGGAGTCGTATGGTGGAAAGTATATGATGTCCAACATCCGGTCTAGGGTACCACTAAAGGGTACCACTTATATGATATGGGTACAATTCAAGAGGGAGTCATACCTTCCTGTGGGAATTTTTACAGTTTAAGTTAGGGGTATTTTGTAATAGTTCCCCTCTTAATATTTTATGGCTCCATGACCTAAAACACTATTGGGACATCAATTACCCTCTTATTCTAATCTTAAACACTCAAAAACTCTCTCAAAGCTCTTTTAATCTTTGAGGTTAAGCAACGGCTAGGGTTTCCTTCAAGGTGGTCAATTAAGGCTCTAAAGGGGTGATTTCTCTCTGTCTTCTTCGTAATCTAAGGCATGTTACTCCTCCCTCATTGTTATTTCAATTAAGGGCATGTTTTATGGATGGTTTTCATGGCAAAAATTGTGATATGGTTTTTGGTTTTGAATTATATGTTGGGGTTTTTGGTTATAAATGGTTGATTTATGTTTTCCCATGTTTTTACTTATGATTTTCATATTATAATGGTGGTTTGAACATATGTTTGCATGAGAATGTTCAGTTGGTACTTTGTTTTGGTTTTGGAAACTATATGCCCTCAACATGTTTGATAAAATGCCTATGAGAATGCTTTTATTACATAGTTGGACTTACATTGAAAACTTTGCATGGTATAATATGGTAATGGAACCTAAATTGGTTAAATGGTTTTAATGGATAAATTCCAAGGCCTTGGTGGCCATGGATTTGATTTGAAAACCTTGTAGGGTAAATGGAAAACCCCTAAGTGAATCTAATAATAGAACCTACGGGGTACATAGGAATCCCCTAGGTGATTGGCTAAGGACATTACTTACAATCTATAGTCGGTATGACGATAGCACTTCTTATAGCCTTGGTTAATAATATATGGAATTGGTTGTTTAATTGTGTGCTAATGGTTTTAATTGAACAATAATGAAGGGTTGTGTTAGCTAGCCGTGAAGGTGTGAGTCCAATGGATGGAAACTGGAAAACTCATGTTTGTCGATATGGGGATTAGTAATGGTGACCATAAACTTATGGGGTACATAGGAATCCCGTAAGTTAAACTTATATATATGTATCATGGAGGGTGAAAGGTACACAGGAATCCCCTGCCCCTATGATATCTTCAGTACGTGTGGCTACACCCACTAGGGTCAGTTCAGGTGGTAACACTAGACCCATATAGCCCGCGGGTGGTTCTAGCACGTTTAAGCTACACAAACCTAGGTTAATGGTTTTAAATTCATGCTAAACCCGATTTTCTTTCTCGGCATGGATTATATATATATATATATATATGTATGAATGTGAATGTATATAGTTATTTACTTAGTTTTAAATATTGGCATTATTTTATCCTTATCCTGAGTGCATGCTAGCATTCACCCGCTAACCCGTCTTTAAGCTCTGCATCTCCACACGATGCAGGAACCGGCCATACTACTCCTCCTACTTAGTGATCAAATTCGGGAACAACTTAGAGTTGGATTGAAGAGGTGAGCTTTCATACAACGGAAGGCTCCATTTTATGTTATGTTCTTGTCATCATACTTTGGTTATTTCTTAGACTTTGGTTTTGGCTATGGTTTGGGGCATATCCCGACCGAATACTATTTTACTTCCGAATAGAGGCTTTGTGAGACTATTATGGGTTAGAATGGGTGGTGTCGACATTGGTGTCATCCTTGGCATTGGTATTGATATTATAGCTGATACCGGTTGACTGTATTTGATTTGTTATTGTTCAATCTTATTATGTTATGGAATGGTTATGGATTGGTTTACGTTATGGTTGTTTGTTCGATATTGAATGTTTTGACTTGTTTGGATTGGTCATGGTTGTGTACCTATCCCAAAGTCTTGTGTGGTACATAACTCCATCTTGTTATATTTTTGGAATTCATCCAACTCAGGGTATGTGTTTGGAGGTTGGGTTGGGTATCGGGGGTGGTCCTCAGTCCTTGTTAGACTTGGGATGCCCATTACGACAAGGCCTTGGTTAGGGTCGTTTCAGTAGCTCTCTAGTGAACTACTCAATAGTATTCATCATCCTAGCCTCCACTCTCACCTCAGATGCCTCCAATGTAGTTCACACTCATGGCAGGATCTGACCAAACAACTTGGCCAATTGGGTGTCGTTACGATCTGTTTTTGAAACTAGTAAAAAATGTTCCTTAACTTTGTGGTGGAAAAAGAAGTCTATTTGATTTATTTGAAAAAATAATTTAGAGTCGCCACTTAATTTTAGAAAATTAAGAAAATCATTTAAACAAAGGTAATTTTGAAATAAAATCTTTTATTAAAAATAACTAGAGTCTAGGTAAGGGTTCGAGTAATTAGAAAGAAAGTGTTAGAAACTTTTGAAAAATCACAAAATATAATTTTCAGCGGATTAAACTTATTTGACTAATCTTGAAATATTTCGTAAGTTGTAAACTCTTGAAGTTATTTTAAATAAATCTTCACTTTATTTGAAAATCTTATTATTTTTTGAATAAATAGAATTTATTTGATACTTATCCATTTAATATATTTCAAATAATGAAATAAAGTAAACATCACAATTTTGAAATAATTCTAACTTTAACAATTTTATCCAAATTAAGACTTTGAGCTAAATAGTTAACTCAATTTCTTAAACATGGATTTAAGCTATTTAATAACTTTGAAAGGATATAAATAAATCCTCAAGTCATTCTTCGAGCTTAAGTTTGCCTAAATAAATCGAATTAAAAATAATAAGTGACTAAAATAAAATGGATAATTCGACATAAATTTTCTCGAGGATTAATATAGATGAATTAAATTAAATTATAAATAAATAATTAAGTTAATTACAAGAAAATAAAGGAAGAAAAGTTGAGATTTGACCCTCTTTCTGGCCCATTTTAGATTTGCCCAGGTTTTTGGGCCTATTTAAATGGACCGTTTTCAGTCCTTTTTCAGTTGTATATTAGTTGTATATCACAGCCTTTATTCCTTGCATTTTTTTGTATGCATAGTGCATACCAAGCAAAAAACCTACATGTTGGGTTCTGTTCTATATGTACACCGTATATTGGTGTATGTCTTTTGGTTTTTCAGTGTATATCCTCAGTTATCCATTGTGTACCTGTGTATATCAGCCCTATTTCTTCATGGCTTTGGTGCATTTTTGGACTTTGAGGAGGCTTGACGTGAAGAAAAAGGGATTCGTCCCCAGAAAAATGAAAGGGAGTCCAAATGAGACTCGAAAAATTCATGTACAATAAATTATAATAAAGATTAGTACATGAACTAGAAAAGAAGACCCAAACTAAACTAAAAGGGGAAGATGATATCATAAATGAATAGAGGTGTAAAGAGTTATTGAAGTATATACATAATTTAGCTACAAGGAAACCTATCGTTTACCGATATTAAATGATACTTCTAGTTACAAAGAGACGAACACTCACTCACTTAAGAAAATTAGTAAAAATAACACAAGAAATTTAAATCCTTTCTAATAGTTCAATCATACCAATTTGAAAACATAACAAATGAAATAATCTGACCAAAACGAGTTGAACACCTGGCAGTAATCTCTACCAAATTGAACCAAAGATACTCTTGAGACGAAATAGGTTTGAGTTTTAATACATGAGCTATTTTACAAAAAAAATAATGATATCTTTTATGCCAAAATGACTTAGAACTTAACCACATTCCATAATATGAACATGATAATTATGTAGTGAATTCAAAGCATGAAATTTCTAAAGGAAAACCAACCAATTTCAGTTTTTCATCGTATAATAAGGATAAGGTGAAAACTAAAATGTTTAACAGATCTGGATTCAAACAGAAATGACTTGAAGAGAGTGCTTAGCGGACAAAATTTAGAGACCTCTTTAACATGCTAGGAACTAAAACCAACGATCATTCCATCATACAATTTTAAATAAAAAGGTGCTCAAAGAATATTTTTAACAATAACTGAAAGGAGAGGATTTTTATTATTCGCATTTATGAATTGAAGAATCTATAGCCACAGTTTCACTACTATATAAATGGATCATCAAACAAAATAAATAAAATATTATTATGCTCTAGTCTCCTCATTTATCTATAATTAAGAAATACATTACTAGGTTGGCAAGTAAAGACAACAAATCATAACCAAGAGCTCAAGAAAATATTTCATAATCAAGTATATCTAAAACCTAATATTTAACATGATTTATCACATCCCATGATGACAAAATAGGAACAGAAAAACATTACAAACACACAACTATTTAAACAGAGAAGAAAGAACTATCACCAACACATTAATTCTAAGAGTGAAAATCAAGGATATTACTTTTTTTAGGGCAGCAAATCGAAACTCAAGCTATTTTCAAAAAATTCTTACCACCATCAGGATAAAATCAGATTTTTAATCGATAAATTCTATCTCAAACGAGTCTTATCAAATTTACCGACACTGAGATCTCCATTCTTTAAGCAAAAATTACTTACCTTTGGGGCTTCTCGCTATATCCATTCTCTTCTTTCAATAAAAGTAGTAGGGTATTTATTGAAATATTCAAGGTCAATTTTTAGCTTTTTGCCAATGTGGAAAAAGGAATTCGAGGGCAATTTTGGAATTTTATTTGAATTTGAAGAAAAGAACAAGGACTGGGCTGGAATCGTACTATTAGTACGAGAAATTCAAAATTTAAATTTGGGGTATTTGGATTTTGAATTTCTCTACTATTGTTGTTTGGGGTTATTTGGGTTGAAATCGGGTTGAGTTTGTTAGGTTGAAATTATATTGTATTGTGTTATCGACGCTGCTGTTAACTTTGATGTTGTTGTTAACATTAATCGACTGTTGTTTCTTGGTTTTTCGTCACTTATTTTGTTGTATGGGTTGTTGTTGTTGATATCGGTGGTGTTATTGTTGTTGTTGGATCGATTAAGGTTGAGTGGAGAGGGAAATTGGGCTGGGTTAGGTTTTTTGGGGACTGGCTGGGTGGTTTGTTTGATGGGCTTGGGAAGCTGTCCGTTGGATTTCTAGGCTAGACAAGTTTGAGTTAAAGGTGTGGATAGAGTAGGTTTAGGGTATTTATTAAATAGTCTAATTTTTAGGGTTTTAATCAATTGTGTTTAAATCTTAAACTAATTGAAAATCAATTGGCTAATTGCATTGCAATTGTGGCCACGTTACTCTCAATATGTCAAATTTAAGTAATTAGCTAAATTTTGTCAAAATTCGAAATAAATTAACAACTAATTTAATCCCAAGCTTCTCGATCTAGGAAAATCAAACAAATATTTTTCAAATAAATTATTTTTGAGAAAAAAATTATATTTCAATCAAAGTTTTACCTATTTGAATTAATTTTGGAGTGACCTTTGATTAAAATTTAATTTTTAGTAAAATAGTAATTTAAGTAACAAAACTATACAATCTCATATATACGAATATGAGAATATATAATCACTAACTAAAATGATAATGTTACCTAGATAAATATTTTGAAAAATTCTTATTCGGATAAAATAAATATTGAAATTTTACTTAGGACTAAAGTAACTCAGGATTAAACTTTGTCTTGGAGGAAAAATATTAGGTGCCAACAAGTGTCGGCATGTATCCGTTGATCAATCAGCTCATGTAGTCAATCCACCAGCTTTTGTAAGAAGTCTAGGAACACTGTCACCATACCTGGACCTGGTGGGTGAGAGGGGCAAAGTAGAAAAAGAAGCTGAAGATGAAGTGTTCATAGCCCCTCACTGTCTGCCGTAGTTGAAGGCTATAGCCATTGGCAACCTTTATTAATATCACCACCCAATATCAGCCTCTCAATATGCTCAGCCGAGATAGAAGGCCTCTCAAAGTCGACTACGCCTGTATATGTAGAAGGTCTGGCTCTATATGGTGTAATGAGGTTGACATCATCCTTAATCAACCCAATATCAGCCATAAAGGTAGCCTCAACCCTACGATCAACCTCTAGAATAGCTGTCACTCCTGCTGCATCAAACAATATTTGTACCAGGCAAAGGAAAAAATGGTGGTAAAGTCGCAAAATACCCTCTCATGAATCTCATCTCGAATCCACACAGGAAAATTCAATGTCATAGCTAGCTATCAATATAGCTCGATCCCATGTGATCATATTATTTTTAGATGTCGGACGCAACTAGTGCCTCACAATGGTCCATTAAAACTTTGTTTTGAATCACAATGATGCCTTTTTTATGTCCCGTTTCCCCTCGATCCAAGGGGAATTAGTACCAAGTTCAACTATCTATTAAGATACCCATCTCTCTAAGTCTATCCTCTTCTCCCTTTTCAGTATCTCTCATAGTCCGTGTAATGCCCCACATCGTCAATGCATTAGCTCGTGGTAATATGCTCTTAGAGTTAAATAACTAGAATGGTGTCAAAGAGACTTAGTCTTATTTTTTGACTTACAAAGTGCATAAAGTTTAAACCACATATAATTTCCCTAATTTCAAATTTTTATCATATGCAAAATTGAATGAGGTTTCCATTGATATAAGATTCGCCCAAATCCGATACCCGGGTAAGAAGTTATGACTAATTTAAGTCCTAGTCATAAATCACCATAATTTCAGTGCTTGGCGCATCGCGGAGGGGGTGTATTTAACAATTGTCAAATTCTAGTAGCCTAGCATGACTGTGGAGCATCGCGCTGAAGCTCCAGGTCCTAACCAGTGGGACAACACGATGGCTCCGCATCGCGGTGACCCTAAGAATCCCATTCGTCAATTTTCAGTGAGCCACCGCAATTGTGGTGCGTCACAGTGGATTATTAAATTGGGCTCCTAGTTATATTATTATTCCATCTAATTAAGGGTACATAAGGTATTTTCCATCCCCTTATCAGCTTAAACACATGATTTAATCCCAAAGACACCAGAATACATTCACAATCATCCAAATTACTCAAGAACACCCTCTAGGGTTTCAAACTAAAAACCCAAATAACTCAAGATTCAACCGTGGGTTTTCAAAACTAATTGAAGATTTGAAATCCCCAAATCGTAGGCTTCAAGAATCATTCATCACGTTCCTAAATTGAGGTATGTGGGGTTTTCCTAAATATCTCATGGGCATAGAATCATGATTTTCAGAAAAGAGTTTTAGATTTATTATTTATAATAATATTTTAGAAGTCTTAATGACGTTGTTTTGGTCTTTAGGCCTTTTCCCAAATTGATTTGAAAGTCTATATATAGGTATGCATGCGTTTAAGGATTAATTTTCAATTGAGAGCATGAATTATAATGAATTCCTCTCTTGTTAAGATTTTTCCCATCTTTCATATGATATGAATTGTTTTGAAATGCATCTTGAAAATCATGGTATGAAATGTCTTGATTATTGCTATGACTTGAATTTAATTTTTGAATTTGAAAGAGAGGGTTTTTTGTATTGATAAATATTGAATATGAATATCTAAGAGAAAGAGTTTCATGGTTTGAAAAATATTTCAGAACCATCACATTGTTATTGAAAGAATGATAATCCTTGCATAGTTTTGACTTGTGCTTTCGAAACATGAAATCTCTTATACTTTTGCATGTTTGGGTGGTCTGAATTGAGTTTTGATGAAAGAATCATGCATGATGCATTATGGCTCAGAAATAGGACTTGCAAGTCTTGGTATGACGACACCAACTAAGATAATCCCATATTAATTTAGAACAGAATAGAATGCATGTTTGAAATTAGATTTTTAGATTTTTTTTGAAACTAGAATGATGTATGTTTCAAAATAGACTAAAATTGAGCATAAGAGAGCTTAGGTGGTTCCCCGAAAAAGGCATGAGTTCAGACAACTCATTGCCTTAAACCGTGATTTGCCAATTCGAGTATATTATTATACACTGGCCCAGTGCCTTGTGGTGTATCAGACTCAGATACTCCAACCCCTATGGCACACTTGGGTTAGGGGCTTCCCCGCTGAGTCAATGGCGGATTCCATATAGCCCTTAGAATATCAGACTTGTAGGGGAGTGCCACCTAACTCAGATGTAATACAAAGATCAGAGGCTGCATTGACAGAAAAGTTTTATGATTATCAAAGATTCCCATGTGTTTTTGAATTTATATCGTATGTGATGTTTTATGACTAGCTCTCAACTATTTTATTTTTATTAAAAGCTTTATTTTGGATTGCTCTGCGTACCAGTACATTTGTATTGAACCCCTGCCTTTCAGGTTCTGAGGCACAGTCTAGGGGTCCTGATAAGCAGTAGATTTCTTCAGACAAGTGCAGGGTTTAGTCGATGAGCCTTCTATATTTCAGAAGGCCTAGTTATTTTCATACATTTATTATCAGTTATTGGTTTTGTCTACTGGGGGCTTGTACCAATTTTCAGACAGTGTTATTAGTTATGTAGTAGATATTTTGCAGACAACTTTCATATGTCATTAGATTGTTTTGGATTTCATTTACCCTTGTTGAATTTATATCAGACTTATAACCATGATTCTATTCTATTAAATAATTCCGTATTTTCATGGTTTGGGATGTCCATTATTGCTAGGTCCCTGGTTTGGGTCCTGACAAACTTGGTATCAGAGCCTGGTTCATAGTCCTAGTGTGCCTGCGAAATCGCATCAGGTAGAGTTTTATTTATAGGTGTGTAGCGCACAACACTTACAAGCAGAAGGCTACTGGGCATTTAGGAATGTTTCCCCTCTTTGTAATTTTGTTCATGCTTTGGAGTCTAATTTGTCCTCTAATCCATGATCCCTTGCATTTCAGAAAAACAATCATGCCTCCACATCGTACTATCGATCAGAATGCACAGACAGATGAGATGCATCCCACTCATGGGATGAGGACCCAAAATAGAGCTTAGACTCCAGAGATTGATGCTACTCCGGGAGTCCCACTTACTCAGATCCGCCCACCTAGGGCACCCAAAGCTCACCGGATGGGGACTAATCACACTTAACCTCGTGAAAGATTGGTTTTGAATATAGAATTCAGATAGTCCATTCACATGCTTGCTCAGTTGGTAGCCATATAGACTCAACATTTGAAAGATGTTGGGTCTGCATCGGTTATATCTAAGGCTACTAGGGTGGGTCAGTTCATGAGAATGAACCCACCTAAGTTTTCGGGCACCAAGGTAGAAGAGGATCTGCAGGAGTTGGTAGATGAGATGGAGAAGATCTTCAAGGTAATGTGTGTAGATGAAGTGGAAGGGATGGAATTGGCAGCTTACCAGCTTAAAGAAGTTGTGAACCAATGGTATAATAAGCAGGAGGATTCTACGGGTGAGAGTGCTGAGCCCACGGTGTGGGGCGAGTTTGTGGAAGCCTTTCTTGATTTGTTCAACCAACTGGCTCGTTATGAACCAAAGCTGAAGAGTTTATGAACCTTAATTAAGGAAAAATGAGTGTCAAGGAGTACAATATGAAGTTCAACCAACTGGCTCGTTATGCTCTGGAGATGGATGGTAATATGAGAGCCCGAATGAGAAAATTTGCATCCGGCCTTTTGGATGACTTAGCAGTTGAATGTAAGGGGGCTATGCTAAATAAGGACATGAACTTCTCTAGGATTTTAGTGCATATGCAACAGGTAGAGGATTATAAGAAGAGAATTGCTAAATATAGAGAGAAGGACAGATAGGCAAAGAGAGCTAAAAAAGTAGATCAGAACCATAGTAAGCCATAGAGTGGTAATTAGGGAAACAAATGGCAGAAGAAGAAGAATTAGGGTAATGCTCAGTCTGCAGCCAACAACCATACATCCAGTAGACCGATGACCTTAGAGTTTCCAAACTAATCATGGATCAAGAGCTCAAGATACCCAGTCATAGGGCAGCATCGCTCAGTAACATCATACGTTTCTGTGGTGTGAGACCTGCAGTAGGTATCATCCAAGGAGGTTTCAGCTGGGTTCATTGGTATGCTATTAATATGGTCAGTCGGGTCATTTTTAGAGAGATCGTCCTTCATCTAGAAGAAGTGTTGGTGGTGTTAAATCTCAGGTAAATTCTTCCGCACCACTACCGCCCTAAAAGGGCGCTACCTCAGTTGCTGAGAGTGGTTGCAACCGGCTGTATGCATTGTCCAACCACCAGGAGGTGAAAGCATCGCCAGACGTAGTCACTGGTAAGTTATAAATCTTTAACCGTGATGTTTACGTATTACTTGATCCCGGGTCTACCTTATCCTATGTGACCCCTTTTATGGCTGTCAGTTTTGGGTTTGAACCCAATGAAATTTCAGAGCCTTTCTCTGTTTCCACTCTAGTGGGTGATTCTGTTATGGCTAGGAGAGTGTATAGAAATTGTGTGGTAACTGTTTGTGGCCGGGATACCGTTGTAGACATCATAGAACTAGATATGATTGATTTTGATGCTATTCTAGGGATGGACTGGCTTCATTCGTGCTATGCCACATTAAATTGTAGAACCTGAAGAGTCACCTTTTTTTCTGAATGAACCAGTGATAGAATGGGAGGGGCATTCTTTAGTAGCTAGAGGGAAATTTATATCTTATCTCAAAGCCCGTAAACTTATCTCCAAAGGTTATTTGTATTATCTTATTTGGGTTAAAGATTCTAATGCAGGAAGTCTTCCTCTCCCGTCAGTCCCTGTGGTAAATGAGTTTCCAAAAGTCTTTCTAAATGATCTCCCAGGAATACCACCTGATAGGGAGATAGATTTATGTATTGATTTGTTGACAGACACCCATCGTATTTCTTTTCTGCCATATAGAATGGCTCTTGCAGAACTGAAAGAGTTAAAAGAGCAGCTAGCAGACCTTCTAGACAAAGGTTTTATATGTCCTAGTATTTCTTCCTGGGGTGCACTTGTACTCTTCGTGCAAAAGAAAGATGGTTCCCTGCGTATGTGCATAGATTACCACCAGCTAAATAAGGTCAGTATTAAAAATAAATATCCCCTTCCTATGATTGATGATCTTTTTGACCAACTTTAGGGTGCTAAATATTTTCAAAGATAGACCTTCATTCGGGATACCATCAGTTGAAAGTTAGAGAGTCAGACATTCACAAAACAGCTTTCCAAACCAGATACGGTCATTACAAATTCTTAGTCATGTCCTTTGGGTTGACTAATGCCCTTGCAGCTTTCATGGATCTTATGAATAGGGTGTTCCGTCAATTTTTAGATCCGTTTGATATAGTTTTAATTAATGATATTCTAATTTATTCCAAGATTCAGGAGGACCATGCCAATCACCTCTAAATCATCCCTCAAACTCTCAAAGATCATATGTTGTATGCAAAATTTTCCAAGTGCGAATTCTGGATTAATGCTATTGCTTTCTTAGGGTATATCAAGTCTAGTGACGGGATTAAGGTTGATCTCCAAAAGACTGAGGCAGTGATAAAATGGCCCAGACCCACGATTCTAACTGATATTCGAAGCTTCTTGGCTTTGGCAGGGTATTACAGAAGATTTGTAGAGTGTTTTTCTTCCATAGCTGCACCACTTACTAAATTGACTCAGAAAAAGGTGAAGTTCGTGTGGTCTGACTCCTGTGAGAATAACTTTGAGAATTTAAAAGATAAGTTGACAACTGCTCCAATTTTGACTGTGATGCATAATCACAGTCATGCTCCTGTAAGCTCATGGTAATATGTTCTTAGAGTTAAATAACTTGAATGGTGTCACAGAGACGTAGTCTCATTTTTTGACTTCCAAAGTAAGTAAATTTTAAAACATATATAATTTCCCTAATTTTGACTTTTTATCATATGAAAAATTGAATGAGCTTTCCATCGATATAAGATTCGTCAAAATACGTTACCCGGGCAAAAAGTTATCGCTAATTTAACCCAGGCAAAAAGTTATGGCTAATTTAAGTCCTAGCCAAAAAAACACCTTCATTTTGGTGCTTGGCACGTCGCGAAGGGGGTCAATTTAAAAATTGTCATAATCCAGTAGCCTAGCATGACTGTGGAGCAGCGCGCTGAAGCTCTAGGTCCTAACCAGTGGGACAACACGATGGTTCCGCATCGCGGTGACCCTAAGAATCCCATTCGTCAATTTTCAGTGAGCCACCGCAATTGTGGTGCGTCACAGTGGATTATTAAATTGGGCTCCTAGTTATATTATTATTCCATCTAATTAAGGGTACATAAGGTATTTTCCATCCCCTTATCAGCTTAAACACATGATTTAATCCCAAAGACACCAGAATACATTCACAATCATCCAAATTACTCAAGAACACCCTCTAGGGTTACAAACTAAAAACCCAAATAACTCAAGATTCAACCGTGGGTTTTCAAAACTAATTGAAGATTTGAAATCCCCAAATCGTAGGCTTCAAGAATCATTCATCACGTTCCTAAATTGAGGTATGTGGGGTTTTCCTAAATATCTCATGGGCATAGAATCATGATTTTCAGAAAAGAGTTTTAGATTTATTATTTATAATAATATTTTAGAAGTCTTAATGACGTTGTTTTGGTCTTTAGGCCTTTTCCCAAATTGATTTGAAAGTCTATATATAGGTATGCATGCGTTTAAGGATTAATTTTCAATTGAGAGCATGAATTATAATGAATTCCTCTCTTGTTAAGATTTTTCCCATCTTTCATATGATATGAATTGTTTTGAAATGCATCTTGAAAATCATGGTATGAAATGTCTTGATTATTGCTATGACTTGAATTTAATTTTTGAATTTGAAAGAGAGGGTTGTTTGTATTGATAAATATTGAATATGAATATCTAAGAGAAAGAGTTTCATGGTTTGAAAAAATATTTCAGAACCACCACATTGTTATTGAAAGAATGATAATCCTTGTATAATTTTGACTTGTGCTTTCGGAACATTAAATCTCTTATACTTTTGCATGTTTGGGTGGTCTGAATTGAGTTTTGATGAAAGAATCATGCATGATGTATTATGGTTTAGAAATAGGACTAGCAAGTCTTGGTGTTACGACACCAACTCAGATAATGCCATGTTAATTCAGAACAGAATAGAATGCATATTTGAAATAAGATTTTTATATTTTTTTTGAAACTAGAATGATGCCTATTTCAAAACAGACTAAAATTAGGCATAAAGAGAGTTTAGGTGGTTCCCCGAAGAAGGAAAGAGTTCACACAACTCATTGCCCAAAATAGTGATTTGCCGATTCAAGTATATTATTATACGCTGGCCTAGTGCCCTGTAGCGTATCAGACTCACACACTCCAGCCCTTGAGGAAAACTTAGTTTGGGGGCTTCCCCACCTAGTCAATGGTAGATTCCATATAGCCAGTGGAATATTTGACTTGTAGGGGAGTCTCACCTAACTCAGAAGTAATACAAAGATCAGAGGTTGCATTGACAGAAAAGTTTTATGATTATCAAAGATTCCCATGTGTCTTGAAATTTGTATCGTATGTAAACTATTTTATTTATATTAAAAACTTTATTTTGGGATTTCTCTGTGTACCAGTTCATCTGTATTGACCCCTCTTACCTTCCAGGTTTAGAGGCACAGGCTAGGGGTCCTGATAAAAAGTAGATTTCTTCAGACAGAAGTGCATGGTCTAGTCGGTGAGCCTTCTATATTTCAGAAGGCCTAGTTATTTTCAAAAATTTATTATCAGTTATGGTTCTGGTCCACTGGAGGCCTTGTCCCAGTTTTCAGACAGTGTTATTAGTCATGTAGTAGAGATTTTGCAGACGGCTTTCAGATGTCATCAGATGGTTTTGGAGTTCATTTACCCTTGTTGAATTTATATCATATTTATGACCATGATTCCATTCTGTTAAATAATTCTGTATTTTTTCTCTATTATATGAATGTTGTGCATGCTTACCAGACAGATAGGGATGCTTGAGCCTTCATGGTTTGGGATGTCCGTTATGGCCAGGGCCCCAGTTTGGATTGTGACAAATTTAGTATCAAAGCCCAGTTCATGGTCCCAGGGTGTCTGCGAAATCGCGTCGGGTAGAGTCTTATTTATGGGTGTGTAGCGCGCCACACTTATAAGAAGGAGGCTACTAGGCATTTAGAAATGTTTCCCCTCTTTGTAATTTAGATCGTGCTTTAGAGTCTAATCTGTCCTCTAATCCATGATCTCTTGTATTTCAGAAAAACAATCATGCCTCCCCATCATACTATCAATTAAAATACACAGACATATAAGGTTTGTCCCACTCATGGGATGAGGACCCAAAATAGAGCTTAGACTCCAGAGATTGATGCTACTCCGGGAGTCCCACTTACTCAGATCAACCCACCTAGGGAACCTAGAGCTCCCTGGACGTGGACTAATCGTATCAGCCTCGTGAAAGAGAGGTATCGAATGCAAAATTCAGATAGTCCATTCACATACTTGCTCAGTTGGTAGTCACACAGACTCAGCAGTCGAAAGATGTTGGGTCTGCATTGGTCACATCTCAGGCTACTAGGGTGGGTCAGTTCATGAGAATGAACCCGCCTACGTTTTTGGGTACCAAGGTAGAAGAGGATCCACAGGAGTTTGTGGATGAGATGGAGAAGATCTTCAAGGTGATGCATGTAGACGAGGTAAAAGGAATGGAATTGGCATCTTTCCATCTTAAAGTAGTTGCAAACCAGTGGTATAATGAGTGAGAGGATTCTAAGAGTGAGAGTGTTGAGCCCACGGTGTGGGGCGAGTTCGTGGAAGCCTTTCTTGATTGGTTCTTTCCCCTTGAGTTGAGAGAGTCCAAATTTGAGGATTTTATGAACCTTAAGCAAGGAAAACTGAGTGTCAAGGATTACACTCTGAAGTTCAACCAACTGGCTTGTTATGCTCCGGAGATGGCTGGTAATATGAGAGCCCAAATGAGAAAATTTGCATCCGGCCTTTTAGATGACTTAGTTCTTGAATGTAAGGGGGCTATGCTAAATAGGGACATGGACTTCTCTAGGCTATCAGTGTATATCCATCAGGTAGAAGAGCAGAAGAAGAGAATCGCTAAATCCAGGGAACCACAGAGTGGTAATTGGGGAAATAAATGGTAGAAGAAGAATTGGGGTAATCCTCAGTCCGCAGCCAGCGCCCCAGTGCCCAGACCTCCAGTAGACCAACAACCTTAGAGTTTCCAAACTAATCATAGATCCAAAGCTCTGGATACCCAATCATAGGGCAACGTTGCTCAGCAGCATCACATGTTTCCGCAGTGTGAGACCGACAGTTGGCATCATCCAGGGAAGTGACAGCTGGGTTCTCTAGTATGTTATTCATGTGGTCAGTCTGGTCATTTTCAAAGAGATTGTCCTTCATCTAGAAGGAATGTTTGTGGTGTTAAATCTCAGGAAAATTCTTTCGCACCACACCGCCCCAAAAGAGTGCCATCTCAGTTTTCGGGAGTGGTCACACAATCGGCTGTATGCATTGTCTAACCGCTAGGAGGCGAAAGCCTCACCAGACGTAGTCACCGATAAGTTACAATATTTTCCCAGGATGCTTATGTATTACTTTATCTTGGGTCTACCTTATACTATGTGAACCCTTATGTGGATGTCAGTTTTGGGTTTGAGCCTGATGAAATTTTAGAACCTTTCTTTATTTCCACTCCAGTGGGTGATTCTGTTATGGCTAGACGAGTGTATAAAAATTGTGTGGTGACTGTTTGTGGCTGGGATACCATCGTAGACCTCATAGACTTAGATATTATTTATTTTGATGCTATCCTAGGGATAGACTGGCTTCATTCGTACTATGCCACATTAAATTGTAGAACCCTAAGAGTCACTTTTTTTTTCAAATGAATAAGTGATAGAATGGGAGGGGCATTCTTTAGCGCCTAGAGGGAACTTTATATCTTATCTCAGAGCCCGTAAACTTATCTCCAAAGGTTATTTGTATTATCTTATTTGGGTTAAAAATTCTAATGTCGAAAATCTTTCTCTCCAATCAGTCCCTGTGGTAATTAAGTTTTCAGAAGTCTTTCCAGATGATCTCCCAGGAATACCACCTGATAGGGAGATAGATTTTGGTATTGATTTGTTGCCAAACACACATCCCATTTCTCTTTCGCCATATAGAATGGCTCCTATAGAACTAAAAAAGTTGAAAAAACAGCTAGCAGATCTTCTAGACAAAGGTTTTATACCTCTCAGTGTTTCTCCCTAGGGTATACCTGTACTCTTTGTGCGAAAGAATGATGGTTTCCTTCGTATGTGCATAGATTACCGCCAGCTAAATAAGGTCACTGTTAAAAATGAATATCCTCTCCCTAGGATTAATGATCTCTTTAACTAACTTCAGGATGCTAAATGTTTTTCAAAGATAGACCTTCATTCAGGATACCATCATTTGAAAGTTGGAGAGTCAGACATTCCCAAAACAGCTTTCCAAACTAGATACGGTCATTACGAATTCCTAGTCATGTCCTTTGGGTTGACTAATGCCCTTACAGCCTTTATGGATTTTATGAATAGGGTGTTCCATCAGTTTCTAGATCTGTTTGTTATAGTTTTCATTGATGATATTCTGATTTATTCCAAGAGTCAGGAGGACCATGCCAATCACCTCCGAATCATCCTTCAGACTCTCAAAGATCATAAGTTGTATGCAAAATTTTCCAAGTGCAAATTCTGGCTTAATGCTATTGCTTTTTTGGGGCATATTGTGTCTAGTGATGGGATTAAGGTTGATCCCCAAAAGATTAAGGCTGTGAGAAAATGGCCCAGACCTACGACTCCAACTGATATTCAGAGGTTCTTAGGTTTGGCAGGGTATTACAGAAGATTTGTAGAGAGTTTTTCTTCCATAGCTGTACCACTTACTAAGTTGACTCAGAAAAAGGTAAAGTTCGTGTGGTCTGACTCCTGTGAGAATAAATTTGAGAAGTTAAAAGATAAGTTGGCAACTGCTCCTATTTTGACTCTTTCAAAAGGTATGAAAGGGTTTGTTATGTACTATAATGCATCCCGTGTGGGACTTGGGTGTGTACTTATGCATCACAGTAAGGTGGTGGCCTATGCATCTAGGCTGTTGAAGGTGCATGATTAAAATTACCCCACCCATGATTTAGAGTTAGAAACTATGGTGTTTGCGTTTAAAATCTGGTGGCATTATCTCTATGGGGTACATATTGATATATTTACTGACTACAAGATTTATAGTATATTTTTTCGCAGAAAGAATTAAACCTCAGGTAAAGGCATTGGTTGGAGCTTTTAAAGAATTATGACTTGAGCCTGCACTACCATCCGGGCAAGGACAATATGGTAGCCATCGCCCTCAGCAGTTTGTGTATGGGCATTCTTTCTCATGTTGAAAAGAGAAATAGGGAGATGGTGAAGGATATTCACCAAATTACAAATATAGGAGTACGACTCTTGAATTCCAAAGATGGGGGAGTGGTTGTTCATGAGGTAGCTAAATCTTCCCTTTTTGCAGAAGTTAAGGAGAAGCAGGTTGAAAATCCCATCTTAATGTAGATCAAGAAAGATATGGGTCAGTAGAAGGTGATGTCTTTTGAAATAGGTGGTGATGGTATTTTGAGAAATCAGGGTCGACTATGTGTGCCAAATGTAGATGGGTTATGAAAGAAAATCCTTGACGAATCTCACACTTAGAGGTATGTTGTTCACCCAGGCTCTACTAAGATGTACCATGATCTAAAGACTTTATATTGGTGGAATAATATGAAATGTGATATGGCTAATTATGTTTCCAAGTATTTGAACTACCAATAAGTTAAAGTAGAACATATGAGGCTAGGTGGTAGGTCCCAAGAGATAGCTTTTCCTTTGTGGAAGTGGGAGATGATCAATATGGACTTTATTATGGGACTTCCGAGGTCCCAAAACTAGTATGATTATATTTGGGTGATTGGTGACAGGCTAGCCAAGTCAGCATATTTTTTGCCAGTGAGGACCAACTATTTGGGAGATGATTATGCCAAGATTTACATTGACTGAGGTATGAAATTCTCTTCTCAGTTTTGGAGATCTTTTCAGAGGGGTTTAGGTACCCAAGTGAATTTGTGTACTGCATTCCACCCTCAGACTGATGGGCAAGATGAACGCACCATTTAGACCCGTGAGGATATGTTGAGGGCCTGCATGATTAACTTCAAAGGTACTTGGGTAGATCACTTGCCATTGATAGAGTTTCCATATAATAAAAGTTATCATATCAATGTTAAGATGACTCTTTTTGATGCACTGTATGGGAGAAGATATAGGTCACCAATAGGGTTGTATGAAGTATGTGAGATGCAGTTGTTTGGTCATGATCCTGTTCATCAGGAAATGGAGGATGTAAAGATTATTAGAGAACGACTTAAGACATCCCAGAGTAGACAAAAATCCTATACCGATATCAGACGAAGGGATCTAGAATTTGAAGTTGGTGATTGGATATTTCTAGAAGTCTCCCCTATGAAGGGAGTTATGTGATTCGGGAAGAAAGAGAAGCTGAGTCCTTGCTATATAGAACCATACCAGATTTTGAGAAGGATAGGTGTAGTTGCATATGAGTTAGAGTTGCCTGCAGATCTAGGTTCTGTTCATTCGGTATTTCACATATCCATGATGAAGAAATATATTGGAGACCCTTCCCTAGTGTTTCCTGTAAAGGAGTTCAAGGTGACAGACTCATTAGCATAAGAAGAGGAACCTATTGCAATCTTAGATCGGCAAGTTCAGACGTTAATAAGAAAAGATATAGTGTTGGTTAAGGTGTTATGGAGAAATCATAAAGTTGAAGAAGCAACTTGGGAATTAGAAGATGGCATAAGAGCAAGATACCCAAACCTGTTTGATCCGATGAATAACAATATGGAAGGTACAATCCTTGCTTTATTCTTTTATGATCTTAGAATACCTTAAATCATGCTTGTCTTTGTTCCGCATCATCATTCAGGGATGAATTATCCCAAGGAAGGATAATATAATGCCCCACATCATCAATGTGTTAGCTCGTGGTAATATGCTCTTAGATTTAAAAGACTAGAATGGTGTCAAAGAGACTTAGTCTTATTTTTCGACTTCCAAAGTGAGTAAAGTTTAAACCATATGTAATTTCCCTAATTTCAACCTTTTATCATATGGTAAATTTAATGAGCTTTTCATCGATATAAGATTCACCCAAATTCGATACCCGGGCAAGAAGTTATGGCTATTTAAGTCCTAGTCGTAAAACACCATCATTTTGGTGCTTGGCGCATCGCGGAGGAGGTCTATTTAACAATTGTCAAATTCCAGTAGCCTAGTGTAATTGTAGAGCATCGTGCTAAAGCTCCAGGTCCCAACCAGTGGGACAACACGATGGTTTCGCATCGCGGTGACCCTAAAATCCCATTCGTCAATTTCCAGTGAGCCACCGTAATTGTGGCGCATCGCGGTGGATTATTAAATCGGGCTCTTAGTTATATTATTATTCTATTTCATTAAGGGTACATTAGGTATTTTCCACCCCCTTATCAGCTTAACCATAAGATTTAATCCCAAAGACACCGGAATACATTCACAATAATCTAAATTACTCAAAAACACTCTCTAGGGTTTCAAACTAAAAACCCAAATAACTCAAGATTCAACCATGGGTTTTCGAAACTAATTGAAGATTTGGAATCCCCAAACCGTAGGCTTCAAGAATCAATCATCAAATTCCTAAATTGAGGTACGTGGGATTTTCTTAAAAATCTCATGGGCATAAAAATCATGATTTTAATAAAAGGGTTTTGGATTTATGATTTATAATCACATTTTAGAAGTCTCAATGACATTGTTTTGGTCTGTAGGCCTTTCCCCAAATTGATTTGAAAGTCTGTATATATGTATGCATGTTTTGTGGATGAATATTCAATTGAGAGCATGAATTATAATGAATCCCTCTCTTGTTATGATTTTTCCCATTTTTCATATGATATGAATTGTTTTGAAATGCATCTTGAAAAGTATGGTATGAAATGTCTTGATTATTGCTATGACTTGAATATGATTTTTGAATTTGAAAAAGGGGGTTGTTTGTATTGATAAATATTGAATATGAATATCTAAGGAAAAGAGCTACATGGTTTGACAAAGATTTCAGAACCACCACACTGTGATTGAAAAAATGACAATCCTTGCATAGTTTTGACTTGTACTTTCGGAACATGAAATCTCTTATACTATTTGCATTTTTAGGTGGTCTAAATTGAGTTTTGATGAAAGAATCATTCATGATGCATTATGGATCAGAAATAGGACTTTTAAGTCTTGGTGTGATGACACCAACTCAGATAATGCCATGTTAATTCAGAATAGAATAGAATGCATGTTTGAAATCAGATTTTTAGAATTTTTTGAAACTAGAATGATGAATGTTTCAAAATAGACTAAAATTGGGCATAAAGAGAGCTTTGGTGTTTCCTTGAAGAAGGCACGAGTTTAGATAACTTATTACCCAAAATTGTGATTTGCCGATCCGGGTATATTATTATACGCTGGCCTAGTGCCCTGTGGCGTATCAGACTCAGACACTCCAACCTTTGCGGCACATTTGGGTTGGAGGCTTCCCCACCGAGTCAATGAAGTATTCCATATAACCTATGGAATATAAACTTGTAGGGGAATGCCACCTAACTCAGAAGTAATACAAAGCTCAGAGGCTACATTGACAAAATTTTTTTATGATTATCAAATATGCCCATGTGTTTTGGAATTTATATCGTATGTGATGTTTTATGACTAGCTCTCAATAATTTTATTTATATTAAAAGCTTTATTTTGGATTTCTCTGTGTACCAGTACATCCGTGTTGACCCCCCTACCTTCCAAGTTCTGAGGCACAGTCTAGGGGTCTTGATAAACAGTAGATTTCTTTAGACAAAAGTGCAGGGTGTAGTCGGTGAGCCTTTTATATTTTAGAAGGCCTAGTTATTTTCAGACATTTATTATCAGTTATAGTTTTAGTTTAATGGGGGCCTTTTCCCAGTTTTAGACAGTGTTATTAGTCATGTAGAAAATATTTCACAGATGACTTTTAGATGTCATTAGATGGTTTTGGATTTCATTTACCCTTGTTGAATTTATATCATACTTATGACAATGATTTTATTCCGTTAAATAATTCTGTATTTTCCCTCTATTATTTGAATGTTATGCATGATTACCAGACAGATAGGGACGCTCGGTCCTTTATAGTTCGTGATATCCCTTACGGCCAGGGCCCCAATTTGGGTGGTGACAGTTCATCTACTTTTCACAATCCTGAATCAATAATTAAACTCAGATGTGGTGGTATCTCCCACTAACTTTGTACCAAAAAAATTGATTAATAGTCTCCTCAAATAAATCAACTTGAGCCCCTATGACCAGTGTGTAAGTTAGTGGGGGCCGGTCCTGTGCTTTTCTCTTAGCTGGGGTGATCAAATCTACCGATGCAATGTAGGGTGCATAAAACCCTTGAATAATCTTTGGGTAGTAAGATCCTGAAGGCTCACCCATCCAAACCAGTCCATATCTATCAAAAATAGCCTTTAGGTTAGAAGTACCTGCTAAAACTACAAGCTCAATATGAGTCTCCTCAATAATACTACGCTGACGTCTGCCCTGATCTGTAATAGCAATATCCCTATTGTAGATTCCGTACATGTCTTCCACATACCATTTCTTAATGGCCTGTACAACTGGTACTGTGGATATATATGTGGACTGCTGGGTGGCTGAGGCTAAAGCAGAATCCTCCTGAGTACCCTGTAAAGTCTCTTCACTCTCATCGTACTGGGATGCATCTTATCTTATGAGCAACGACAACTGATGCAGACTCTGCCCCCTTCTTAGATTAGAGGATGGCTAAATCCTTCTCACTGATACTAAAATTGAACTTTTTCTCTCCCTCATAAGAATTGGGAGAGACGAGAGAGTGTCTGGTGAAGTATAGGTTATATTCATTCTAGGCCCAACCCAGATAACATAAGTTGGGGCATTCTAGTGGCTGAACTAAAGTATCGGTGCTGGTGTGGGCTGAGGTGCCGATACTGGTACATGGAATCTTGGCTGAATACCATACCTGAGTGCTACCTGTTTCTAAGTCTGGCCCCTATTCTGGTGTGAATCCAAGGGATCTCTATCAACGGAGTACTCCTCCATGGATCTACTCTGTTCGGGAGATCCATCTCTCAATCTAGACTGGAAGCCCTTCTTTGGTGCAACCTTGAGTGACATGGTATATATAAGGAGAGTTGTCAATGATTGAAATACAATAATGGAAGAGAAAACAAAAATAAAATTGAAAATTCAACTCGGGGGCTATTATGCCCCAACCTACAAGGTCGTAGATAGGCTCGTTGGTAGCAGATAAGGCCTCTAAAATTTTAAAGCTTCAAGACTGATTCCTACGAGGCCAACCTTTGACTTTTTAGTTTAATTTACATTTCGTAGGTAGGTACATAAGTCACTCCTTTGGATTTTTTCAACTTCTTCCAAAAATTCCCATCAAAATCAGATAATGATTTCTAATTTACAGACCAATTTTGATCACCATAACATGCATCAATTCAATTTTCACAGGTATTGCGAGAGTTATTTGAGTCATTCAACTTCTACTCTACTTTTAAGTTCATTCATGAGTTATTTCAATCAAAATCTTATTATTAATCAAACTTGAACCATGAAAAAACTTACCTTGAGTGAAGATTTTAGAAGAAGAAGAAGAAGAAGAAGAAGAAGAAGAAGAAGAAGAATTGATTTAGCCTCAAACTCTAAGTGTAATACATATAGGTGAGTCTTAATATGGAATAGGGTTTGCCTTTTGGACTTTTAAATGAGAGAGAAAAAGTTTTAATTTGAGTGAGAAGTTGTAAGCTATGAAGTAATGGGTCAAAGGGTCAGTTTTTAGGGTTTAAATGCATGGGTGAGCCGATTTGGGTCGGGTTATGAGAACCCGACCCATTTTTTTACAAATTTTTTGCCCAATTCAGGCCATACCTATGCCCCTACTTATGGGTCGTAGGTTGTACTAAGGTCGCGTATATAGGGTTCGTAAGTAGAGTTCTACAACCATATTTTGGTATGATTTCTATGACCTAACCTATGGGGTCATAGGTTGTACCTATGGGCCATAGGTAGGGGCCGTAGGTTGAAGTTCAAAAACCTAAATTTTTCTTCTGATTCCTATGACTCAACTTATATATCGTGGAGTGGACTTATGACACATAGGTTGAATCATAGGTTCACTTACCTAGACTTTTCTAAAACTTTACAATTTTTACCATTCTCCAAGTACTTCTCCATGCTACCTATCCTACAAAACAAAAACAAAGTGAACACTAAAACCTTGGGTTGCTTCCCAAGAAGAGCTTGGTTTAACATCGTGTCATAACATGGCTATTTTGGGTACTCATACTTCACCAAAAATCCCATGGTTTTCCTCCAATACAGTGCCTAATTTATTGTTGCGGCAATGACTCAGCTCCTTTGGCTACTTAGTCTTATCCAAGGCTAATATTCTCATACATTTTTAACTCCCCTATGCTTCTCATATAATGCTTAACACAATATTTTTTCACCTTGAATAGGGCATACCCATCTCGTTGTAACTCAATTACACCATGTGGAAAGACTCTTACCATGTTGAATTGTCCATACTACCTAGACTTCAACTTTCTAGTAAATGAACGAAGTTTCGAGTTATACAATAAGAACACATCATCGGGTTGGAATACCTTTTTATTAATTTTCTTGTCATGGTGCAATTTCATCTTCTCCCTCTACAAGGCTGAACATTCATTAGCACACAGGCAAAACTCACCTAACTCATTCATCTTGTCCAATCTCAAGTGGTCAGCATCACTCCATTCAAAATTCAGCTTCTTTAATGCCCATATTGCCTTATGCTGAATTTCAACCAGCAAGTGGCATGTCTTGTCGTAAAAAAGCTCATAAGGTACTTATGTGAGTTTTGTAAGTTGTCTGGTAGGCCCAAAGTGCACCATCTAACTTTCTTGACCAGTTAGTCCGGTTCATTCACAGTCTTTGCCAAAATAGAGTTGATCTCCTAATTGGAGACCTCGACTAGACCATTTGTCTACGGATGGTAAGGTTTTGCCACTGTATGTTTTACTCCATATTTTTCAAGTAAGGCTTTAAACAGAAGATTGCAAAAATGATACCTACCATCACTGATGATATCTCGTGGAGTTCTAAATCCAAAGAAAATATTTTTCTTTAAGAATGCTGTGAGACTTCAACCTTTATTATTGGGAAGAGAAACTGCTTCCACCTACTTGACACATTATCGTCTTCCACCAATATTCACTTCATACCATGTGAACTAACGAATGGACCCATGGAATCAATACCCCACACATCAAATAACTCAAGATCAAGAATAGATGTCATGGAAAGTTCATGCTTCCATTAAATGTTTCCCTGTCTTTGGCATTGGCCATAGGCCCGAGCGTAGTCATGTGCATCCTTATAGTTCATATCATCCATGGTGTCCCCCAGATGAAGACGAATGATAGGCCTCCAGAATGATCATCTTCTTGACTTCAGAAACATACCTTAGTATCACACTATCTGCACACATCCAAAATATGTAAGGCTTATCCCAAAAGAACTTTCGTACCTCATGCATAAATCATTCTCGTTGCTGAAATGACATGTTTTCTAGGATGAGGTCACTTGCCAAATAATTGTCAAAATCAGCAAATCAAGGGATTAAGTCTTGTAATGCTTCCAAGACGTGATCATCTGGAAAAGTACCATCAAGATCAAGCCCATCCCCAAATTTAAGCATCGACTCCTCTTTTAGGCAGGATAGATGGTCTGCAACGTGATTTTCTACGCCCTTCTTATCCCTAACCTCAAATTCAAATTCTTATAGCAATAGTACCCATCGAATCAATATAGACTTAGTATAATTCTTTGCCATTAGGTACCTAAGACCAGCATGGTCAGTGTGCTTAATGAATTTGGTACAAATCAAATAGGACTAAAACTTTTCAAAATCAAATACCACCGCAAAAAACTCTTATCTCATAACCTGTAATTTTTCTATACAGGGTTGAGTGATTTTATGGCATAATAAATGAGAGGAAGTATCTTCTCCCATTTTTGGCCTAGGCTGCTCCTAGGGCCATACCACTGGCGTCAAACATCACTGCAAATAGAAGGGTCCAATCTGGAGACACAATGATAGGAGCAAAAATTAACCTCTCTTTTAGGCACTCAAAATCCTTGAGACAAGCATCATCGGACACAAACTTCACCTCCTTCTCTAATAGTTTGCACAATGGATGTTCAATCATAGAGAAGTCCTTGATGAATCATGTATAAAAACCTGCATGAACCAAGAAACTCTAAATACCTTTCACAGAAATTGGTGGAGGCAATTTTTCAATCACCTTAATTTTATCCCTGTCGACCTCTATCCCCTTTTTTGAAATTTTGCGCCCAAGAACTATCCCATCTTTAACCATGAAGTGAAACTTCTCCTAACTCAGAACCAGGTTACACTCCTCACATATTTGAAGTGCATTCACCAAAGCAACCAAAAAGTCATCAAATGAGTCACTCACAATAGAGAAATTATCCATAAAGACCTTAATAGTATACTCTATAATATTAGAAAAGATAGACATCATACAACACTGAAATGTGGTGGGAGAATTACAAAGAACGAAAGTGTCATGACCTGAGCTACCCCCTAGTCGCGACAACAGTGCTTATGATCATAACTAACCACAAGCTAACTCATGAGCTAGTACCTACTGTGAGCACTGAATAAATGACACTGACATAGCATATACGGAAGACAAGCTGATAAAATACTTAAAATATAAATACTGAATATATGTAAATGACAAGTCCAAAATGTCTGTAACAACTAATAATACTGAAAATTGGAAAATTGTTTACTGACTGACTGTCTGACTATCTAAAAGCCTCTAAACATCATGAGGAGTTGATGGGACAAACCCCCAATCAACTCTGACTGATGAACATAAGGAAATACTGAAATAACTGAGAAAACATATTATGTCCTCGATGGATGATGACTCACCACTACTGTTGATGGGTAATGCTGAACTATCTAAGAACGGTCGGGAAACTGATCATCCAAACCTATATTATTAGGCAACATAGCACACAAAAAAGTATGCGGTCAGTACTTTGAATGTAATAGAATGTGAGATAAAAACTGGCTAAAATGCATGAGATAACTGAGCATGTATGCATAAACATGTAACATCTAAGAATACAAGACCAAGCATAAGCATGTTACTGAGATAATTTGGAATCTAAAAGATTGAAATCTCTATAATTGATTAAGTGATAAATCTGTACACTTGGTCAAGCAAACCTAAGCTAAGATACACCGACATACTGACTAAAACTGTGGGAGGTTTCATATAATCGACATGCCCCAATCTTAGCTAATTGGGGTCCAACTGTAACCCCAGTTGGAAGGGTGTCAATACTGTGCCAGAGGTACTAATACTGGCTGTGCGGATTCACTAGTTAGATGTCTCAAAATACTATGGATTCAGTCCTAAACTGCCATGTGACCCCTAAGAGAGTGTCAGTCCTAAACTAGCACGTGATATCTCATAATCCTACGTTGGCTACGTAGTTCTGGAACTTTGGGACTGCTACTAAGGACCCAGTTCTAACTAGTAGGTGTGCCCTTATCCCTAGGGTCGCTCATTGCTAAATCCTACTCCCAAATGAACTGGCATTAGTACTGAACTGAACTAAGTTTAACTGAACATTACTTCTAATAGTGCTCATCATGATTATATCAACTGAGTAAAATAGTAATAGTATCCATGGTTTAACTGAATCATTACTTGAAAATCTAAAATCACGTAAAACACATAGGTATCAGGTGTTGATAATACTCCAGTAATGAATGATCATAAAATACGATATCAAAGCTTAACATTGTAGTATGGAATCATGGTTCAAAGACCCATAACCATAGACATTTCATCAGACATATGAGAATCATGAACTTGAACATGGAAATGTATTCAGTATGAGGAAAACAACATGATTACATAGCTAAATTAATATATTGGGGTTTAACATGAAATTCACTTGAATATGACATAGAAAACTTAAATTTAAAGCATGAAGTAGGCTAACTTTTATGGGATCATACATGAACACGAATTAAGTCAAACTAATATGGAAAAACATGAATTAAACTCATATTGAACATATGCAACTTCATAATGAAGGAAAAACTCACGTTTTAATTAAAGAAGAGGTTTTTGGGTTCCATGGGTAAAAGGGACCTATGGATGAATACCCACATACCTTAATAGTTAGTTTCTTGATAATTTCTTGAACTTAGAAGCTGGAACTCTTGATTTCTTGAGAAAAATCTTGGATTTTGTTTTTGGGAGAAGAGGAGGGTTTTTTTAGAACAATTTAGAGTGTAAGGGGACAATAATGCCCTTTTAGAAGTCCCAAATCGTGTTAAGGATGAATTGGGTTGAGGGGAATGACTCAAATGCCCCTTTAGCACATAAATCACATAACTCTATGGAACGAAGCCATTCGTCGCGCCTCTCTCTCCGCGAGAGAAAGCAATGCATTGCACCGCTTACTTTGGGAGAGAAAGCAATATGTTGTGGACCTCTTCACCACGGGAGAGACCAATGTGCCGCAGCCTTATCGCGTTGTCTCTCTATTTCTTCGATCCAAACAAGCCCCAAACCTTGTCTAAAAGTCTCAAAACTCTCTTGAGACATAATTTTAACCTCCCTAAACATGAACCAACTCGAAAACCAACATTTCAAGGTCAGGAAGACAAAAATAAAAATCTGTAAAGTTTAGGGGTCTGGAAAATGACTAAGTCCTCAACACTTAGTGATTTTTTCAAGCCTTGGACCCTTTAAGCATTTAACTAAGAGCCGAATCAAGCTTAGAATATTATGGTTTATGATACTATAATATTATGGTTTATTATACTATCTCCCCCTTGGGAATATTCATCCTCGAATTAGACAGGTTAGATTGAGAATACTAATGCAACTGAGGTAATATACTGAACATGCATGACTTGGAACACGATTACATAACTAAGTCTAAAGCATGATTCATGAACTGAACTGATGTCGTGAATGCATGCAGTGACATGAGAATGGTCACATAGCTGAACTAAGAACGGAAAGGAGTCAGTGTAAGGTAAATCGTTACCTCAAGCTGAATCCAAGTTTGCAGATAAAAGATGAGGGTACTTGGTTCACATTTTTGCTTCTGCTTCCCAAATAGCTCCCTCAACAGACTGATTTTTCCATAGAACTTTAGCCAATGGAACTTCTTTATTCCTTAGCCTATGAATTTAACAGTCTAGGATCTCACTTAGGATTTCTTCGTAGGAAAGGCTATCCTTAACATCCACACATTCTAAAGGACAATAAAAATTGAATCACTAATGTATTTATTTAACAAAGAAACATGAAACGCCGAGTATACTAATGCCAAATCCACAGGCAACTCAAGCTCATAAGCTACCTTCCTAAAATGGTTTAAAATTCTATAAGGGCCAACATAGTAGGGATTGAGTTTCCCCTTCTTGCCAAATCTCTTCACTCCTCTCACAGGAAAAATTTTCAAATAAACTAAGTCACGGACATCAAACTCAAGGTCCCTTCTTCTCAGGTCTACATAAAATTTATGACGACTTTGGGCGGTCTTCAGCCTTTCCCAAATCAACAGAACCTTCTCCATTGCCTCAAATATTGAATCTAGCCCTATCAAAGTAGCCTCACCTACCTCAAACCAACTAATAGAAGATCTATATCTCCTTCCATAAATAGTCTCAAATTGAGTCATCTGAATACTTGAGTGATAACAATTGTTGTAATCAAACTTGATCATGGGTAAGTGGTCATCCCAAGTACCTTTAAAGTCAATAACACAGGCCCTCAACATGTTCTCTAAAGTATGAATAGTCCTCTCTACCTGACCATTTATCTGGGGATGAAAAGTTGTACTGATATGAACTAGGTACGAAGACCCTTCTGAAAAGCCTTCGAAAAGTGAGATGTAAACTGAGTACCTCTATCTGAAATGATAGACAATGAAATATTGTGCAACTTAAAAAACTCTCAAAGATAGAGTCTAGCATAATCTTCAGTTGAATAGGACATGTGAACTGGCAAGAAATGGGCTAACTTGGTCATTCTATCTACAATGACCCAAATCAATTCATGCTGACGATGCGTACAAGGTAATCCTATCACAAAATCCATGTTCATCACTTCCCACTTCCAAGTGGGGATGCTAAACTCCTGAAGTGTACTACTAGGCCTTTGGTGCTCGACTTTAACCTGCTGACAATTTGAACGCTTAGTCAAAAACTCTGCAACATCCTTCTTCATACCATTCCACCAGTAGATTTCCTACAAATCACGCTGTATCTTAGTGGCTCCTAGGTGGATAGAGTATTAGCATCCCATGCACTTCTGCAAGTATTCACTATCTTAAACCATTAACACACGAAACACATAACCTACCCTAACAATTAAGCACACCATCTCCCCTATAAGAGAAAACCTCTACTTTCTGATTTCTAACTACCTCCTTTAATATAACCAAACTAGAATCCCTATCTTTTTTATCTTACTTCAGCAACCAAAAAAGACTCTGAACCATTCAGAACCCACGTACTACCTTCAGCCAAATCAACCAACAGAATACCTAATCGAGAAAGTTGATGAACCTCATAAACTAAATCCTTCTTATCATTGTCTTCATGGGCAACACTACCCATAGACAACCTACAAAAGGCATCTGCGATAATATTGGTCGTGCCCAAATGATACAATACACTCATATCATAATCTTTTAACAACTCAAGCCACCTACTCTGATGAAGATTCAGTTCTCTCTACGTGAACACGTACTATAAGCTATTATGATCCGTGAACACATTAACATGAATCCCAAAAATATAATGCCTCCAAATTTTCAAGGCAAAAACAATAGGTGCCAACTCAAGATCATGGGTAGGATAATTCTTTTCATGGGATTTAAGTTGTCTAGAGGAATAGGTTATGACCTTGCCTTTCCGAATTAAAACACAACCAAAGCCAACTCTAGAAGCATCACAATAAACTACAAATACATCTGAAACATCTGGTAAACCCAAAATTAGAGCGGAGGTAAATTGAGTCTTCAACTCCTGAAAACTCTTCTCGTAGGAATTTGACCACTGAAATTTGACCTTCTTCTAAGTCAACTGGGACATGGGGAATGAAATAGAAGAAAATCCTTCAACAAACCATCTGTAATATCCAGCCAAACCCAAGAACTTCTGATATCTGATGGAGAGATGGGTCTAGGCCAGTTTCTCACTACTTTGGTCTTTTGGAGGGTCAACCAGAGGCCATCATCAGAAACTACATAGCCAAGGAAAGCTACTGATCTTAGACAAAATTCTCACTTACTAAACTTAGGGAATAACTGATGATCTCTAAGCATCTGCAACACAACCCTCGAATGATTTGCATGATCATTATTGTTACAAAAATAAACAAGGATATCATCAATGAAGACTATATTAAACGTTTCCAAGTACTGGTTGAACACCCTATTCATTAAGTCCATAAAAACTGCAGGGAAATTCATTAGTCTAAAAGACATAACTAAAAATTTAAAGTGACTATCCTAAGTTCTGAAGGCTGTATTTGGAATGTTACATTCTCTGACTCTAAGTTGATGATAGCCAAATTTGAGGTCTATCTTAGAGAAATAACTGGCACCCTAATATTAGTCAAATAAGTCATTAATTATGGGGAGTGGATACTTATTCTTGATTGTGAATTTATTCAACTAACGGTAATCGATGCACATTTTGAGAGAACTATCATTCTTATGAACGAACAGAACTAGAGAGCTCAATGGAGAAATACTAGGCTTGATGAAACCCTTATCTAAGAGATTCTTTAACTATTCCTTCAATTTCTTAAGCTTAGCTGGTGCCATTCTATAAGGAGGAATAGAGATAGGTTAGGTATCTGGAAGAAGATCTATTCCAAAGTCAATTTCCTTTTTGGGAGAAACTCTTGGAAGATCTTCAGAAAGCACATTTTGAAATTCTCTTACTACTGAAACTAACTCAAGACTAGGAGTCTCAGAATTTGAGTCCTTGACTCAGACAAGATGGTAAATCACCCCTTAGATATTATCTTTCTGTCTTTAAGATATGAAACAATCTGTCCCCTAAGCACTGAAATACTATCCCTCTATTCAATGACTTGTTCATTGGGAAATTAAAACTAAATGACTCTATTTGTAAAATCAATGGAGGCATGGAATGATGAGATCTAATCTAAGTCGAGAATAACATCAAAATCAATCACCTCTAACTCCACCTAATCAACTAAGGTGATTTTATGAGATATTGTAAACGGGCAATTTCTGTATACCCATCTGGCTATAATAAATTTACCCACTGGGATAAATACTAAGAAAGGCTCTTCTAATATTTTAGGACTGACACCGAAGTTGACTGCTATATAAGGGGTCACAAAATAAAGTGAAGCTTCGGGGTCTAATAAAACATAAACATGAAGATGGAAGACTTGTAATGTACTCGTAACCATATTAGGAGAACTTTCCTGATCATGCCTTGTTTGGAGAGCATACAACCTATTCTGACGTGGCCCACTCGTTTTACTAGAAGTGGAACCTTGCTAAGTCGGGTGACCTATTGGAGCTGATAAAAGATTGGACTAGCCCTATTGGCGTGAATTCTTTCCCTTTTAGGCAACCAGTAGGCACTCTCTAATCCTATGGCCTGGCTTGCCACATAAACACATATCACTACCAGCCTTACACTTACCCTGATAATTCCTACCATATTTCCAGCAAAGCAGATTAGTATGACCACTGTTCATACTATCCTGGGACTTAGAGCCTGGTGCTCTATCTCAATTGTCTTGCCTGACCTTAGGCACTGGCGCACTAGCTGAAGATGGAGCTCGGGCAAAAAACTTCTGACGGAATTAAGAACGGTTTAAAACTACCTGGTCTAGATCTCTTATTCTCTCTCTCTCTCTCTCTTTCTAGGTCTTGTGGCCTGTCTTTCTCCATAAACACATATCACTACCAGCCTTACACTTACCCTGATAATTCCTGCAATATTTCCAGCAAAGCAGATTAGTTCGACCAATGTTTATACTGTCCTGGGACATAGAGCCTGGTGCTTTATCTCAACTGTCTTACCTAAACTTAGGCACTGGCGCACTAGCTGAAGATGGGGCTGGGGAAGAAAATTTTTGATGGAATTGAGAATGGTTACCACCTTCTAACCTTAGTTGAGAAAAGTTAAAACTACCTATTCTAGCTCTCTTATTCTCTCTCCCCCTCTCCTTATGTTTTTCCTTCTAAATCTACTGAGCATGAACCATGAGTCTAGATAGGTCGATATCCTTAATTAACATATAGGTCCTACACTTCTTAGCCACACTATCAACTACACCAGATACATACTTATTAATTCTAGACATGTTATTCGCCACCATAGTAGGAGCATACCTTGCCAACTGGGTGAACTTAAGTGAGTACTCCTTTACGCTCATATTACCCTGCTTCAAATTGATAAACTCCTAAACCTTAGATTCTAACAACTCCAGGGAAAAGAACCTGTCTAAGAAAGTTGTGGCAAACTCCTTCGACTCTACCGACCCTGTATCAACACCTCAGTTCTTTTTCAATTCTTAAACCAGGTGTGAGCTACATCCTGTAACTGGTATGCAACCAGCTCCGCACTCTCACTCGAAGTGACACCCATGATATCTATCACATTTTTCACCATGTCTGAAAACTCCTACGGATCCTTCTCAGACTTAGATCCCAAAAATTGAGGGGGATTCATCCGAGTGAAATCCTAAATCCTAATTATAGCTGTATTTTCCACTGGATTGGCTAGGGCAACAGCCTACTGTTTGTTATAAGTAGCTACAAAATGGGTTAAGGTAGTAAAAGCGGCCCTGAATTTGGTGTGAGAGACATAATCATTCAGGGGATCTTCCTAAACAAGTGGTGTAGGCTTATCCCCATTCCTTCTTTGATTGTTTCATTTGGGAGGCATTGTCTATAAATGAAATAAAGGATGAATTAGAAAGAGGAATTAGATAGATCTCATGTTCTTTTGCACGACATGAACAATGAATGAAAGAAAACTTTCCTAAAATGTCTCATAGCCTCTTGCCCATAAGTGTGGTGTGCTTGACACCCATGCATAAGACTCTACTCAACGCGGCTTTTAGATACCCTAGGATACTTTAGATCATTAGGCTATGATACAAAGTTTTGTCACAACCCGAGGCTACCCCTTAGTCTCAACAACGGTGCTTATAGTCATAAAATAACCATAAGCTAACCCATGAGCTGGTACCTATTGTGAGCACTGTATAAATAACACTGACATAGCATATGTGGAAGACAGGCTAATAAAATACTAAAAATATGAATATTGAATATATGTAAATGATAAGTCTAAAATGTTTTTAACAACTGATAATACTGAAAATTGGACAACTATTTACTGCCTGACTGCCTGACTGTCTGAAAGCCACTAAACATCATGAGGAGTTGATGGGACAAACCCCTAACTAACTTCAACTGACTGAACATAAGGAAATACTAAAATAACTGAGAAAATATATCATATCCTTGAGAGATGAGGACTCACCACTACTACTTCTGATAATACTGAACTGTCTAAGAACGGTTGGGAAACTGAGCATTTAAACCTATGTTATAATACTGCATAGCATAAAGAAAAGTATGTGGTTAGTACTTTGAATGCACTGGTATGTGAGATAAAAACTGACTGAAATGCATGAGATAACTGAGCATGAATGCATAAACATATAATATCTTAGAATGCAAAACCAAGCATAAGAATGTTACTGAAATAATCTTAAATCTGTATAACTGATTAATTAATAAATTTGTATGCTTGGTCCAGCAAACTTGAGCTGAGATATACCGACATACTGACTAAAACTGTGGGAGGTCTCATATAACTGACATGCCCCAATTTGAGCTAATCGGGGTCCAACTTGTAACCCCAGTTGGAAGGGTGTTAGTACTGTGCCATGGGCACTAACACAGGCTATGTGGATCCACTAACATAATATCTCGAAGTACTAGGGAGTCAGTTCTAAAATGGAGGGTCACCTATACAAAAGTGTCAATCCTAAACTGGCGAGTGAAATCTCATAATCCTACGCTGGCTACGTGGTTCTAGAACTTAGGGACTGCTACTAAGGACCCAGTCCTAATTAGAGGGTGAGCCCCCATCCCTAGGTTTGCTCGGTTCTAAATCCTACTCTCAATTGAACAGATACAGGTACTGAACTAAACTAAGTTTAACTGAACATTACTTCTAATGGTGCTCATCATGATTATATCAACTGAGTAATAATAATAATAATATTCATGGTTTAACTGAATAGTTACTTGAAAATCTAAAATCACACAAACACATAAGTATCGAGTGTTCATAACCCTTCAGTACTAAAGGATCATAAAATAGGATATTAAAGCTTAAAATTATAGAATGGAATCATGGTTCAAAGACTATGATATTTCATCAAACATGTGAGAATCAAGAACTTGAACATGAGAATGTGTTAAGTATGAGGAAAACAACATGATTACATGGCTAAATTCATAAATTAGGGTTTAACATGAAATTCACTTGAATATGACATGGGAAACTAAAATTTAAAGCATGAAGCAACCTAAATTTTCATGGGATCATACATGAACATGAATTGAGTCAAAATACTAAGGAAAAACATCAATTAAACTCATCTTGAACATATACAACTTCATAATGAAGGAAAAACTCATATTTTAACCAAAAAAGAGTTTTGTGGGCTCCATGTGTGAAAGGGACCCATGGATGAATACCCACATACCTTAGTAACTAGTTTATTGAGAATTTCTTGAAATTAGAACCTTAAAATCTTCATATCTTGAGAAAAAACTTGGGTTTTGTTCTTGGGAAAAGAGGACAGTTTCTTGAGAGTAATTTGGAGTAGAAGGGGTAACTACTTCCCTTTTGGAAGTCCCAAATTATGTTAAGGATGAATTGGGTTTAGGGGAATGACTCAAATTCCTCTTGGGCACTTAAATCACATAACTGTGTAGAAAAAATCTACGCGTCGCACCTCTCTCTCCTCTTGAGAAAGAAACATGCCATGCTACTTACTTTGGGGGAGAAAGTAACGCACTACGGACCTCCTCACCACGGCAGAGACCAATGTGTCACAGATTTATCATATTTGCTCTCTGTTTCATCCATCAAATCAAGCCCCAAACCTCGTCCAAAATTCCTGAAACTCTCCTAAGATATACTTTTAACCACCCTAAATATGAACCAACTCGAAAACCAATATTTCGGGATTGAGAAGACCAAAATAAAAATCTGTAAAGTTTAGGGGTCTTAAAAATGACTAAGTACTCAACACTTAGTGAAATTTTCAATCCTTAGACCCCTTAGGCATGCAACTAAGAGTTGAATCAAGCTTTGAATATTATGGGGTATTACAGAAAGGCATATTCTTGAATGCAAACGTACCATATGAATAATTAAAAGTGGTTTTATCTTGGTCCTCAGGAGCAATACAAACTTTATTATACCCCGAATAACCACTAAAAAAATAATACCATTCTCTACTTGCAAGACGGTCTAACATCTAGTCTATGAATGACATAGAAAAGTGATCCTTATGCGTCTATGTATTCAGATTCCAATTATCTATGAAAACTCACCATCCTGTGACTGGTCCCACAAGAACTAACTCTTTTTTCTAATTAGGTACCACTGTGATCCTACTCTTCATTGGCATATACTTAATCGGGCTCACCAACTTGTTATCTACAATAGGGTAAACCAACATGCGTCTAGAAACTTAATAATCTCTTTTTCCACCACCATTTGTATAGGTGTATTCAGACGATGCTGACACTCAATTCAAGGCACACACTCTGATTCAAGATGAATCTTGTGAGTGCAAATTCTAGGTGGAATTTCGACAATGTCAGTAATAGTCCAACCAATGGCCCATTTAAACTTCTTCTATACTAAAATTAGGGCTTCAACCTGAGAATCTAGAAAATCTTCTAAAATAATAACCGACAAGGTATTGTTGGCTCTAAGATTTCATAACCCAATTAATAAGAAAGGGACTTCAATTCTAATACCCATGGCTCCATAATAGATGGTTGGTTGGTGGGGTTACTCTATTCTTCAAATCAACATCCTACTTCATTGGTGCATAAGTATAAGAAGCTCTCCCAATAAGTGCACTTACCATCTCATCATACTCATTGATATTGTTGCTATTAAAATTCATGATCATAGCTGCCAATACCTCAACACCAAGTCTCTTCTCTATGGTTGTAACTAATAACTCTTTATGTATGGTGTCTATCAGAGAAACTATATGCATATCTTTAGAATGTCACATTCTCTGACTCTAAGTTGATAATAGCCAAATTTGAGGTCTATCTTAGAGAAAAAACTGGCACCCTAATATTAGTCAAATAAGACATTAATTATGGGGAGTGGATACTTATTCTTGATTGTGACTTTATTCAAATAATGGTAATCGATGCATATTTTGAGAGAACTATCATTCTCACGAACGAATAGAATCGGAGAGCTCAATGGAAAAACACTAGGCCTGATGAAACTCTTATCTAAGAGATTCTTTAACTATTTTTTCAATTTCTTAAGGTTAGCTGGTGCCATTCTATAAGGAGGAATAGAGATAGGTTAGGTATCTGGAAGAAGATCTATTCCAAAGTCAATTTCCTTTTTGGGAGAAACTCTTGGAAGATCTTCAGAAAACATATTTGGAAAGTCTCTTACTACTGAAACTAACTCAAGACTAGGAGTCTCAGAATTTGAGTCCTTGACTCGGACAAAATGGTAAACACACCCCTTAGATATTATCTTTCTAGCTTTAAGATGTGAAATAATCTGGCCCCTAAGCACTGAAATACTACCCTTCTATTCAATGACTCGTTCATTGGGAAATTAAAACTAAATGACTCTATTTGTAAAATCAATGGAGGCATAGAATGAATGAATCTAATCCAAGTCGAGAATAACATCAAAATCAGTCATCTCTAACTCCACCTGATCAACTAAGATGATTTTCTGAGATATTGTGAATGGGCAATTTCTGTATACCCATTTGGCCATAATAAATTTACCCACTGGGATAGATACTGAGAAAGGCTCTTCTAATATTTTAGGATTGACACCGAAGTTGACTGCTAAATAAGGTGTCACAAAATAAAGTGAAGCTTCAGGGTCTAATAAAACATCAACATAAAGATGGAAGACTTGTAATGTACCCGTAACCATATTAGGAGAACTTTCCTGATCATGCCGAGTCTGGAGAGCATACAACCTACATATTTCCAGCAAAGCAGATTAGTTCGACCACTGTTCATACTGCCCTGGGACATAGAGCCTGGTGCTTTACCTCAACTGTCTTACCTAAACTTAGGTACTGGCGCACTAGATGAAGATGGACCTGGGGAAGAAAATTTTTGATAGAATTGAGAACGGTTACCACCTTCTAACCTTAGCTGAGAAAAGTAAAAACTACCTGTTCTAGCTCTCTTATTCTCTCTTTCCCTCTCCTTATATTTTTCCTTCTAAATCTACTGAGCATGAACCATGATTCTAGATAGGTCTATATCCTTAATTAACATATAGGTCCTACACTCCTTAACCACACTATCAGCTACACCAGATACATACTTATTCATTCTATACATGTTATTCGCCACCATAGTAGGAACATACCTTTCCAACTGGGTGAACTTAAGTGAGTACTCCTTCACGCTCATATTACCCTGCTTCAAATTGATAAACTCCTGAACCTTAGATTCTGTCAACTCTAGGGAAAAGAACCTGTCTAACAAAGTTGTGGCAAACTCCTTCGACTCTACTGACCCTAAATCAACACCTCAGTTCTTCTTTCAATTCTTAAACCAGGTGTGAGCTACATCCTGCAACTGGTATATAACCAACTCTGCACTCTCACTCGAAGTGACACCCATGATATCTATCACATTTTTCACCATGTCCAAAAACCCCTACGGATCCTTCTCAGACTTAGATCCCAAAAATTAAGGGGGATTCATCTGAGTAAAATCCTAAATCCTAATTATAGCTGTATTTTCCACTGGATTGGCTAGGGTAATAGCCTGCTGGTTGTTATGAGCAGCTACAAAATGGGCTAAGGTAGTAAAATCAGCCCTGAATTTGGTGTGAGAGACATAATCATTCAGGGGATCTTCCTAAACAAGTGGTGCAGGCTTATCCCTATTCCTTCTTTAATTGTTTCATTTGGGAGGCATTGTCTATAAACAAAATAAAGGATGAATTAGAAAGAGGAATTAGATAGATCTCATGGTCTTTCGCACGACATGAACACTGAATGAAAGGAAACTTTCCTAAAATATCTCATAGCCTCTTTCCCATAAGTGTGGTGCGCTTGACACCCATGCATAAGACTCTACTCAACGCGGCTATTAGATACCCTAGGATACTTTAGAACATTAGGCTATGATAAAAAGTTTTGTCACAACCCGAGGCTACCGCTTAGTCACAACAACGGTGCTTATAGTCATAAAATAACCATAAGCTAACCTATGAGATGGTACCTATTATGAGCACTAAATAAATAACACTGACATAGCATATGTGGAAGACAGGCTAATAAAATACTAAAAATATGAATATTGAATATATGTAAATGATAAGTCTAAAATGTTTGTAACAACTGATAATACTGAAAACTGGACAACTATTTACTAACTGACTGCCTGACTGTCTGAAAACCTCTAAACATCATGAGGAGTTGATGGGACAAACCCCCAACTACCTTCGACTGACTGAACATAAGGAAATACTAAAATTTGATGTCACCCAAATTACACCTCTAATAAATTACAAAATGGTTGTTTGTCAAATATAGAACCTAATAAGGTTGGGGTTGATCCCACGAGGAATAGGTAAAAAATCTATCATAAGCTTGTTGATGTATTAGAAATTATAGAAAGTAAAAAGGGGGGTTTGGTAAAAGTAAGAGTGAAGAAACAATGTTGGGTAATTAGGGTTGTTATCAATATGAGACGAGCACTAGGATTGTGTTGTAAGACCCCATACAGTTCTAAAGTTTAATACAGTCCTTTAAGAGTGTCAAGGGGTACTAGACTTAGAAAATTTTAGCTACATTCTAGACTTAGCTTAATTTTGGCCTTCAAAAGATGGCAAATTCATTTTGCCACCTTAATGTCCTTTAATGGTCCGTATTTTTATTGATTCATGATCAGGAAGGTCAATAGGTGTTTTCAGACAAGTTTTAGATTTTTTGGAAATTCATTTAGATTAAGATTGGAAGTCCAAAACCGCGGACCAATGCAATCTTAGCGTGCCGGGTCGACAATCGCGTTGGTCACCAGTTGTGCAGACTGCCAGACCTAAAACAACTAAGGCTCGATGCATTCATGGTGCTCCACACAGGGTATAGCGCCGTAGCCCTCGATGCACTGCGTCACTCATAGCGTTGGTGCCCAGTTATTTAGTCATTAAATGTCTGCATTTTTAAGCACAAAAGGGTAATTTTCCCAACCCTATATAAGGCTTAAACACGGGATTAAGCCTTATTTACACTAAAATATAACCTCTTCTCTCAAAATCCTCTCAAGAACATATTAGGGTTATCAATTGGGATCCAAGTTCAAGAAATTTCTCCATTAATCATCAAGAATCTTCTATCTAAGGTATGCATAGTTTTCATTCATGGTATTCTTTCTTCCATGAAGCCCAAGAATCAAGTTTTAAATTACAAATTGTGATATTCATTCTATGAATTGAATTATGTTCATGTGTTGTTGTTGTATGAATTCTAAGATGGAACCTTTATTATGTTTTTATAAAATTACGCTAATATGTGGACTGAAATCATGAAATTGGGTTGAATTGCAAAGTAAGGTTGTATTAAATTCATGCTCATGCCTAAGCCTTAAATCATGCAACCTAAGTGTTTGATAAAATGCCTAGGAGAATAAAAATTATGCTTGATAGTTAGACTGTGACCCAAGTTATGAATGTATATGTTCCCCTATGTTTAAAATGATTTCCATGAGAATTGTTAAGTAATTCAATGGCGTGATGATATAATCATGATATTAAAATGATGAAGTTAAGACTTGATCATGTGCATTCTAATCAATATACAAGATTATGATAACTATGTGCTTCATGAAATATCCCCTACTATTGTAGTACGAATTGTTGATGTTGGCCATGTATTCAAAAAAGTCATGCTTTGTCAGTTTTCTTCTATCGAGTCCTGGGGGAACTTCTACTAAAAAAAATAATAGTTGTGTACCTAGAGCCAGTGCCATGTTTCACAATATCCTCAGTCAAGCCATGATCCATAGAACTCAGTCAATCTTCTGACTCAGGAAATCTCAGTAAATTTAGAAATCTCAGTAGTATTCCGTCAGTCAACGAAACTCCATGAAATTAGTCTAGTCTTGTTCAATTAATTATGTTTAGTTTCTATTCAGATAGGAGTAGGAATTAGAACTGAGTGAACCCAAGGATGGAAACTTAGCTGTTATATAAGGGTGTGATTCTTAGAAGCAATCCTTGTGTTTCTGAACTACGTAGCCAGCATAGGTTGAGATATCTTAACCTGTTATATAAGGGTAGATGAGGTGGCTTAACCTGTTATATGAGGGTTCCCACCATTCTCACTAGAGTTACCTATTATATGAAGGTTACTCACAGATTGTCCTTAGCAGTAGCGCGGTATTGATATCCTTCCAATTAGGGTTACAGATTGGACCCCAACTTAGCTATATTTTGATTATTTGGGAAATGTCGGTTAGATAACTACTTCCCATAGTTTTAGTTATAGAATCAAGACTGTTAGATATAGTCATTCAGTCTCAGTAATAGAACTTAGATAGTTCTACAAAATTTAGGACTATCAGATACTGTCAATTTAGAATAGTATGGAACTCAGCTAGTTCTATCATAACATAGACTATCAGATACAGTCGCTCAGTATCAATTATACCAATTATCTGAGTTATATCAGTTATGTCAGTTATCAGTAACTTACGTTACCAGTAATCAGTATTAGTATTGTCAAATACCGTCAATCAGATCAGTTCTTCATAATCAAAACTGTTAGAAACTATCAATTCCTCTATCAGTAATATACCATCAGTTTCTCCAGTATTCATTAGACTCAATTATCAGTATCAGTAAACCCAGATGTTAGTAAATCAGTACTCAGAACTCAGGACCCAGTATTAGTATGGTCTTATTTACAGTTACTTGTTCATACATGTATTCTTATGTTCAAGTTATACAGTCATTTAGTATTATTTATGTATATGAACACTTACATTCAGCCTACCTCACATGCATACCAATACATTCAATCGTGCTAACGCATTTGCGCTATGTTATTTTACTTTATGCCATAGGTTCAGAAGCACGAGCTCCAGAGCATCTGTAGCATTCTAGTATCCAGCAGTCAGAGTTAGCAGTGAGTCCTCATCCTTCAAGGACATGATAATTACTTTATCATTTCAGTACTTAGTTCATTTCAGTAGTTGGAGTTAGTTGGGGACATGTCCTATCAACTCCTTATTCAGACAGTTTAGAGGCTTTCAGACTATAACATATTCAGACAGTTTATTTCAGTTTTGGGTTTTTCTATACCCTGTTTAAACATTGTGTTATCATATTTTATGTTTCAAATTTTAATCTTATGGCCTTACATCTTATGTTTCCACATTTATATACGTATATTATGCAACATTCAGGTACAAATATCAGTTATGGGTTAGCTTGTGGTCCTTCGGGGTCATGAGCACCGTGTAGAATTCTAGGTACCAATTCGGAGTGTTACAAACTTGGTATCAAAGCCTAAGGTTCAACAGTGTCCTAGGAAGTCTGAAAAGACGCATCTAGTAGAGTCTTGTACATGGGTGTGTTGTGCACTACACTTATGTGCAGGGGGCTATGAGATGTTTTAGAAACAGTTTCTCTTCTTTTTGTATTCATATCGTGCGAGTGAGCATTATCTCAAGTTGAAATCTTAGTCTAATTCTCTCCTTTCTTTCATTATAGAACATGTCTCCCAAAAGGACTAACGAAAAAAGGACTGAGAACTAGTCGGTACTTCTACCCGTCTAAGCATATTCCCTGGATGATCATGTCTTTTATGGTGCATTCAAAATCGACTCTCTTACTAAAGCCTATTTAGTAGTATCTTAGAGCAATCAATAAGCCATTGTCCCACCCAGGCACGTGATTCGCACCCAGAAGATCAAGGTGGGAAAGCATAGTAAGAAAGAAAGAAAGAAAGAAAATAAGAGAGCTAGAACAGATAGCCTTAATTTCAACCAGCCTAAGTTAGAGGGTGGTAACCTCTTTCAGTTCCATCCAAAGTTTTCAGTTCTAGTTTCTTCTTTGGTCGGTAATCCAGTCCCTAAATTCAGAGATAGGACGCCAGGTCCTAAATCTCAGGGCAGTGTTAGTAGTGCCTGAAGCCATCCCCTTTGTCAGAATTTTGGTAAGTATCTAAGGGCATATGCAGAGCCGTCAGTGATGTGTTTTAAATGTGGCAAGTCAGGTCATAAAGTCTGATACTGTCCTAGGCTCAATCCTTGAAGCCATCATAATCATTCTTCAGCTCAGTCTGATTGCCCGAATCAGCAGGGTGCCTCCTCCAGCTCCATCAGTGGGCAATGCTCAAATAGATTCTATGCTCTTCAGCACTGACAGAATAAAGAAATTCTTTCTAATGCGGTCACTATCAACGTTGAGGTCAGACCAAGTATTAACAAGACCTTTCTTAGTCTCTGCCCTAGTGGGTCAGTCTATCATAGCTCAACATATATACAGGCATTGTTCAGTTATGAAAGCTCAGAAAGAGTCAGGCCTTCAGATTCTAGTAGTAGTGCCAGTATGTATATGAAAGCAGTAAGGGAAAGATGATTCCCATCCCATCCTTATCTCAGTGTAAAGTTTCATACTTCAGTCAGCATGATGCCTTCACATGTTTTACATCTCCATTCCATGAACCCAGCTTATATTCACATATTTTCCATGGAATCATATACGATTATAGTTCCCATCATAAGGAGTTCAGTTTTACTCCCCTTATCAATCGAAGTCATGACCCACGAATGCAGAAAACTCCAAACTCCAGTCATACAGGTCTTGACTTATGTACACATATCACGCTTTATAGTATACTCAACTTCCATGAATCATGATACGCTCCTACTGATCAGTTAAATCCAGGATATATCATTTATCCACTATATCCTCAGTTCAAACCTTTTGGGTAATCCAAGCTATTGATATTATATTCCTCAGAGCCATGTTTCAAGTTCAGTTAGTATCCATTCATGCTTTAGGTCCTCCTGATTTAACCGTTCAGTAAGCTTTCTTTGTAAAAATAGTGTAGTGATAAGTAGTTTCTTAGAAGGGAGGGAGTAAATATTTTATGTTAAGAGAAGATTATTGAATGCTTATGTTAACGAAGGGTGTAATAATAAAGATAGGCTTGAATGTCATGTTAAGTATGCAAGTAAAGGGCTAGTAAGAGGTTGTAATTAGAAGTTGGGAAAGTACAGAGTGAGAGTACACTTTCATATCCGTGACTTATGTCAGTATTCATTGCGTAACTATCAAAACTCAGTTACCATCTCAGTTATAGTTTCAGCATTCAATACTCAGAAACCAGTGTTCAGTCTCAGAATTAAGTACTTCAGTATCAGTCTAAACCGTAGTTATCAATGTTCAGTTATCAGAACCCGAAATTTAGTTCCAGTATGAATCCTAGTTATAGTGTCAACTTCAGTTCAGTAATCAGACCAGAAACTCAGCTCAGTTCCAAGCTTGCTTGGCCATAGCGTACAGTTGTCAAATACTTAGTTATTAGTATTTCAGTACCTCAGTCTATGAAATATTTCCAAATCATGTCTTACACTCGGTCTTGCATCCGTAATTAATAAAACTTTCACGAAATTCTTGCTCATTTACCTCATGATACCCAGTCAGCCATTAACTTCTGTGTATAATACTCTATAGTCTCAGTCCAGTTATTCAGACCAAGTATAGTTCAGTCTTACACGCCCAGTATTCAGCTATCAGCTATCTAGTTAATCAGATGAGTAGTACATTCATGCACTCGTGTTCAGTACCCATGTGAATCTTTTTAGTAATCTTAGTTGCAGTGCAAGAGGCTTAGTCATTTCATCTTAAATAGTATTCGTAGGCCTCAACTCATCTTACTGAACTTTATCCATATAATGATTTTCTCACTCAGATGTCTTATTTAGACAAGGCTAAGATTTTTTTGCCCCCTAAAACCGCTAGAACTCTATAGAAAGAGTATTAGAGAAAAGGCTCTAGTCGACTATAATCTTTCAGCGTGAGCTACTCTATAAGACTAGTAATTCAGTTTAGCAGTCAGACGGACAAGTTCACATGGTTTGGGTTCCTGTCCCTTCCATCTAGATGTACTATTCGAAGTCTCATGGATATAACCATTCTAAGGTGAACCAACTAGATAGATGCAAGCTCAGCTCAGTTCATGTATCATGTTTCAGTTTTAGATCCCAGTTATTCAGTTAAGACTCAGTTTATAGTTTCCTTGTGCATCGCTTCAGCTTTCCCAGTAGCTTATCCAAGTTAGTATTATTTGAGGAACATAGTGTCCCAAGGAGGAGATACACTATAATCCCCCAAACTTTCATAACATGAGCATCTCATTCTTTCTTCACGCAATGAATCCAGCTTGGAGTAGGGGATACTCATAAGCTAACCCTCAAGTTCCAATATCATCCATAAGCCACATATTTAGAGGCTTGATTCAGTTCATGATATTCAGTTCACAGTATTTACTTCACGCATCACGTTCCAGACTCAGTTTATGTCATCCGTTACAGACTCATCTATGTTCTCATGTTCTTATTTATGTGTGTTCAAGATTGATGACTATGTGTATCACAAGATCTCTCCCATGAAGAGGGAGTAAAGTGGTTCAGCAAGAAGGGAAATCTCAATTCCCTATATGTCGGTCCCTTAAAAATTCTCAATTGTTACGACAAGATAGCTCATAAGCCCGAGTTGCCTTCAGATCTAGCCTCAGTTCATCCAGTTTTCCATGTCTATTTGCTCAAGAAGTGTATAGGTGACCCAATAGTTGTAGTCCCTATTTAGGGAGTAGATATTCATATTAGTCTCTCTTATAAGGAAAATCACAGTCGAAATCCTAGACTACCATATTAGCAGACTGAGGAACAAAGAAGTCCTGCTAGTCAAAGTTCTTTGGCGGAATTAGTCCATTGTGGGAGCTACTTCGGAAGAAGAAGTAGACATGAGTATAAAGTATCCTCACCTCCTCTCCGCTAATTCAAACTCAGTCCAAGATAAAAGCTTTCCTTAATCTTACCCAGTTTATATGTTCAATTTCATTACCAACTTGGTATTCAATTTCATGCTCAAAATTCTGTAATAAACTTGGTACTAAGTACCATTGCATAATCAGTCATGCATCATGTCAGTTACGTATTTATGCATCAGATATGCATTCTCATCATTAGAAAACCCAGCTATTTAGAACACTCAGTCATGCATTCACGAATCAGTTACACATGCATCAAATATGCATTCTCAGTATGATATATTCAGATATCAGTCATGAAATCATGTTCCAGTCATTCATGCTCAGTATGTGTTTCATTCTATCATTTCTCCCCTCTCAGTCAATCTGATTCGAGGATGAATTTTCTCAAGGGGGAGATATTGTAAGACCCCGTAAAATTCTAAAGCTTAAACAATCTTTTAAGTGTGTCAAGGGGGTCCTAGACTTAGAAAATTTTAGCTACATTCCAGATTAATTTAGGCCTTCAAAATTTGGCAAATTCATTTCGCCACCTTAATGTCCTTTAATGGTCCGTATTTTTATTAATTCATGATCAGGAAGGTCAATATGTGTTCCCGGATAAGTTTTGGATTTTTTGGAAACTCGTTTAGATCAAGATTGGAAGTCCAAAATAGTGGACCAATGCAATCTTGGCGCGCCGCATCGACAATCTCGTTGGTCACTAATTGTGCGGACTGCCAGAGCTAAAACAACTGAGGCTCGATAAGTTCATGGCCCACCACGTCGGGTATAGCATCGCAGCCCTTGACGCACCATGTCACTCATAGCATCGCTGCCCAATTATTTAGTCATTAGATTTCCGTATTATTAAGGGCAAATGGGTAATTTTCCCAATCCTATATAAGGCTTAAACACGGGAATAAGCCTTATTTACACCAAAATACACCCTTTTCTCTCAAAATCCTCTCAAGAACACATTAGGATTTTCAATTAGGGATCCAAGTTCAAGCAATTTCTCTGTGAATCATCAAGAATATTCCATCTAAGGTATGCATAGTGTTCATTCATGGTCTCCTTTCGTCCATGAATCCCAAGCATCAAGTTTTAAATTATGAACTGTGATATTCATTCTATGAATTGAACTATGTTTATGTGTTGTTGTTGTATGAATTCCAAGATGGAACCTTTATTATGTTTTAATGAAATTACGCTAATATGTGGACTGAAATCATGAGATTGGGTTGAATTGCGAAGTAAGGTTGTATTAAATCCATGCTCATGCCTAAGCCTTAAATCATGCAACCTAAGTGTTTGATAAAATGCCTAGGAGAATAAAAATTATGCTTGATAGTTAGAATGTGACCCAAGTTATGAATGTATGCGTTCCCCTATGTTTAAAATGATTTCCATGAGGATTGTTGTGCAATGCAATGGCGGGACGATATAATCATGATATCAAAATGATGAAGTTAAGACATGATCATGTGCATTCTAAGCTATATACAAGATTATGATAACTATGTGCTTCATGAAATATCCCCTACTATTATAGTATGAATTGTTGATGTTGGCCATGTATTCAAGAAAGTCATGCTTTGTCAGTTTCCTTCTATTGAGTCCTGGGGGTACTTCTACCCAAAAAAAATAATAGTTATGTACCTAGAGCCAGTTTCATGTTTCACGATATCCTCAGTCAAGCCACGATCTATCGAACTCAGTCATTTATGTGACTCAGGAAATCTCAGTAAATTCAGAAATCTCAGTAGTATTCCATCAGTCAATAAAACTCCATGAAATTAGTCTAGTCCAGTTCAGTTAATTATGTTCAGTGCCTATTCAGATGGGAGTAGGAATTAGCACCGAGCAAACCCAAGGATGAGAACTCACCTGTTATATGAGTGTGTGATTCTTAAAAGCAATCCTTGAGCTCCTGAACTACATAGCCAGCGTAGGTTGAGACATCATAGCCTGTTATATAAGGGTAGATGAGGTGGCTTAACCTGTTATATGAGGGTTCCCACCATTCTCACTAGAGTTACATGTTATATGAGGGTTACTCACAGATTGTCCTTACCAGTGGCGCGATATTGACACCTTTCCAATTAAGGTTACAGATTGGACCCCAACTCAGCTATATTTTGATTATTTGGGGAATGTCGATTAGATAACTACTTTCCATAGTTTCAGTTACAGAATTAAGACTATCAGATACAGTTATTCAGTCTCAATAATAGAACTCAGATAGTTCTACAGAATTCAGGATTGTCAAATACAATTAACTCAGAATAGTACGGAACTCAGCTAGTTCTATCAAAACATAGACTGTCAGATATAGTCACTCAGTATAAGCTATACCATTTATCTCAGTTATATCAGTTATGTCAGTTATTAGTAACTCACTTTACCAGTAATCAGTCTCAGGACTGTCAGATACAGTCAATTAGACAAGTTCTTCATAATTAGAACTATTAGAAACAATCATTCCTCTATCTATAATATACCATCAGTTTCCCCAATATTCAGTAGACTCAGTTATCAGTATAAGTAAACCTGGATGTTAGTAAATCAGTACTCAGAACTCAGAACCTAATGTCAGTATGGTCTCAGTTACAGTTACTTGTTCATGCATGTATTCTCACATTCATATTATACAGTCATTTAGTGTTGTTAATGCATATGAACCCTTGCATTCAACCTACCTCACATGTATACCAGTACATTCAATCGTACTGACGCATTTGCGCTATGGTGTTTTACTTTACGCCATAGGTTCAGAAGCACGAGCTCCAGAGCATCAGTAGCATTCCAGTATCCAGCAGTCAGAATTAGCAGTGAGTCCTCATCCTTCGAGGACATGATAATTACTTTATCATTTCGTTAGTTGGAGTTAGTTGGGGTCATGTTTCATCAACTTCTTATTCAGACAGTTTAGAGGCTTTCAGACTACAACATATTCAGACAGTTTATTTTAGTTTTGGATTTTTCTATACCTCGTTTAAACATTGTTTTATCAGATTTTATGTTTCAGATTTGAACCTTATGGCCTTACATCTTATGTTTCCGCATTTATATACGTATATTATGCAGTGTTCAGTTACAGATATCAGTCATGGGTTAGCTTATGATCCTTCAGGGTCATGAGCATCGTGTAGCATTTCGAGTACCAGATTTGGGGCATTAAGTGTGTTATCCCTGATTTCATAACTCCACAGACTGTTCATACTATTTAGACTATCTCGGTGCCTTACATGCAAAATCTAAGAAGTTATATATCACCTAACTGTCTTTAGACCTTGGTTTGGGTGAATTTAACTCATTTCCTCTCGATCTTAGAGTGTCGCATTACTGACCCTTATTTTTTAATCTCAAATTAGCTATCTCCTCTTGGTCTAAAGTGAATTATATAAAGATGTTTAGCTTCAAATTACTGTTGTGATTTCTTTTCCCTAATCTCTATCTCTCTCTCGAGCAAGTATAGAATACAGGCGAGTTCCTAACGTTTGCAACCATCAATAAAGCAATCAAAATGAAAAAAAAAACCCAATAGATTAAGAACACCAATTTAGAATGATTTCACACTAAGTTATTTTGTTAATCCATTAAAATTCCCACAACTCTAGTTATGCGGTTTATCTGCTCATGATTGTAAAAACGTATATAGATTTCATAGATGAAAGCATACAAATGAACTTACAAAGAATAAGAATGGAAAACTCAAAATCTCAAATTAATTATAAACCCTAAAAACCAAAAATAATAATTCCAAGAGCAATAATGTATCTCAAAACTCAAAACAATGTAAAAAGTGTATAAAGTACGTAAACTGATAATAAGCAACCAAAGGGTACTTAAAGGTACATCAGAAAACCTATCCTAAACAATGTAGGAAACTAGAGTCGGCATCGACCCATAATGCAACCCACGGGTCGTAGGTTGTAGCTATGGGGCGTAAGTAAGCTCATGGAAATTAGAGAAATCTTCAGACGGCAGAACCCCTACTTATGAGGTAACCTACGGACCTTAGGTTGTGCCTACAAAGGTAGGCTTCGTGGGAATCAGAACAACTCAACGAACTTCAGAAGATCAAATCATCAACATACTTGGCCACCTATAGGGCTCGTAGATACTACTTATGGGTCGTAGGTAGGATTGTTGGTAGCCTCCTTAGCTCCACTTCATCCCTTTAGCTCATTCTCTGCTCCAATCTCTACTTTACTGCAAAATCAACACAAAGCACATCACATCTAACAAGAATACCTAAATACTTGCACAATTTCTTTATTTTAATTATCGAAAGTGTCATGAAACCACGACACATTAACATACCACAACAAAATGGTGTAGTGTAAAGAAAACATAAACACTTACTTGAGACAGTCACAGACTTTCTATTCCAATCTAAAATACCAATTGGATTTTAGGAAGAGTGCATCATGACAGTCACTTATCTTATAAATACACTCCCCTCCACATTACTCTACAATAAATAACCCTTTGATGTTATTTACCCAATGAAATCACTTTACTCATATTTGACAGTTTTTGGTTGTCTGTGTTTCCCCACTTCAGTTAAGAATCACAAAGACAAGCTTGAACCAAGAACACCACCGCGCATCTTTGTTGGATATCCCTATGACACAAAAGGATATAAAGTGCTAGACTTTAGATAATAGGAAGGTACATATTTCTAGGGATGTGTTGTTTCATGAGAATATTTTCCCTTTTACTTTACCTGTTGATTACTCCAGTTTTCCTACTGTCTTGAAAATATTATCTAGAATTCCTAATATTCTACATTCTTTTACCGACTCAGTGGAAGATCATCCAATGGACAGATATAGGATCAATGAATTTATTATGCATGACGAACCAACCATCACTACCTCTACACATGTGCATGATACCACTAAACCTATGATTTGTACATGATGATTCAACCAATTATCCTCCATATTCAAACAGTGTAACCAACTCTCTATCATTAACATTTGAAAACCAAATTTTCACTCAACCTAAAGATTCTAGGAGATCCTCTAGACAATATCTAGTTCGCATATATCTCAAAAATTACACATACATTTTACCAAACTTACATCAATCTACAAGCACATTTGTAATTCCTCATAGTCATCATATTGCTTTCACAACATTGCATTCTGATATTTAGAAGCTAGTAAGAAATATCTTTGTTAATTGTGAGCCATTTTCATATGAAGAAGCAGCTCTGAATCCCGCTTAGAAAATAGGTACGACATAAGAATTTGATGCTTTGTATGCTAATAAAACCTGGAATATAATGACACTTTCTACAGGTAAAAGGCTATTGGATGCAAATGGGGTTTAAAGCCAAGCACAAGGCAGATGAGAGTGTGAGGATGTACAAAAAAATACTTGTGGTGAAGGATTACACATAGCAGGAAGTTATGACTATACTGAAACTTTCTCACCTGTTGTTAAGTTGACCAACGTGAGGACTTTAATCAGTTTAGTTATCCAACAAGGTTGGAATCGGTATTAGCTAGATGTAAATAATATATTTCTTCATGGTTATTAGATAAAGAAGTGTACATGGATGTTCCCAAAGGACTTGAAGTTGGTGATCAGAATCTTGTGTGTACACTTGGAAAGTCTTTGTATGGCCTGAAGTAGGCTAGTAGGCAGTGGTATGACAAGTTGACAGAATCATTATGTGTAAGAGGTTATGTACACTCAGTGAGTGATTACTCCCTTACTATAAAATGACTCAGACATTAGCGGTTTTTATGGCCATATATGTTGATGATATAGCCGTGACAGGCATTGACTCAGCTGAGATTGAGTCACTTAAATCTTTTCTGCATAAACAGTTCAAGATCAAGGATCTTGTACAACTTTACTATTTTTTATGAATGAAAATCTTGTATAAGAGTGATGGAGTTTTCGATTTCACAAAGAAAATTTACTATAGAATTGCTATAAGAATTTGATTGTTTGAACTACTCAACTGTCTCATCCCCTCTTGACTGCAAGTTAAACTCAAGAGTAATAAAGAAGCTTTTCTTGCCTATCCTTCTTCATACAGAAGGATCAGAAGATATAACCTAGGTTGGAAAGTTGAATTTTCTTGCCAATACTAGGTTAGATATAGCCTACAGTATGCAACATGTCAGTCAGTTTGCGCAAGTACCTAAAGAATCACATTACAAAGCTGAACTTTATGTCTTAAGATCCTTGAAGGCTGATCCCACTGTTGGGATCTTCTTATCCAACAAGCCAGATTGTTCCATCACAGCATATTGTGATTCTAATTGGGCAATATTCCCTGAGTCTAGAAGGTTTGTCATTAGCTACATAGCACTTCTAGGAAATGATCTTATCAGCTGGAAGTCAATAAAGCAGTCCACCATATCTCTGTATTCAGGTGAGGTAGAGTACAGGGCAATTAGGAAGGCTTGGGAAGCTGGCCTGCAAGGAAATGTTATTATCGGAGCTGACATTTCCTTGTGCACTGCCAATTTGTGTGTTTTGTGATAGTCAAGTAGCAATGCACATCGCCAATAATCTATTTTCTATGAGAGTATTCAACATATAGAAGTAGATTGTCATTTTGTTCGAGATAAACTACATGAAGAATTGATTATTCTACATCATATTTCCAACAGCAACCAGCTAGTAGACATTTTCACTAAGGTTGAGATTAGTTTAATTAATTAGTTAATTATGTCCTATCAGAATTCGTTGTGACTAGTGGAAGTTAGTTGTGGTAATTGGTAGTAAATAGATTTTGTTAGTGGAGCAGTTGTAGATATTCTGTTAGTTGTAGAATTTCTTTCTCCTTTTCTTTGATTCTTAGATGTGTATATATACTACCTCTATACTGAAAATGAGTTCAGTTTTTGGATTCACAAAATATCTCTCTCATTCTCTCTATTTTCCTTCTAGATTTCTTCTTCCTCTTTTTTCTTAACCTCCATTTTCTTCACACGCTCCATCAATGGAGGCTGTGACTTAGCTCCTTCAGTGAAATTTGTCACCTAGTGGCCAATGAAGTGGGTTGAGAAACTAAGATTCCACCGATACAAAAAAAAAATACTAGGTGATTCTTCTCATATGTCCTATCCTTGGTGAACAGAGTTACCTCATATTTGGTGGGGACTTGTTGGTATCCGTGAATTTTGTCGAAGTGCGTAAAAACTAATCCAAACACCACAATTATAATATATATATATATATATATATATATATAGTCCGAGTTAAAGTTACGATAAGCCCTACTCGTGAATTGCTAGCAAAACCTTACTGGTAATAGCTAAGGTTGTAGTAAACATTGACATTTATATCTTTTCTAGGTAAACTAAATATCAATGGCCTAGCACGGGTCAATTTATGTGAAACAAATAGACTTTAAATAATCAGTCATTAAATTTATTTAAGTTTTTAATTATTATGATTTATAACACTTTTTTTCGATTCCAATTTAAGTAAGACTGATATAATTTCGAGAGTCAGCCAAATATTTTCTATCTTTTAAATTTTTTAAGTTGTTAATTATGTGATTTTTATTTTTTTTTACATAATTTTTCAATAAAAACCTCTCCATCTCAATTTATGTGCCACAAATAAAATTTCGACAGTTAATTAAATTTTTTATATTAAGTTCTTAATATTATTTTTTACAATATATTTTATCTCATTTTCAAATAATATATGTTATTTTATCGCTTTCTCTGTCCCATTCCAATTTATATGGCACTAATATAATTTCGATAGTCAATTAAATTCTTTATATTAATATACTCCGTCCATTTAAAAAAGAATGACATATTTTGACTTGACACAAAGTTTAAGAAAATAAAGAAGACTTTTGAATATTATGGTCTTAAATTAAAATTGTGTCAAATGTACCAAAATGCCCTTTAATCTTATAGTCCTAAATATGTCACGTGGAAAGTAGAAATTAAAGTATTACCAAAAAAGAAAAAAATTATTCTTTTTTAAACGAATTAAAAAAAAGAAATAGATCATTCATTTTTAAACGGAGGAAGTATCATTTTGTGTCTATTTTTTTTTTTTTAAGTAAATGAATCAAGAAAGGCGTAGTAATATATTGCTAAGGTTTATTAGTTTAGAACATAGAAACAAAAAGGACGTGACATGTTCATGTGAGGCACGTTCCCATTGGATGCCTCTTCAAATAAAAGTTGGCCAAAGTTGTTGGATTTATGAATAGAAAATTATGTAATACAAAAGTAGATCGCTTCCTTATGCATGTAGACTGATTTATGAATAGAAAATTATGTAATAGAAAATTCTTTGTGCTGAAGAAACTAATATCCAATATCTTCTGATTACTCTATTTTTTTTTTTTATTTAAATGTAGACTGAACTCTTTCGAACGTAACCTTTAGATTTATTTTTATTTTTTTAAAAAAAAAAAAAAAGAGAAAGAAATAGTAATTTACCAACAAATTCATTGATAAACATGATCATGAAACAAGTTGTCTTTTATTGACTAATTAAGTGACACAAACAATAATTTGTCTCCGTACTAATAGTCTAATCCTATAATACTAACATTTTGTTGTGTTATCAGTACACAACCAACAAATCAATTAAATTTTTGGAGGGTGAGATTTAAATAGTTGCATTTAATTATAGATTAGATCTCACCTGATAAACCCGGCCACATATTCTCTCAATTATTGCTTTCTTTTATTGATTCATTTAATTAATTCAAAGACTAAGGAACGTATTTTCTGTAAAATAATTAATATACATGCATATTTGAATGTATTAATTAATCCTTGATGAATTATGATATTATATAATTCCAGATCATATATATAGTGCTCGTAGAGTTTTCAATTGAATTCACCTGTTGAGATTAGAGATGAAAATCTAGATCCAATCAAACGAGATATGTCCTCAGAGAAGTAGCCAGTGTTTGTTCCAAGAAAAATAGTTGCTCTAATTTTGGGTAACCATATAGTAAATTAATTTTGGGACTATACTTTACTTTTTATTGTTGTTGTACATAGTAAATTAATGTACCATTGCAATGTAGATATACTTCGTTTTATTTTACTTGATTTTTATTGACTTGACGGACTCATTACGGAAAATATTAATTAGAAGTGTGTTTTACGAAATTAACATTATTAATGATGCTTTGTAAGTCTAAATTTAATTGTTACTACTTTTCTTAGTTATTCAATATTGAGGTTGAAATGAGAAAGAAATAATAAAACAATCTTAATTTGGGAAATGCCTAAGTAAATTGAAATATCTATATTTAGTAAAAAGGTCAAGTAACATGAGACGGAGAAAATATGATGTTATTTACATATTGACTTGACACATAGACCAAGAAACAATAAATAATAGAATTTACTTTTACCATGTTACTCATTGAATATAATTAATTTAATTCTTTGAAAAAATACATTGGTAATGAATAGTATTTAATATCAAGGGTAAAATGAGCACACTTATAGATAACTTATACATTAATTTTCTAAATTGGACATGTATTTTTGATATAGTGGACAAATATGTTGCGTTAAGGGTATAAAATCTATATGTTTCAAAACAACTTCAACTCTAAGTTCAAGAGTAGTTTTCAAGAACTACAATGAATTTTTACACCTTCAAACAGAAGTTCAAATGAATATTCAAATGAACTATCAAAATGAAGTATTAATCAACTTTTAAGAAATAAAGATGAAGTAGAAATTTTAGAACCAAATCCACCGACTTCATAGTGTGTCCTTAAGGAATTCATTCCCCACAAGTATCCGAGATTATGGAATCTTTCCTCCTATGATAAAATGGTTCGCTTTTTAAAAGTAGCGGTACTTCAAACTTTCAGAAACATCAAATGCACTCAACGGTTTGATGATCATAAGAGAATTTTTTAGAAAAAGAAGAAAATTATTTTCAACTCTAAAATTTGTACCTATACCTAAGGATAAGTTCAGATATTTATAGCCATTAAGTGTTCCTTCAAAACTAAATCAATGGTTCATGAAAAGAGGCAACTTTTCTGAAACATTACCTGTCTGCGCCCGGTCTGCGCTGAACCTGTTGCTGCAGGTGGAATTTGCACCATTCTAGTGACTTCTGGGCAGGACCACTAATGAAAATTACCCCTATGGCAACGGAATTTTTTGCCACGGTTGTCAAAGCGTTGCTATATAAGGTCTATTGCAACTGTTTCAACTGTTGCCAAAAATAATTATTCTACTAGCTACCATTTAACACTATAACCATTGCTCTTAAAGACTAACCGTTGCAATAGGTAGAAGTATCGTAACGGTTATTAAAATCATTGCCATAGAATCATCTATGGTAACACTTAATGGGTAAAAATATATTTATTGCGACGATTTTGTTAATTTCCTTTGCAAAATTTCACAAGTCTGCTAAAAAAAGCAATTTTAATAAAACCCTTTCACTCTTAAATCTATTCTCAAGCCATTTTAATATTTCTCTCAATTTGCTCTCTCTCAGCCATTTCACTCTCTCAAGATTTGCTCAATCTCTCAAATCATTTCTCTCTCAATTTGTACGAAAATTGTATTTATATTGCTAGTTGATTTACTGGAAAATGATACATGTATTGTGTATTTGGAGATGACATCGACAGATATTTTGAGCTAGGGTAAGGAATTAAGGTTTTCTAAGGATTTGATGGAGTACGTTTTGATTGGCTGACTTTCGATAAGTATGTATTGGCAGAATCCTCTTTTTAGTATTTGGTAAATTGTTATCATAGGGCACATGAAGAGGGGAAGAAAATCATGTCGATGAAGGATAAGAATATAAGGTTTGAGATGGAATTGGCAGTTGAACAAACGAAGAAATTTGTTGTATCGTATTGTAGGATATATTTAGAAAATCCAAGGATGTTTTCCCAATTAGGAGACGATGAATTAGAGTGTGTCTCCGTTGCTTCCTTTGATGTTTTTGGAGATTTTGAGTTCTGTGGATGCGTTTGTGGGGGAGTAGTAGTGGAGGAGTGACAAGTCCACCAACATATTTGGATGAGTTATTTAAGGATGGTGATTTTTATAGTATGGATCCGATATTGAAGCAATTATATAAGAATTTGAGAGGGGATGTGTTAAAGGTTTTATCTTTCGGTAATTTTCAGCGGCCAGTTAGAGCTTTATTGTATTTGGCTAAGTATCCAGTAGGTGATAAGTCTTTTGTGAATCATCCTTGGTGGATTCCAAAAAGTGTTTATTTAAATGGAATAGTTATTAACATGACAAGCATTTTGGGTCCTCCTTCATGTTAGTGCTTTGCCTGATCATGCAATCTTCAAGGTTCAGTTGGATATTGGATGGGTTAAATTTTGTCTCGTGTGTATTTACTTTTGTGTTGTTTCCTTTTAGTGTATTGTATGAATTTATACATTGATGAGAAGTTCTATGACATCATAAAATCGATTAAAAAACAAACATGATTGCCTTTCATACTTGGTCAATCCTTGTTATCATGCTATTTTTGCAAGAAAGGTGTATGTTTTTTGTTAAAAAAGCATATCTTTACAATTTTACATTTGAAGGTTCATTCTTTAAGTACAAAGAGCTAGGAGGAAATATTTCATAGCTTATTACCTTGAGAATGTTGATTCTTTGGACGTCATCAAGCTATTGTATGGTTATCTTTATTATTGGCCACTCAGCATATGCATATCTCTCATTCTCTAATCGGGAAGTTTGGACGGGTGGCCATTGGTGAAAAAATATTCTAATATATTTTACATTGACATATTCTCCATTGAAGACTTCTATTTTCTACAAAGGATTGATAGATTGTTTCAATTATGTTGGAACAGTCAGCGATGTTTCTCAAAATCTGCAACATATTGTCAGATTGATCTCCTCTCTCCTTTCACAATAATAAAAACTATTTTGGCCAAATAGAAAATTTGATCTTTATGGATCCAACTTTTAAGGTCCTTAGCATTGAGCTCACTATATTTTCTAAGTTATAAATTCATATCTGTTAGCTATTGCATTTTTTTGTATATTCTTACACATATATTTATACTCCACATCAAAAGTAATAATATTGAGTTGTATACGCCCCCAATGATGATGGTGAAACTAATTTCCCTATGACCTGCTCGCGGAAATGCCCAAATCAATTGTCCATCCCTGTGTTGTAATAAACGAGTTGATTGCATTGGTCGTGAATGCTAACATCTTTCTTAAATAGAAAATATTTTTCAAGGCTTACTCTTGGCCCAAATCAATTCGATAGTATTGTACATAAATATGTTGTCTTGTACCAGTAGAAACTGTTGAAACCCAAAAAGAACATGTTATTTGGTACCATTTTTAGTGAGATAGAGTGGAGGAGGTGCAAATTTGAAAGTTTCTTTTGCATACGCTGAAAGCTGAAGTCTTTCTTCTAATGTATTTACCATATTGAATGTTGTCCAACATGAGTTTTTTCTTTTCATGGTGGATTTTTGCCCTACTGCTTCAAGGGAGTTCCCTTTTTGTTTTTGCATGATTGTATATATTGTATAAGTATCTTCTGCATTGGAGTTATATTCTTACAGATTACTGGCTGACTAAGTTGCCTAACGAGAACTTCCATGCCTTATTCTAATGTTTAATGTTGCCTAGTTTTGTGATCTTTAACTTGCTGAATGTCTAATGTTAACTTTCATCCTGAAATAAAATATTAGCCATGAGGCAAAATCCTAAATGTAATTATTTGAGGAAATCGTTCACTTTATACATTTCATTTTTATAGCACATGGTATATTTTTGCTTTTATCATGTCTTTTTGGAGTTCCACTCAGTAGAAGAATGAAAAAGGAAAGTAGGCTGAATTTTCTTGATTTTTACTTTAGAAATTCTTGAAAAATTTGGTAGACTTGTAGGGGATATAAAGGGGTCTAATCAGCGGATATTAGGTGTTCATTTAGGCTTATATGCATGAGAATCACATTTTTTTGGTAGGTCAGTACAATAATGCATATATTGTTTTCTTCTTGTTTGAAGCAGACCTAATCACCTTGTGTGTTCTGAGATCTTGGTAAAGATAAATGGTGTAATAATGTTGTGTTTGGTCTAGCTTCGCATTGATTTGAGTTGAAAGTTGGAAAGGCAAATAGGTAAAGAAAGACATTGTTTTGTTCTGATGAGTCGAGAGATGAATAAAGGGAAATAAAATACCAATTTTGATGTCGTTGAGAAAGTTATTGTGGATGTTAAGGCATCAAAGGAAATACCCAAAATAGCTCTTGTGTGGTCTTTAACTCAGGCTGTTCAGCCTAGAGATTGTATTACACTTCACGTGGTTGTACCTTCACAAAGTTTTAGTAATTTCTCTGGATTTCATTCGTTCTCTTGTTTCCTCTATGATGTCCTGAAAATGAACATTCAGTTTAGTAGAATTCTCTAGTTGCTTACTTCTTTACAAGTCAATTGAATTGTTGATTATAACACACTGTAATTAGTGAGAAATTTTTGCTTGTTATGTTTCCTGCTCCGCTATTGGTTGACGTTATGGTGATTTTTGTTAGAGATGATTTCAAATTTCTTAAGGGTAACCAAGATAATTACCTTGACCCCCAAAGGTAACAATGACAACAATCCTTACATAGGATAGCTTGATATTTCCAAAGATCAAGAAATGGTGGACAACAACATTCCTTTGTCTCCACAGTGGCTTTACACTAAACCAAGTGACATAAAGATGGTGAGTTTTATGACAAGCTTACTTTTTAGAGTAACCTGTTTCCATTTTGTCCCTTAAATGGGTAATTCTATGATACAAACTATCCTGTAAGACACAGATTAAGTAGAATTCAAAACTTAGACAGTTATTTTTGGACCCTAAGATCTACTTTGTGCCACTATCTAGTATAATGAGTTTTTTACTCATTTAGTTCTTAATATTTGGAATAAGTCAGAGATGGTTTGCAGTTTTAGATAAGTCGCAGATTCTCGTCAGATCAGTTGAGATGTGGACGTAACATAAATGTAGCTAGTGGATCCATTCTAAAAAGGGAGAAATTAGCATTACTTGGTGAAATAGGTTCCATTAGAATCAATTTCAAACCAATCTGATAGAGGTTGTAACAATCCAAACGTCCTACAACTCTACCAAACTAGAACAAAGATGGGGTATATCTCGCCAAACTGGATAAAGCTACTATTTTTAAATCTAGAAATTGGATTCATCTCATCTCTTGTTCAAATGAATTTGAATATGTATTACACATTCGAAAGTTAAGATTGGTTGGTTGTGGAAAGGCTCAAAAGTTGAATACAAATCTAGGGGGGTTGAAATAGACAAAATTTAGCTCAGATCCAAAGAAATAGAATCCGATATTTTCTCATTTCTTTGTCTTTTCTTTCATATTTGATTTCTTCATTCTAGATTTCTCCATTCCTTCTAATATGCCTTTCTCGAACCCGTTTAAGTAATGTGTGCAGTAAAACGTTCATGATACAAAACTCATTTGGTTTCATCCTATTGGTGTCAGCCATCCGATAGAATTATCTTCCAGATAAATGTAAGAATTCCAATTGAATTCCTAATTTCTGTAGGCCCTCCTGGAGTTATAATATCTCAAACTCAATAGATCATAAAATGTCATTTTGAACTTTTAAAAATGTTTTTTTGTACTTGATTGAGACCTTTTACTTTCTTTCTCTATGATATGATAAATTGCACTTATTAGCCAAAAGTAAAAATGAAATAGTTTGTCCCATCTGGGAATTTTCCTTCCAAGTATACAAAGAACCCTTGAGAATTAAGTGTTCTGTTGTTGAATTAAACAGTCTTTGTGAAATCTTTTTGGTGTTGGCATCAAACCATATTAGTCATAACCAAGATATTAAATCTGATCTCATAGTTCCTAGAGGTGTTGACTAAGTGTGTTCGGCCAGTTTAAGACAGAAAATTCACCCCTCTAAGCAATTAGTGCAGAAGAGTAACAATGGTCTTTGTTCATTAATCCTATGATTTTTTATGGTATTTACCGTCCATGACAGAGGAAATACTTCTGTCATAAACATCCATTGCTTGTTGATTCATAACAGTTTACATCTTAATACTGAGATTTAGAAGGTCACCATCGATTTAAGCTCCTCTTATTGATCTAAACAAGAAAAGCTATCTTGAAACAACCCAAAGAATACCTTTTCTTTTAAACTTTGCTGAAGTTTCTGTCACCTTGAAGCATTATTCTTCCTGGACTTTCTATATATGAAATTTTGGAAGTGACTATTACCGTTTCTGAATATTTTATTCTGAGCTGGGGGTCTATCAAAAACAACATCTCTATCTCATATCTGAGGTAGTGGTATGGACTTCGTACACTTACCCTCCCCAGACCCTACTTGGTGGGAATATACTGGGTATGTTGTTGTTGTTGAACCAAGATAATTTCTTTTTCCTAAAAGCTTTACATGAAAAAGATAAGTTTTATATTCATGCTACTTCTATTTTTTAACAAAAGGAGGTCTATTAAATCATACTCTTAAGAGTTTTACAATCATTAGTAGGTAGAAAGTTATGGGGATTCCTTAGATTTGCTGGAGATTGCGCCAGTGGCCACTGGAAGTTGCACTCTGGAAATAGTTCCGAACAAAATTCTGATATAATCTACACAAGTCCGATATAACAGATTATTGCTCCCAGATGATACTTCAACTTCATGATGTTTATGATCCCAACAAGGCAAGCATACAACTTCCCCATCTCTATTTATGGTAAATCACTACAAATACTAATGCTAAATATTTGGTTCTTTTTGTTCCCCTCTAGATAAATGTCAAGATTAAAATTATTTCTGGTACACTGCATGGAGCTGTGGTTGCAGAGGCAAGGAAGTGGCAAGCAAATTGAGTTGTTTTGGATAAGTAATTTAGAAACTTCTTCAGAGTCTGATGCCTTTTGTTAACTTGTTTTTATATTCAAGTTTTATTAAACTTTGCTTTTCATTATCAGTGTTTTTTGAGGCATCTCAAACATGAGAAGAAACGCTGTATGGAAGAGTTACAGTGCAATATGGTTGTCATGAAGTGATCTCAACCAAAAGTTCTCTATCGAAATTTAGTATGCTCACCTAAAAGGGAACCTGATGTCATGGGCACATTATCTTCAGCGCAAACTCAAATATGTGGAAAAGAATTAGATTACTAGTTTGTTTTATTAGATTACTAGTTTGTTGCATAAAATTTTGATTTGGATTATTATGTTAATGAAAGATTTTGCTGTGATGTGTATATATATATACTTGTCTTAATATAATTCTGTATGTATGTATATATGTATGTAAAGATATGTACTAATATATTCATTGTTGTAATAGGTGACAAAAATCGTTGCTATAGGTCTCAAAAAGCGTCGCAATAGATAGTTAAAAACTGTTGCAAAAGACCAATAAGTGTAGCAGTAGTAATTCAAAAATTATTGCAATAGGCTTATTACAACGCTTTCCTATCGTTGCAATATAGTCTATTACAACGGTTCTTAACCGTTGCTACAAATAATATGAAGCGTCACAATAGGAGTTATAAAAAATTATTGCAATAGGTCTATCTATTACAACGGTTATTGTAACCGTCGCATAAGTCGTTGTGATAGCTCTATCGCAACACTCACCTATGTAACGCATGACAAACCATTACGGTAGTTTCATCGCAATGGTTTCTGTATCTATCGCAACGGTTTTAGAAACGTCGCTATAGGGGTAATTTCTGGTAGTAGACCTACACGAGGTGCATTGGGTGCCTCTTCCTCGAAGAGTCATATCCTTTTAAGGTGCGTCGTGTATGCATTCGCACTGCATTCGAAGTCTGTTTGCACATATAGAAAAATATTTCCATTGGATTTTTGGATTAAACTTTCACTTATTCATGTTTCAAATAAATTTTGTCCAAAAAATTAATCTCTCGATTAATCATTTTTATTCAAATTCAAAGTCGAAGCCGAACGAGTGACGATGATGACGGTGTAAGACATCTCTTTGTTCTTGCCTCGTATCTACATGAAAGAGTGTTTCTTAATATTAACACAAGAAAGTTTCTTTCTCCCACCAATGTGGGAGAGCTTGACTTTCTTAAGTGATGTTTCACTTTTCCTTCAATTGTTCCCTCTATTTTTCATTCACACATCTAACTTAGAACCCAACAATCCCCACATGAATGGGAAATGACTATTTTATCAAAAAGTTTACGGAAAAGTATGTGATCAACAAGAAAATACTGATTGCATCAAAATAAGTGGATTTTCTTTTGAACTTTCCATAGTGAACATGCATCGGAAGCGCTCGGTCAATTCGTATATTTTACATCTTTGAGCCATCAAACTTTAATGTATACCTAGACAACACATGTCATACAACCAACCTTTTATCATTTATGGTTCTCACGATTTTGTTAGTTTTAGCCATCAATACGTCTTAGTTTTATGAGAGCGTAAAGACTAGGCTTTTACTAATATTCTTCTTGAACGTCTTCCACTTCACTCTCACATAGGCGATTCCTAAACGTTTAATCCTATAGATCCAACTATTTGGTCAAATCTGCCAAACTTAAAAATCATTAAAAGCTTCAAACCATAAGCCTTATCCTTGTTCTCTGAACATTTTCTTCATCATGAGAATGAGATGAGTATATTGACAATGTTGAACCATCAGTCACAACATTGTTTGATCTCCTTGAACCTAGATCTTGGGATTTCCAGTCTCTTAGATAGAGTTACCACTATGCTGACTTGTCTTAGGTCGTAAATCTATTTCCTTTGATGTTATCTCAACTCGCTCTCTAGATAGGCCTTTTATAAGTGGATACGACACATTATCCTTTTGACCTAACATAGTCAATAGTGATAATTCCACTAGAGAGTAATTCTCTAACAGTATTTTGTCTTCATCTTATATGATGATATTTACCGTTGTATATCATGCTCCTTACCCTATCTATCGCCGCTTAACTATCAAAATGTGTACATACTGGTGCTAAAGGTCTAGGCTAATAAGGAATATCTTACAAGAAATTTTGAAGCCATTTAGCTTCTTCACTGGCTTTATCTAATGCAATAAATTTAGATTCCATTATAGAGCGGGCAATACATATCCATTCGTGTATTTTACTTTATTCAATCTAGTTATCAAACTTGCATCGCTATATCCTTCATTTATAGTTGAATATTTATTATAATGCAAAGCACAGTCTTGAGTATGTTTTAGATACCCCAAAACGTTTTTCATTGCCATCAAATAAGTTTGATTGGAATTATTCGTGTACTGACTCAATTTACTAACAACACATGCTATATCTAGTCAAGTACAATTTATGATATACATCAAACTTTCCAACACTCTTTCATAGTCCAAATGTGAGTCACTTTCACCTTCATTCTTCTAAAGTGCAAAGCTCACATCTAATAGAGTCTTAGAAATACCAAAATCCAAATACTTAAGTTTATCAAGTAACTTTTCAATATAATGAGACTGTGACAACGCCAACCCTTGTAAAGTTTTATGGATCCTTATCCCTAAGAACACATGCGCAACTCCAAGGTCTTTCATATTAAACTTGCTCTCAAGTATTCGTTTTATATTATTTATGTCAGAAATATCTCTAATGATGATCAACATATTATCCATGTACAAACAAATAGTGACCTTGTGATTTGGAGTGTCTTTAATGTAAAAACATTTATCATATTCATTTATCGTGAAGACGTTTGCCAATATTATTTGGTCAAACTTTGGATGCTACTTTTTGAATGCTTGTTTAAGTCCAGAAAGTGACTTAACAAGTTTGCACACTTCTTTTCTTTAGCAGAAACTACGAAACTCTCAAGTTGTTCCATGTAAATTTCTTCCTCCAATTCTCGATTTAATAATGCTGTTTTCACATTCATTTGATGGATTTTAAGACCATATACCACCACTAAGGCAACTAAAATCTGAATGGACGTTATCCTTGTTACAGACGAGTATGTATCAAAATAATTAAGGCATTCTTTTTGTTTAAAGTCTTTCACTACAAGTCTTGCCTTGTATTTGTCAATAGTACCATCAACTTTTACTTTCCTTTTGAAGATCCATTTAGAACCTAAAAATTTATTTCCTGGAGAAAGATAAACCAACTCCCAAGTGTGGTTACTCAAGATTAAATCAATCTCACTATCGACTGGATCTTTCAAAAAAGATGCGTTCAAAGACAACATCGTTTCTTTAAAAGTTTGAGGCTCATTTCAAGAAGAAATATCACAAAATCTAATCCAAATAATGTTGACATTCTTTGACGTGTACTTCCCCTTGGATTCTCATCATTAAGTTTATTATTGCTTGGTCCATCTCGAGGTCGTTTAGACCCTCCACTAGACAACTCATGTACAGTTTTATATGGATAAGTGTGTTTAAAAAACTCAGCATTATCTGATTCAATAATTGTACTTTCATTAATAATCGGATGTTTGAGTTTATGAACCAAAAATCAACATGCTTTTGTTCTTTTAGCATATCCACTGAACACTCAGTCCACCATCTTAGGTCCTATTTTTATATTTTTAGGCATTGAAATTTGGACTTTTGCTAGACACCCCCACACTTTAAAATACTTTCAAATTGGGTTTCCTTTCTTTTTATTTTTCATATGGAATTAAAAGTGTCTTACTATGGGACAATCTATTGAGTATTCGGTTAGATGTAAGGATAGTTTTCCCCTGCCCCCACAAGTTTTATAGTAAATCAGAACTTATGAGTAAGTCATTCATCATTTCTTTTAATGTTCGGTTCTTCCTTTCAACAATTCCATTAATTGAGGTGAATATGGGGTAGTAGTTTGATGAATAATTCCATTTTCTACACATATCTTCGCAAAAAGAGATTTATATTCTCCACCCCTATCATTTCTTATCGTTTGATCTTCTTCTCTAGCTAATTTTCAACTTTTATTTTGTGTTGCCTAAACACATCTATTGTTTCATCCTTACTATTTAGCAATTAAACTTAACATTACCTAGACAATCGTCAATAAAAATTATAAAATACTTTTTCTCACTACGAGATGATGTTGACTTCATATCATAAATATCAGTATGGATTAAGTCTAAGGGATTAGAATTCCTTTCAACGGACTTATACAGATGCTTAATATACTTTAATTCCACACATGTTTGACACTTTGATTTATTGCACTCAAAATTTGACAAAACCTCTAAGTTAATTAATTTTTGTAAAGTTTTATAATTGACATGTCCTAATTATTCGTGTCACAATTCATTAGACTCAAGAAAGTATAAAGAATTAGAACTTTTATTGATCTCAACAGTTATTACATTGATCTTAAATAGGCCCTCAGTGAGGTAACCTTTTCCTACATACACTTCTCCTTTGCTAATTATAATCTTATCAGAAACAAATACATATTTGAATCCATTTTTGGTCAAAAGTGATATAGAAACCAAGTTCTTCCTCAACTACGGTACATGAAGGACGTTGTTGAGGGTCAACACTTTGCCTGATGTCATTTTTTTAAGAAAAATTCCCATTCCTTCAACCTTTGCTGTTTTGGAGTTAGCAATATAAATTTTCTCTTGTTGGCGTAGACATGGTGGGTGACCATGAAATCAACCCACTACTCTCTTGGATTACCCACCAAGTTGCATTCTAAAAGCATGGCCCATAGATCATCCACTTCATTTTTAAATTCAGTCATGTTGGCTTGATCTTTTTTCTTGCCTTTCCTAGGAGCCCAACAACCTACATACTTATGGCCATCCTTGCCACAATTAAAGAAATTCCATTTGAATTTCTTCTTTGAAGAGTTGCTTCGTTGTCTTGATGCTTTCTTTCATTTCTTTTAGTTGTTAGGGTCATCCTCCACAATGTCAGCTTTATTTATTACAGAATTCCCTTTTGACCTCTTCTCGACTGATTTGTTATATTCTTCAAAGTATAACCTTTTAATGAGGTCTTCGACTAGCATCTCCTTCATTTTATGATTTAAGTGGTTTTTAAAATCCTTTAATAAAGGTGGTAATTTTTCAATTACAGCCGCTACTTGGAAAGCCTCTTTACAATCAAACCTATATCAAAGGTCATGTGATTATTAAGAACATATTTAACATGTTTAAATAAGGTATTTACTATATTTATACCTTCTGCAGGAGGTCATGAATGATTACTGACATTTCTTATATTTAAGAGATGAAAGTCTTACTGTCAATTAACTTTAAGTCAAGAAATTTTGCAACAAAGAACTTTTTAGCTCCTGCATCCTCAGTCTTATATTTTCTTCCAAAGCATCCCATAATTCTTTCGAGGTCTTCATACTACTATACACATTATACAAGTCATCTTGGAGGCCACTCGGTATATAATTCTTGCATAAGAAATTTGAGTGTTTCCATGCCTCCATTACAATAGACCGCTCTTTGTCCGGCTCTTCGGGAAATTTTGAAGCTTTTTTATATATGAACCTTTTAAGACTTAGAGTTATCAAATAGAAGAACATCTTTTGTTGCTAACGTTTAAAATCTACACCTGAAAATTTTTTTGAGTTTCTTTACAGGTACCATTGCGGGTGCAACACTTGTACGGCTTATCATAGCAATAGTTGTTGTTGCTACACTTGCTATCTCAATATTTTCATGGCTTTCAATATTTATTTTGTTGTCACAAAAAGACAACCAACTTAGTATATCAGAATACTAATTACAAAGTTTAAAAACTTAAACACCAACTTGTTTCTAGTTTAACGATGAAGTTCTTATGGTCTTCGAATCGTCAATTGAATGAACTTTAACTCCTCATAAATTTTTTATATCTTTAAATCACTATTAAGTTCAAATATAGTAGAAAGCAATAAGTTTTAATCTCCGGAAACCAAACAATACAGATTAGTTTAAATTCCTTAAGATTCTTGCTTTATGGGTACAAAATCTATATATTTCAAAACTGCTTCAACTCTAAGTTCAAGAATTGTTTTCAAGAACTACATTGAAGTTCAACACCTTCAAATACAAGTTCAATTGAATATTCAAATGAACTATCAAAATAAAGAATGAATCAACTTTTAAGAAATAAAGATGAAGGAGAAATTTTAGAACCAAGTCCATTGACTTCATGGTGTGTCCTTAAGGAATTTATTCTCCTCAAGTACCTAAGGTAATGGAATCTTTCCTTCCAGGATAAAATGGTTCACTTTCTGAAAGTAGTGGTACCTCAAACTTTTAGAAACTTCAAACACACTCAACGGTTTGATGATCACAAAAGAGTTTTTAAGAAGAAGATTGTTTTCAACTATAAAAATTCATACCTACACCTGAGGATGAGTTCAGATATTTATATCCATTAAGTGTCCCATAAAAAACGATGCAATGGTTCATAAAAAAAGGCAAAATTTCTAAAATAGTACCTGCCTGTGCCCGGTCCGTGCTGGACATGCGTTGGACCTACAGCCACAGGTGGTATTTTCCCCATTCCAGTTAGTTCTGTGCTGGACCTGCGCTAGGCAGAGCCAGCTTGCGCTAAGTTTGCGCCCGACCTGCGCGTGCAGGTTGCTTCTTTTGCCAAAATAGTATGTTTCTTCCTCGACAGGTCACATCCCTTCAAGGGGAGTTGTGTATGCATTCGCACTATGTCCAAAATGCATCCGCACATAGAGAAAACATTTCCATTGGATTTAACTTTCACTTATTTTCAAGTTTCAAATAAATTTTATTCAAAAAATTAACCTCTCGATCAATCCAAATCCAAAGTCGAGCGAGCGATAACAACACGATGCATATCTTTATTCTTCCCTCACTATCCACATGAAAGTATTTCTTAATATAAACACAAGAATTTTTTTTATTCCATCAATGTGGGAGAACTTGATTTTCTTAAGTGACATTCACTATCCCTCCAATTGTTCCCTCCATTTTCCATTGACACATCTAACTTAGAACCCAACAAATTAAAATATTGTCAGATAAACGAAGTATGTTAAGCATTTAATTACCTAGTTTGAGTTAATAATTTCTAGAAGAACTACGTATGTTACATCAATTATCATTTAGCAGTTAATTCTTTTTAGTTTTTTATTACATCAACTTAAATAAAATAAATTTTACGTTGTTGAACATTCAAGATACTTGAACTCCATCTAGAATTATATAATGTTCCAAATATGCGAAGACATTTTAGTACTTAATGTGTTTCACATTTATCTATTGCTCTAAGGATCGTTTGTTGAGAGGAGTTAGAAGCTCGGATATGAGTACATTTAAATCAAGTACTTTTTATTTAAAATTATGCATTTGTGTTTTAGAAAAATAATTAACTATGTAAAAAATAAATAAATTAGAACTCAATTATTATCAATTGAAATCATCATTCTAAAAATTAAAATTCATAAAATTAAAATTTTAACTCTGCCGCCGACTTTTGGTTTAGAAAAAAAGTTATACAAAGATTGTAATAAATGAATGTGTATAAGAATTAATAATATAGAGATTGTGACATAAAAATTATCTTTATTGGGTATTTCTTTTTGTTATGCTTAAAATGGTTGAATACAACACCATTTATTATATGAGTTAACTTTTGAAACATAATAAAATCGAAAGGATGTTTGTTTACCTGCAAGTTCATACAATTTAATTTATATGTGTAGTTTAATAACATACGGATTTTGAGATGATCAAAACATGTGATTTGTACATTGAAACAAACTTAATCAGTATGAACAAGAAAAAGAAAAACACAAATATAAATTAACATGAAATAACAAGTTAAGTAAATAGAATGGGCCTGCGTTTCAATAATGATAGCTGCCAGCATACGGGTAAGTTTGATCTTTTTGAGATTATCCAGAAAAATGAAATGACACACTTCAGAGCTTATGAATGCAAAGTATAGTATAGTGTTGGTGAGTGAAGGTAAAATTAGATAGTTTTCAAGTGAATGAATCAACTTCATAAGGTTTACAATGAGTAGATAGATAAATGTTTATAGTAAAATCCTAAGGAGCGTCTTTTATGAATTCTCCTTCATTATAAATACACATTTCCTTTAGTTATATAAGGATTGACAAAAATCTCGATCGGTAGAGATATTGAACTCTTTCGCAATGGTTGGACCCTTGAGTTTATCTAAATCTTATCTTGTTTGATCACAATTTGGAAGTTAATTTTGAATTTTTAAAGTTACATGGACTTTATTGATATGATACAGGTTTAGACTGTCTCGACTTCGAGCCCTTGATGGATAGTTTTTTCTTACCGCTCACATCCTAAGGAGCTCATATCTAAGGATAACATTCTATATAGTCCTTGTTGCATCACATTTGATTTTTTTTTCTTCACATATTGCTTCTTGATACACCTTAATTTTCAGTCTAATTTTAACCCAGTACGAATAGTCTCCTCATTTTTTGAACATTATTGGTGCAATTAGGATAAAATATTATGTTATTGCCTTATTAAAATATTATCAGAAACCTCTTATAGGATAAAAGCATGTCAAATAAAAAAAGAGAGTGGAACTCAAGAATTTGGATGATAAAACCGTAGCTTATTTTGCTATCATCAAATTTTGGTTCGTGCTAACTAAGTTTTGATGATTTATTGTTTTTTCTCTTTTGACATTGTTGTATGTAATTTAAAACTTTTTCATGCCCCTGATAATTTGATGAAACTCAATATTTTGCATAACACTTAAAATTATTTTCAATGTTTTCAATTATTTGAATCTTATAGATCAACACCACCAAATATGAATCAAGGCTGAAAATATTTGAAGTGCCATTTTACTCTATAGATTTTTAAGTCAATCTTACTGTTCTTAAACAACTGAATATTATAGGTCTACACGCTCAGATGAATACAGACCAAAAGCATTTAAAGTGTTAAGCTCTCTAATTCTCAAATTAATCTTTGAACTTTTACTCTTACCCACAACTTTTAGTTTCCGAACAATCAAATCTTATGAAGACCATTAAATATGAGTCGTGGCTAAAAGAATTTAAAATATTATTTAACTTCGTTCATTCTCAGGTCAAACATAATTTATAGTTTATCCAAAACTTCTAATTTTTTGAAACTGTCATATCTTATAAATCACCTCCAATCGGTAAGAGCACTACCAAATATTGATCATAGTAAACTCCAATCCTTAAGAATAGTACCGAATATTCGTCGTAGTTGTCATGACCCAAAAACAAGGGTCATGATGGCACTCATCGCGGCGAACCTTGACAAGTAAGCCTGTCACTCAAATTGATACACAAGGGAGAATAGATAGAAATAACCTTAAGTCAAGGCTTCTAAAATGAAGCCAAACCATACAAATATAATATGAAAACAGATTTACAACAAAAAATATCATACCAAACTCCTAAAACCTGACGTCAATAATGTAAGAATTACTAATACAAGCCATGACTAGTTACCATTAATATAGCCATTTTCATGATTAGTTACCATACTCATAACATGCATTTTGTATCAGTATTAACTACCCAACCCTTATTTTGTATCAGTATTAACTACCCTTATGTTGATATGATGTTCTTATTGTAGTTTTGTAGGCTTATTTTGTACCATTATAAGACTCGTTGTCAGAAGCGTAGCCACTATCGACCTTGATCTCCTATTTTATTTAGGATATTTTTTATTTTGTCTATTAATACTCTTATGGGGTCTTTTGTACGCTTTTACACTACTTCATATTTTACAACATTATATTGTGAGATTCAAATTTTAATTCAAGTTAGGATATTGGAATTTTATTCTAATTTCACAACCATGTTTTCATTTATGAATTTTCTTATGTTCTTTCAATCATAAGTAGCTAAACACCACAACTAGGATTGTAGAAACCATGACGAATTGACAAAACAGGTTAAGTGTAAGACAATTTTAGACGTGTTCTTGCAAGTATTGGTATTTTCTTTATTATGATTGCTTTCTTATGGTTGCAAACATTATGAACTTGCATGTATTCTAGACTTTCTCGAGAGAGAGGTAGAGATTAGGAAAAGACAATAACAACAAGGATTTAAAGTTATCAACCTTCATCTAGTAACTTGAGCTGTAACATATTGGGATCAATAACAAGGGTTAAAAGCGTGACACTTGGAGTTCGAAAGGATAAGAGCAAAATTCATCTAACCAAGGTCGAGAGACGTTTAGATGAACCTATCCTATTGGAGTTTTTATGCAACACATCAGAATAGTTTGCTAGCACGAGGAACCTATGTAGCTATAAAGTCATAGAAATCACAATCCTAGTGCTTTCTCATATTGATTACAAATCCAACGACTAACAATTGTTACTATTGCTCTTTTGTTTCACAAAATCCCCCCTCTTTGACATATTTTCTAGTTACCTAGACAAATACTTGATAAAATTTTAAACTATTCCCTATGGGATCAACCACAAACTAGTTGGGTTCTATTTTTAACTCAATGACTGTTTTATATTTTTTGAGAGGTGTAATTTGCATGACATCAAATTTTGGCGCCGTTGTTGGAGAATACAATTACGGAGTTGATTGACTATGTTTGTCGAGTTGTTCGTTTTATTTGTTGATTTTAATCTTTTATTATTTCTAGGGAATACACCGGTGTTTACGCGATGTCAAGGCAATCTAATGATTCTATTTGATCACATACTTGAGGGAACTTTGAAACAAAATCAAAAGATGGAGAGATAAAGAGCTATTGATCAAGGATCCCTCGTCGTGGGGGTTCATGATGACCCAATAACTTTGAATCATGCACTACAACAACATGTTGTTCTGGAAACTATGGAACAAGTCACTACTAGGTTAATGGCTAAGAAAAATACTAGGCAAGTAGGGTAGGGCAAAAAAGAAAGAGAGGGCTAGACAAGAGGACGTAGATCGTCTAATTATTCTTGATGTGAGGGACATATTAAGAAGAAATAAAGGACAATAGACTCTCTAAAAGTATCTACCTATTTATGAAGGTCCAAGGGAAGACTTGGATTATGTAGAGCCAATTGATACCGGTGCAATTATTCCATCAGAATTGCCTCAAGGTACTAAGTTTGACATCACGAATGTGATGATCCAACTACTGAATTTCACAGGATATTTTTTGTCCTACCTAATAATGATGCAAACATTTATATCATGAACTTTGTGGGGATCTACACTTCAGATAATCTACTTGGAGTAAGTCAAGAGGCTATTTAACTGAGGTTGTTTCCATTCTCTCTAATGCAAAAAGCTACTCTATCGCTAGGTGAATTGCCCCGTAGATCTATTATTACTTGAAATGAGTTGAGGACTCAGTTCATGAATAAATTTTTCCTGCCCTCCATAATATTACAATTAAAAGATGTGATATAAAACTTCCGACAACTGCATTCGGAGTCACTATATGAAATATGGCTGAGGTTAAAAAAAAAGCTACGATGTGTTCAATCAATGAATTACTGGTAGAAACTTGATAAAGATCTTCTACAGTGCCTTGAATAATAAAACTAAGGTTGTAGGAGACACTATCACTAGTGGGGCGTACATGAGTCTACAATAGGAGCATACTTCTGAGATCTTAGGTCAAATTACAATAACCAATCAAGGGTGGCATACTCAGGAGATAGACATGTCAGTCGAAAATAATGAGCACTATATGAGATAGTAGCTCAACAGGTGGTATAATTTAGGACTGAAATTGGGTTGCTTACTAAGCGATTTATGATCATAGAAGCAGAAAAGGTTAATGTAGTGGCCACGGGATATAAATATTTAGATTCTGAGGAAAAGACTAATATCTTGATAGAGAAGGTGGATTTTTAAGACGGGGGGCAAAGGTTTAATCAAGACAATTGAAACTCTAGTCAAAGGAATCAAGGTCAAATTATTATGGAGATAACTATAATAGGTATGGGTATAGAGATAGGAAAAGGAATAAAAATGGTTATTGGAAGTGGAAGGATGATTATAAAGACAATAATGGCCTTTATGTTCCACCAGGGAATCATGATGCTGAGTCTAGAAATTCAAGGATCGAAGTTTTACTTTCAAAACTTGTTAAGGGGTCGGAGAGCCAAGAAAATTACTTTAAAGAGATTAAGGTAGCTATTTCAGGGATAATCCAAAAAGTTGAATCTCATAAGACCGCCATTAAATAGCTTAAATAATAATTTAGGAAGATGTCTGCTGCACGAACCAACATCATTTGACCAACTCCTAAACTATACCTCCAATTGAAAGATAAAGAGGTCGCTGTCAAGTAAATTAATCCAACTAGGTTAGGGTTGTACCCACAGGGAAGACGTGGATTTGTATCTCTAGCTTGCCAAACTCAACAGACAGAATTAAAAGTAAATAGGGAGTTTGTAGTAACAATCTCGTACAAGTAACAGAATTCAACTTTGATTGTAATCAGTTGGAAATGAACAATAGGATTGTGTTCCCCTAGGTTTCTTAAGTCAGTAGGATTATCGTACTTTATTGAACCAATCTATTATGTTGCATGCAGAATCTGATAAGTTATGTATGCTCAACTGTCTTGTGGACTCATTGATGGATTTTATCCTTTACCTTTTGAGTCTCAGGACGTCACATTACTAACCCTTATCCTAGATCCCAATTAATATTACCTTTTGAGTCTCAAGCTATTAGATAAAAGATAACAGTCTTACATAGATGATACTGATTAGCCTAGATCGATAATTAATCTTTAAATTACTGTTATAATTATATTTTTCTAGTCATTATTCCTCTTGTGGAGTAATTAGTGATATTCTAGGCAGGATCTTACTATTTGAAACCACTAAGACATCTATTAAACTAAAGATAATACAATACATGCAAGAAAATTGGTATAGAACAACTTAGCACTTCCTTTACTTCATCAATATGTCAGGGTTCCCATAACCCTAGCTAAGGGATTTATCCGCTCATGCTTGTGAAATGGGCAACTAGCTTCATAATGAAAATCATTAAAAAATATCACACAGTGATCAAGAAGTAAAACCCAAAGCCAGCATCTGAATTATCAATCAAAATAAAAAAACAAAGTAATCCCAAGATAAAAATTAAATCCTGGAATCAAATATATGTTTGTAAGTGTTAAGAGTGTGTAAACTAACTACAAAATGTCAAAAGGGTATTTATCGGATACAAGGAAACCCTAAAAATCAAAATCCGAATAAAAAAAGAAAATTAAGCTCGATGGCCACTTACTAACGTCACATACAGACCGTAGGTAGTCCTTGGTAAGTGACAGACCTCCTACACAGTTTCTGAAGCTATCTAGACTTGGCCCTCTAACACTTACTAAGGTCACCTATGAACTGTAGGTGGCATCTACGAACCATAGATGCCCTTGGCAAGTGACAAGTCTTCTTTTTCATGCTCCAATTGGTAACACCTTCTTTGGTCATCTATGCTCGGTAAGTGTCACTTACACCTAGAAGTACCTTGGTAAGTATCCCAAAACTTCAACTTTCTTCCTTTTCTTCTGTTTAGCATTAAAAACCTGGCTTCCTACAAAACATACCCGAAACACATCATATCTCACAAAATAACCTAGGAAACTTGCATATTTTCATCATTTTAAGATTCGAAAATGCTATAAATCCATAGCATATCAACACACTCAACTAAGAACATTTGCATGTCCTCAGGCAACACAACACAACAAAATAAACAAACAACGCTTAACTAGGAGAATCTAAGATATCCAAGGCAGTCAATCATCACTTTAAGCTCAAACACATTACCCCCTCCTATATGAACACTTAAAAACCAATGGTGTGTATACATAAAGCATAATAATATGACACAAAGGAATCAAGGTATGGCAGTTGCATTAGCAATAGAAAACTATGCATATATACAAGTTACACTATCCAAATAAGTAGCAGCTAGCAATATAATCATGTGCCCTCATAACAAAGAAGTCCCAAACACTCATATAAAATAATGCATGTCAATGTGGGGACGGTCAAGAGACCCTCACGCTTAAAAGAGAAGTTCAACTAATGTGCATCAAATACCATTGGTTGTCCTTATTTCTTTACCTTAGTTTACCAACAGTCAAGTTAGGATCACTATAGGACTTTATTCGGCTTGTAGTGTAGGCCTGGAGGCTGGTATGGTACATATGGATATATCAAGTGACTAAGCCTTGTTGGCACTACACTTACTTTGGAGTCCACACTTCAAATAATTTCCATTTATTCCACCTTTATTTCTCCATTTTATTCTTTAATACACATTCAGGTTGGGCGTGGTTTATTTTAATCATTTTTTTTTCTTTTTCTTGTTCACAGTTTTCTTTTTCTTTTTCTACCACACCCATCCTTACTATCCTTTCTTTTATTTTACCCTTATTCATACCCACTTTACATTATACACCCCTATGATATCCACCCTCTGAAATTAAATAAGGGATGAATTAAAATTTTCTGTGAGTCAACTATTGAGACTTCTTAGTCGACTTGCCTGCAAATCAGTATACTTCACAAAACAGATTAGATTTAAATAAACATACAAGTAAATAATTGACTTTAAAGTAAAGACACAAATATTTATCCTGGTTCGAAACATCATGTGGTGCCTACTTCCAATCCCCTTTGGTTTCAATATTTCCTTAGATCTTTCAAAGTCGGGCTCAAGTACAATGATGAGAAATAAGTTTTGAAGACTTATTTTGTTCTTCAGATCTTGTGACACAAATTCAGTTAGTATTACAAATTTAACTTGATCCTATTTATTATATAACTATTGTAAACTAATTAGTACAAAGCTTTGTGAGACTAAAATTGAGACATTTTGAGATTCTTCCAGAAAGTTGCGCAAGTGCTTTAATCTTCAGTCCTCTCTTTATATTTTTCAGCTTATTTTCTTTGTAAGGAAACCCAACAGATTTCGTCCCAATCAAGATTTGAATTGATTCCTTGATTGAGGAATGATACCATATAGTATGTCCATATCAAATATATCCATACATAATACTTTTTACACGTCCATATTAGATACGTCTGTGATCTTCTTATCTTTTATTCCTATGGTGATTGATGCTCTTTTCCTAAGTTTTGATCTAGCCAGGTTTCTGTTGGATGGTTACTTTCCTTTGTTAGATTTTCTTGAAAGTATTGAATTAATTATGTATGATTGATATTGTTCCAGGTTTAGTGCCGGCCATTATGTTGTTGGATTCTTGTTACCTTTAGCAAGATATTCTTGGATATCCTGAATTGATTCCTTAAAGATTCTGTATCTTTGGTGTATATTTAGTATCTTTTCTTTCTATCATTAGAGATCTTCAATATCCTGTAGATACGTACTTATTAGTTTGTCATTATTAAAATATTGAACGTAAATATAGGAGGCTAACAAACTCCCCCTTTCTAATAATGATAAACAAACATTAAACATAAGTTGACTTCCCTATCTATCACTGTAGTTGGCTTACTCCCCATGACTTGTAAGCACTTTTGATGTTCCTTTGTTTCTTGAGGATCAGTCAAATCTTATCCTATGATAGTTGACTTATTCTGCCTCACTTGTAAGTACTTCTGATATTCTTGTCTTTCTCCCTCTTTTGGCATGATAAAAAAGAACCACAAAGTAACAAAAGAGCAGTAGACATATAAAAGAGAATCAATCTTATTAATTGACAAGTACTAGGAAAAAACAAAAAGTGTCGCAGATAATGTGTTAAAAATCATCTTACAACCCATCTAAAATAAGGGACAAGACCCCTATTTGAATAAAAAGTCATCATTCATCGCTTAGCCAGAAAGTATGTTAGGGTGTTGTGCATATTATGGTAGAATTTGTCATACAGTGTTTTAACATTTTTGAAGAAGGAGGAGTAGGAGTTCTGAACAGAAATAGCAATGTCATCATTAGAGAAGAGGACTTGGGACTTGACGGAGTCTATGCGGGTGAAAACTAAAGTAAACTACTTCATACCTTCCTATTTGAACCCGTCAATAGCCAACTAGACCATGCCTATGTCTGTGATGGTGCTCTTCCCAAGGTCTAAAAGTTTGGAAGTCAATTCCAGCAGCAGCGTGACTCCTTCCTCAATAGCTTTGAAGCAATCTTTGATTTTATTTAGTTCTTTTAACACAATAATCATGGGGTTAGAAATAGACTTGCTTACCTTAGGGAGTTTAGACTTTTCCCGAGCATAATCCTTTTTGCACCACTCATTATCAACCAAAACACAGCTAAAACTGGAAAAATTTTTGGAATGATAAGTGGCAACGACTTCTACCAAGGGGTAAGCAGAGTGATCAATACATTGATATAAGATAATCCGAGTAATTAGCAAGCCATATGGTAAAATAGTGGAGGCATGAACATCTGCTGCACTTTCCAACATATACTCACATATCCAAGATTGCCAATTAATTTTGTGCTTCTTAACCAGATAATATAGAACAAATACATCACGGCAGGTAATGTTGTTGAAGGATCCCATTCTAAGAATCAGTGAGGTAACAATTATGTGGTCTATGATGTGAAACTTGAACCACAAGGAAAAGGACCAAAAGTAGACGATGTTGTGTCCGGGTTAGACAGGATCCTTTTCACTTCTTCAAAACTTACCTCAAAGGCTTCGGGCAAGTACCATTCATGAAAGAAATCACTCCAGAGAATTTTGTATCAAAACCCTTCTCGAATGGAAAATCATTTAGGACAATTCTTGTGCCAAGCAAAAGAGTATCAAGTTCACCACTATCAGGAGATAGGAATAGATTTGCATAGAACATGCGAACAAGATCCTTATAAACCAAAAGTCCACAGAGACGGAAGACCAGGGACAAATATTGAAACCTAAAGAAGTGACTAACATTACAGAAGGCGTCTTTTAATTGTCAGAGATTGATTATACGATCGGGTATAATGAAGCAATTTTTGAAGGCAGAGTATTTTTCTTTCTGAGAGAATGTCCCAAATTTGTGCATGTCCTTAGAAGGGAAGGATTTTAGAGATGAGGTTTAAGGTTTCTTAGTAGAGGGAGATGGTCTTGGAGCATGACAACACCTTTTGATAAGAGTAGACTATTGAGAATCTAATAGGGATTCGTTAGAGGAATCAGAGAGGAAAATAGGGCTATTGGAGAGGGCTTTAGGAAAGGATGTGGAAACAATGGCCATGGAATAAGTTTTGGTCATGGAAGAAGAGTTGAACTAAATTTTAAAGGGACAAGGAGAGAGAAGAGGGGTTGGAGAAGAAAACAGAGGGAAAGTGGGGGATGTAGAACTGTTGGAAAAGATATTAAAGGGGAAGACGAAGAGGTGTGAAGTGAAAATGAGACTGATAAAAGTGAAACAATGGCTGAAGAGGGTGGTTAGGAAGGTAAAAGGGGTACAGAAGCCGCAGAGGTGGATTGAATATTGGTGAAAAATAATGACGACTTCCCTTTTTTAAAATGATTTTTTTGGTTAAAAACTGACGGTAAATTGGAACAAGTAAAAAACAGTTTTTGTCCAAAAATAAAATTCATAATTCATTAACATTGAGAATACCAATTCTTTTTCTAAGGGAACAAAATCTTTCTTCTAACAAGGGTTTTGTAAAAATATCTGCCAGTTGATTTTTGGAGTTAATAAATGTTAAAGAAAAGTCTATATTTTCTACATAATTTCGAATAGAATGATGCTTAATATCAATGTGTTTGTCACTAGAAAGATGCACGGTATATTTAGACAAACTAATAGCACTGGTGTATCACACATTATGAGAATAGATTTAAAAGACAAATTAAAATCGAGTAGTTGATGCATAATCCATTAAATTTATGTACCACAACTCCCAATGGCTATGTATTCGGCTTTAGTTGTTGAAAAAGTAACCGAAGTTTGCTTCTTGCTGTGCCATAAAATCAGGGCATCACCAAGAATTTAACAAATTGCACTAGTGTTTTTTTCACATTTATCACCTGCAAAGTCAGCAGCTGAAAATCCAATTAAATTGAAATAGGAAGAGCAAGGATACCATAGTCCAATGTTTTGAGTTTCTATGAGATATCAGATGATTATTTTTTGTGGTAGTCAGATGATACTCTTTTAGAATCGACTAGAACCTTGCACACTTACATACACTGAACATGATATCTAGTCAACTGGCGGTCATATAGAGTAGTGATCCAATCTTTTCCCTATACATCTTTTTATCAACGTCTTTTTTAGATAAGCCTGAATCAAGACTTATGGTTAGACTCATGAGAGTTCCATAGGCCTTTCCTTTTTCCATACCAAATTTTTTTATGAGTTCTTTTATGTACTTAGCCTGACTGATGAAGGAAACTTTTGGAGTTTGTTTGATTTTTAATCCCAAGAAGAATGTGAGCTCTTCCATGAGGCTCATTTCAAATTCTCCTTTCATCAGATTTGCAAAATTCTCACAAAAAGAGATTTAGGAAAACCAAAAATAATATCATCAACGTAGATTTGAACAGTAAAAATATTTGAATCAAAATTCTGTATGAACAGAGTTGTATCAATTTTATCTCTTTGAAAATTTTTATTTAGTAAGAAAGTACTTAATCTCTCATACAAAGCTTTTGGAGCTTGTTTGAGACTGTAGAGTGCTTTTCACAATTTGGAAACATGATTTGGATAAGATGGACTTTCAAAACTGGGGGTTGTTTTAAAAAAACTTCCTTATGAATAAAACCATTTAAGAAGACATTTTTTACGTCCATTTGATATAATTTAAAATATTTGAAAGCAGCAAAAGGTAATAAAATTTGAATTGATGCTAACCTTGCTACAGAGGCAAAGTTCTTATCATAATCAACACCATCTTGTTAGGAGTAGCCTTAAGTTAGAATTCTGGCTTTGTTTCTGATAATCTTATCTTCTTCATTCAATTTATTTCTATGAACCTATCTAGTTCCAATTACTGAGAAGTTCTTGGGTCTTTTATCCAGAGTCCAAACTTGATTTCGTTCAAACTAGTCCAATTCTTCCTTTATGGATTTGACCCAAGACTTATCTTTAAGGGGCTCATCGATCTTCCTTGATTCAATTTGAGATACAAGGGCAACAGAAGCTTGTTTATCAATGATTCTCTTATTTGCATCCTATTATTTGAATTTTTGATGATAAATTCATTTGGATAGCTAGCATTATGTTTCCATTCTATTGGAATACTCGATTTGGCTATTTCGGTTGTGTGAGTTAACTCTGGAGGGGGTATAGTCGACTCATCTTGTGATAGATCAGAGGTTGTGCTAGCATTAGCTCCAGATTATAGATCACTTACCTATTCTTTATCAATACTCAAGCCCATAGGAGGGTGATTAGGTTGATCAAATATAATATGCATAGATTCTTCAATACATAGTGTTCATTTATTATAAGCTTTGTAAATATGATTGGTGGGAGAGTACCCAAGAAAAATACCTTCATCACTTCGTAGATTGAATTTTCCTAAGATATTTTTACCGTTATTGTGGATAAAACATTTGCATCCAATAGGATGAAAGTAACTAATGTGAGGCTTCTTCCCTCTTCATAGTTCATATGGCTTTTTCTTTAGAATAGGTCTGACGATGCATCTATTGATGATGTGACATATTTTGCTTACTGCCTCTACCCAAAAGTGATCTGGGAGATTATGTTCAAACAACATGGTCCTAGCAATTTCTTGGAGAGAACGATTCATTGCCTCAACCACACCATTTTGGTGAGGATTCAAGGTGATGAGAAGTTTTGAGAGTATCTATTGAGAGCACAGTACTCCTCAAAAGTATTATTTTCAAATTCTCCTCTATTATAACTGTGAACATAGGTGATAAGGTGTCCAGCTTCTCAATGTACTTTTCTACAAAATATCTCCAAGTTTATAAAAACCTCATGTTTATGAGCTAGAAACATTACCCAAGTAAAATAAGAATAGTCATCAACGATGACAAAGACATATCTTTTTCCACCAATACTTGTGGTCTTCGTGGGGCCAAACAGATCCATGTGGATTTTTGAAGGGGTTTTGTAGTAGACACAATGTATTTGACTTTGAATGATATTCAGGCTTGTTTATCTAATTGGCAGGCATCACAAACATGAACCTTCTCAAACTTGAGTTTTGGAAGACCTCTCACCAGTTCCAGTCTGGATAGTTTCTCAATGATATGATTCTAACATGCCCAAGTTTTCTACGCCACAAACAAATATCAATGGTTTTGTCACACCCCAACCTTAAGTGAGGAAAACAAGTACTATATGAACATTACTTGAAAATGACCTATGATGAGCAAATAGACTACTGTGTAATAAGAATTATTAAGGAAAAGCTATACATATACACAAAACTAGCCAACTTATGAAACTAGTACATGTGATAAGGGAAACTATAAATACATATGAAAACTATCCAATTTCGACAAAGACTTTAATGGAATTCATCTATACCACTATTAAACTATGTCAAAGATTCAATAAAGCCCCGAATTAACTTGGGGCTCACCAATTACCGTTGAGATCTTGTGCTTCTATTAGAGTGCGCTATTAGTGGATTGCATGTACCTGTCGCATAAAATGCAGTGTCCCCTATGAGAGACGTCAGTATGAAAGAATGTACTGAATATATAAGGCATGAAATAAACACATGTAAAATGAGGGCTCAATAAAACTGGGTATTAGTATGTCATGTATAAATAAGGATGCAGGACCACTTTTGCTTACACTTGTGGAATCATGGTCATTACATGATTTTATTTCATTTACCTTTCTTTTCTTTGCTTTAAAATCTTTGTAATCTATTTGATACGTATGACCAGTTGATCAGTGGTAAATACAATAATCGGGATCGACCCATGCTAGGCTTTCTCCCCTGAGCGGCCACCCATAAGTCCAAGAATTAAGATTGGCCCATTCTAGGTTTTCACCCCTCATCTATCACCAATAATATAAGTAGATTAGGATTGGCCCATTCTAGGCTTTTGCCCCTGATATGCCACCCATAATATAATCACATTTCTTCTTTAATTTTTGAGATTGTTATTTTGGCGGTCACAGGGCTTTAAGCTTTGGTATAATAAATCATAGTGGAGATATGTGAGTAGGGACTAAAAGTAGTAACAATGACTTAAGAATCAACTATAACACCAACGGAATACTTAGAAGCTTAAAAGATGTAATAAATACAGTGAGCATTTGGACATCTCAAATAGAAGCTTATGTGCATATCAAGAGAAGACATCTAAGTGGAGAAATCTAACCTATCAACAAAGAAAGTAAGAACTATATACGATGATATAATAACTAGATACTTAATAAAGATATCGATTGAAAGGGGTACATGAGTATGAGAGCTAGTGAAGCACTTGGGCAAGTACAAATTGAGGAAATGAGTACATTTTGAGTGTGGGCATACAAAATTACACAATAGTGCAATTAAAGATTCTACGAGCCAAAATTATATACTAAGATACTTAGCGTGATAACCAATGAGAGGAACATGTAATTATGTGAGTAAGTAAAGTACATGATCAACTAAACTGATTGGAGCAAGTTAGCGATGATTAGGCAGTTTGTGTACCTGATAAATGATCATGCTTACCATGTGTAATCAAGGATCTTATTGACTAATCTAATCAAAATATGTGATAAGGGTTCACCTTGGAAACAAGTATAGTAATAACCCACATTGACGTACTTTAACACACTAAGGGGTGGGGAAGATTGTTAGCTACATTGGACATTATACGCTGCCCCTCACCCCATTTTCTAGGAAGAGCACTTAGAACACTTACTTTGTAAAACAAGTATTATATTCATGCCAAAGAATATGAAATCAAATAGCCTTACATACCTTGTCTTTCGACCAATGTGACTACAATGATTCAGCCTTTCCTTTAAGTATTACTCTACAAAATAAGTTCATAATAAAGCTACTATTAGAAGACAATCACATTTACGTCTACAATATTGTAGCTAATTACTTGACGGATAGTAAAACCTACCAACCCCTAAACACATGATATATCATCTCCCCTTTCTTTTATACTTCAATATAACTCCATTAAACCATCCTATAATGCGATCCACTACATGACTACAACAATATCTATAAAATAACCCATAAATAGTCACAAAAGTCCATAAACCACTAGAACAACTCCCCTAGTTGCTACTCTATATTTCTACCTCAATATTACTCCACATAATTATTTTGTAAGGTCACCCAACTGCTTCCCACAACAACACACATAAAATAGCCTAAAATAATTTCAAAATTTATATTATCATAATAGAAAATATTTTCAATCACCAGCCCAAGAGTTCTAGACAAAAATACATATAAAGTTCTCCGCCCGACTATACATAAGGAGGGATGAATTTGGGTTTTAATCTTGACTCAAACTTTTGGAATTTCTATCCTCCAAACTTAGGTTTTTAAATACTTTAAACTTCTCTTCATGTTTGAACCAAAGAAGAAGATAAATCTCAGAATTTAAGAAAAAGTTGGAGTGCCAAGTTTTGAGAGGGTTGTCCTATACTTCTACACACAAAGAACATGATTTCCATAATATATTAAATAAGAATTGTACTAAACCATAAGTATTTTCACTTACCTTGGCTTGCAAGGGGAGTGTTCCTTTAAGAACCCTAGTAGAGAAAAGAGGCGGTTGTTTTAGGCTTGAGCGAAAAGAGAGAGAACTAAATATAATCTGATTTTTTAAAACTAAGAAAGAAGAGAAAATGAACTAATTTGGACATTATAAATCCCCCACTTAATTAACTCTTTTATGCCCATTCTCAACCATAGTTTAGTCAAAAATAGTCCAAGTAGGTGATGCACCTACTAGGCTTTTTAAGCTGCTCAAAAAGTCTAAGTAGGTGATGCACCTACTTGGCTTATTTATAATTAGATCACAACATATTGGTCCTTAAATAAATTAGGATTGGGCTGGTCATTCTTCCATTTTTCTTTCACTAAATTTGGGCAAATGAGCCCATTAATATATCCCTCAATTTGGTCCAATAGTCAAAGTACACGATGCACCTACTTGTCACCTACTAGGTTAATTACGTCTAGGAAGAACCTCACTAGAAAGGTAAATTGAAGAAAAGCATGTAATGAACACGATTCCGCAAATGTAAGTAAAGGTGGTCCTGCATCCTAATTTATACATTGACATACTAATGCCCAGTTTTATTTAGCCCTCATTTTACATATATTTATTTCATGCCTTATATATTCAGTACATTATTTTATACTGATGTCTCTCATGAGGGACACTGCATTTCATGCTACAGGTATATGCACTCAGCTAGTAGGGCACTCTAATAGAAGCACAGGATACTCAGCGATAATTGGTGAGCCCTTGGTTTATTTGGGGCTTTATCGAATCTTTGGCATAGTTTAATAGTGGTATAGATGAATTCCATTAGAGACTTTTTAGACATTGTACAATTGTTATATGTATTTATAGTTTCCTTTGTCACATGTACTATGTTGCGCACCATATTTATAAATAGAGGGTTGCTTGGATATTTAGGAAACTTGACTTTATTTCAAAATCTAGATCGCGCTATTCAGTTAAGAAGTGTATTCCCACTTATACATAAATCCATGTTTTCTAGATTATACCTACTATGTTTGTTAAGGTCAATGATAGATGCCAAATTGCCAACATTAGTGTGCCCAAATGGCAACCTACAAGGAATGGTCTCACGTTATCAAAATTCATACTAGGTTGAGCCTATTTAGTCTGGGCCCTAATCCATGATAAAGAGGATTGTAAAGGCTTTCGTGTTATTTGTGTGTGAAGTTGTATTTGTAACATTTTTATTAAGTGAGATATAATATTATTACCCATATGCTTACATAATAAAGGGTTACTTGATTATAGAGATGGGTTGTAGCATTTTCTAGCACAATATCTTAGGAGGGTAACCAACTATTGAGTTCTATATTCATATTTATAGGATCTAATCCTACAGAGGACACTTAGTGTTTAATCCATATACATAGAATCTTTAGGGTTAGACATGTATTAAAACTTGATGTTGATGAACCAGCTTTGTTTAGTTGGAAGAGGGTAGTGGCACAGGCTGATAGGTGAGTATACTAGTACAAAGTATTGCTAGAGATACCCTTAGTTAGTTAGCACGACCCAAACGCTCACCAAGTATCATACAAAATATATTGGTAGTTTTCTTTTATATGATATGTGCATATAACTCTTTTTCTTAGTTAATAATAACATGCATTATCCTTTTAAGATTGGAAAACTCGGTGATAAGTGTTTAAATTATTCCACATAAAAAATATAAGTATAATTGTTTCCCTACAATGTTCTATGCTTGGTTATAGGAATTACTATACGATAAGGAATTAGGGCCAAAAGATATTGAGGGGTTAGACATAAGTTGTAATTTATTAAGAGTAGGCATCAGATCAATTAATTGATAGTCACGAAATTCCAATGTTAATCAAACCATTAGCTATATACCTTTCATTTGAGGATGAATAATCCAAATGGGGGATGGTGTAATGCCCCGTACTTTTCAAAACATATATGACCAACTTAGCATTGACTTATTTAAACTCGATGTAACTATTAATTATTTGAGCTTAAAGTTAAAGGTAAGTGTTAAGTTAAAGTAGAGGGATCAATATTTTGGAAAAGATAAAACAAGTGAGGTGCTTGCTAAGACATAATTAAGCTAGTAGATGACAAGTAGGTGCATCACTTACTTTGACTATTGGACCAAATTGAGGCATATATTAATGGGATCATTTGAGGCCCAAATTGAGTGAAAGAAAAAGGAAGAATGACCATCCCAATACTAATCTATTTAAGGCCCAATATAATGTAATACAACTAGAAATAAGCCAAGTAGGTGTATCACCTACTTGGACTATTTTTGACCAAAATATGGCTGAGAATGGGCAAAAAAGAGACGATCAAGTGGGGGATTTATAATGTACAAATTAGTTCATTTTCTTTTCTTTCTTAGTTGTGAAATATCAGATTATGTTTAGTTCTCTCTCTCTCTCTTTTCTCTCAAGTCTAAAATAGCCGCCTCTTTTCTCTACTAGGGTTCTTGAAGGAACCCACCCCTTGCAAGAAAAGGTAAGTGAAAATACTTATGGTATGGTTTAATTCTTATTTAATAGATTGTGGAAATCATGTTCTTTGTGTTTAAAAGTATAGGACAACTCTCTCAAAACTTGGCAGTCCAACTTTTTCTTAAATTCTAAGAGATTTATCTTCTTCTTTGGTTCAAACATAAAGAGAAATTTAAAGTCTAGAAAAACCTAAGTTAGGAGGATAGAAATACCAAAAGTTTGAGGTAAGATTATACCCTAACTTCATCCCTCCTTATGTATAGTCGGGCGAAGAACTTTATATGTGTTTTAGTCTAGAACTCTTGGGATGGTGATTAGAAATATTTTCTATTTTGCTAAAATAAATTTTAAAACTATTTTAGGCTGTTTTATGTATGTTGTTGTGGGAAGAAGTTGGGTGACCATACAAAATGATTATGTGGAGTGGTATTGAGGTAGAAATGTAGAGTGTGAAATAGGGGAGTTATTCTAGTGGTTTATGAATTTTTGTGACTGTTTATGGGTTATTTTATAGATATTGTTGGTATGACACAGTGGATCACATTATAGGATAGTTTAATGGAGTTATATTGAAGTATAAAAGGAGGGGGAGGTGATACACCATGTATTTGGGGGTTAAAAGGTCTTATTGTCTGTTAAGTAATTAGCTACAATTTGGCAGATGTAAATGTGTTTGTATTCTAACATTAGCTCCATTATGTACTTATATTATAGAGTAATACTTAAAGGAAAGGATGAGTCATTGTAGTCACATTGGTCGGAAGATAAGGTATGTAAGGCTATTTGATTTCATATTCTTTAGCATGAATCTAATACTTGTTTATAAAGTAAGTGTTCGAAGTGCTCTTCCTAGAAAATGGGGTGAACGGGCAGTGTATGATATGCGATGTAGCGAACAATCTTCCCCTAGCCCTTAGTGTGTTAAAGTACGTCAATGTGGGGTTATTACTAGAATTGTTCCCAAAGTGACCCCTTATCACATGTTTCTCTTAGATAAGTCTATAAGATCCTTGATTACACATGGTAAGCATGTTTATTTATCGGGTACACAAACTGCTAAATCATCGCTAACTTGCTCCAATTGGTTTAGTTGATCATGAACTTTACTTGCCTACATAATTACATGTTCCTCTCATTGGTTATCACCCCAAGTGTCTTAGTATATAATTTTGGCTCGTAGACTCTTTACTTGCACTATTGTGCAATTTTGTATGCCCACACTCAAAATATACTCTTTTCCTTAATTTGAACTTGCCCAAGTGCTTTACTTACTCTCTTAATCATGTACCTTTTTAATTGATATCTTTATTAAGTATCTAGTTATTATATCATCGTCTATAGTTCTTACCTTCTTTGTTGATGCGTTAGATTTCTCCACTTAGATGTCTTCTCTTGATATGCACATGAGCTTCTATTTGAGATGTCCAAATGCTCACTATATTTGTTACGTCTTTTAACCTTCTAAGTATTGCATTGGTGTTACAGTTGATTCTTAAGTCCTTATTATTGCTACCTTTATTCCCTACTCATATATCTCCATTATGATTTATTGTACCAAAACTTAAAGCACTGTGACCACCAAAATAACAATCTAAAAAATTAAAAAACTAATATAAAGAAATATGATTATAGCATGTATGGTAGCTCAGGGGCAAAATCCTAGCATAGATCAATCCCAATCTCCTTATATTATGGGTGGTATCTCAGGGACGAAAGCCTAGCATGGGCCGATCCCAATTCTTGGACTTATGGGTGGTAGCTCAGAGGCAAAAGCCTCGCATGGGCCGATCCTGATTATTGATTTTACCACTGATCAGTTGGTCATATGTATCACATGGATTACAAAGATTTTAAAGCAAATAAAAGAAAGGTAAATTTAAGAAAAACATGTAATGAACATGATTCCATAAGTGTAAGTAAAGGTGGTCCTGCATCCTTATTTATACATTGACATACTAATACCTAGTTTTATTGAGCCCTCATTTTACATGTGTTTATTTCATTCCTTATATATTTGTTACATTCTTTTGTACTGACATCTCTCATGGGGAACACTGTATTTCATGCTGCAGGTATATGTACTCAGCTAGTAGAGCACTCTAATAGAAGCACAAGATATTCAACGGTAATTGGTGAGCCCCAGGTTGATTCGAGGCTTTGTCGAATCTTTTGCATAGTTTAATAGTGGTATAGATAAATTCTATTAGAGGCTTTGTAGACATTGTACAATTGTCATATGTATTTATCGTTTCCCTTGTCACACGTACTAGTTTCGTAAGTTGGCTAGTTTTGTGTATATGTATATTTCTCCTCAACAATTCTTATTACATAGTCTATTTTCTTATCATAGGTCATTTTTAAGGAATGTGTTTATATGGTACTTGTCCGCCTCACCTAAGGTTGGGGTGCGACAAGTTTGCACAGTGAGATAAGTTAAAGTAGCAAAGTCAGGACTATTTAAGACATAAATATTATTAATGCATTCACCGATGAGAGAGATGTCTCTTTTTTCGTATTTGATGGAGCAACTCTCAGCTTTGCTAAAGACTCTAAATCCGGTGTCACACAACTAACTAATGCTGAGCAAGTTATGTTTAAGACCGTCAACTAGATACACTTTACCAAATTCACATAAGGAGCTAAGCTTTATTGTGCTGACTTCAATGACGTTGCTTATAGTGTTGTCACTGAATTTGACTGATCTCCATCTATTTTATTTAGAGCATAAAAATTTTCTTTCTTTATGGTCATGTGTCTAGAATATTCTCTATCAATGACCCACATTCCCTTCTTATAGCTCTTGCGGGCATATTCCTACAAAATAAGAAAATTGATTTTATTTAGGTACCCACATGGTCTTGGATCCTTACGGGTTAGATGTACTCCCTTTAAGCTTTCAATCCCACAAACCTTTTGGCTTATGTCTCCAGCTGTAAGATTTGTTCCCTTTCTATCCATAGATATAATAGACATGCCCTCGAGAGGCGAAAGTGGTCTTGGCTGATTTAAATAATTTTGATGAGGAACTTGAGTTAGTTTTAAAAGAATTCGATCTCACGAAACTGTGACTTGGTGATTTCTTAATGCTATTCAATTGCATTTTTACATCATCAAGCTCTTCTTGAAGTAAATCAATTTTTATTTGACATGCTTCGATTTCTACTTGACAGTTTCTTCGTTCCTCTTTAAGTTTTCATTTTAGTCTAAATTTCCAACTTTTTTCTCTTGGGTGAGTTTATTATATTCATTTATAACTTTTTGAAGTTCATCGGTTATCATATCTAAATTAGATTCAAGAATATTACAATTGTGATAGTTGTGTGTTCTTACCTCGCTAGATTCTCCTTTTGCCATGAAGCACATGTTGGCTGCTTCTATTTATTCTTCAGTTTTATGTTCATCTCTCCAAACTCCAAAATTTTTATTCTTTCTAGAAGATCTTCTTCTTAATTCTAGATAGTTTTGTTTGAAGTGTCTAGGCCTTCCACGGTGATAACATCGATCATCATTTCTAGTGGAATCATTATTTTTGGCTCCCTGGGGTCTTTGCTGTCTCTATCTCATGATCTGCCTAACTCCACGATTTATAAGAGCCATTGCTTCACTATTGGATTCTTCCAGAATGTTCTCTTCAGTTGGTAGGGCATTGAAGGATACTGGTTTATTCTTTTTCTCCTTGTGGTACTGGTTTTATATAATTTTGTTCATATGCAATGAGATTACCTCGTAGTTCATCATATGTCATGTTTTGAAGATCTTTGTCTTCCACAATGGCAACCTTGGTTTCCCAAACTTTGGGAGACTTCTGATAGGCTTCTAGACTTGCTGGCTATGTGGATAGATCATCCCCAATGATTTCAACTCGCATACGATTTTGCTGAATTTGGAAAACATTATTTCTATGCTTTTATTTTCTTCCATTTTGAACAGCTCGTGTTTATTGAATAGGGCATCAATCTTTGACTTTTACCTTTGGTGGTTCCTTCATAGGTTACCTCTAATTTGTCCCATATTTCCTTTGCAGTCTTCCAGGTTGATATCTTATCGTATTCTTCACCACTAATTGAAAAAACAAGTAAATTTATAGCTCGTGCATTAGTTTGGATTACCTTTTGTTGTTCTTTGGTGACCTCAAAGCTCTCAAGGTCTTCTGTATCAGTACTGCTCTTCTTGAGTCCTGGAATTGGCTTTGGTCCCTTCTTAATGACAACCTAGGCTTGGAATTCATTTGATTGGACAAAGATCCTAAATCTGTTCTTCCAGTAAGAGTTGTGTTGTTCATTAAAGTACAGTGGTCTTGTGAAGGAATAACCATCTTGAAGAAGAGCACCAGGATTTTGATCCTTTGCTATTTGATCTTTACTTACGTGTGGTTAAGCAATAGTATTGGTGAGGCCTACTCTGATAATAATTGAAATTCAAGAGAGGGAGGGTGAATTGAAATTTTCTATGAGTCGACTATTGAGACTTGTCAATCGACTTTCCTGCAAATCAGTATATTTCACAAAACAGATTAGATTTAAAAAAATAGACAAGTAAATAATTGATGTCAAATTAAAGACGTGAATATTTATCCTAGTTTGGAACACCAATGTGGTGCCTACTTCCAATCCCCTTGGGTTTGAACATTTCCTTAGATCTTTCAAAGTCAGGCTAGAGTACAATGATGAGAAACAAGTTTCAAAGACTTATTTTGTTCTTAAGATCTTATGACACAACTTCAGTTTGTATTATAAATTTGACTTGATTCTATTCTTTATATAAATATTGTAAACTAAAAAGTACAAAGCTTTGTAAGACTAAGATTGAGGCACTTTGAGATTCTTCGTGAAAGTTGCGTAAGTTCTTCGATCTTTAGTCCTCTCTTTGTATTCTTCAGTTGCTTTTCTTTTTAAGGAAACCCAAGAGATTTTGTCCCAATCAAGGATTTTAATTGATTCCTAGGGAATGTTACCGTATAGTATGTCCATATTAGATATGTCCATACACGATACTTTATATACGTCTGTATTTGATACGTCTGTGATCTTCTTTGTTTTCGCTCCTATAGTGATTGATGCTCTTTTCCCAAGTTTTACTTTGGTCAAGCTACTGTTGGATGGTTGCTTTCTTTTATGAGATTTTCTTGGAAGTCTTCAATTGATTCCGTATGATTGATATTGCTCCAATTTTAGTGTTGGCCATTATGTTGTTGGATGCTTGTTTCCTTTAGCAAGATATTCTTGGATATCCTTAGTTGATTCCTTAGAGATTCTGCATCTTTGGTGTATCTTTGGTATCTTCTCCTTCCATCATTAGAGATCTTTAATATCCTGCAAATGTGTACTCTTAGTTTGTCATTATTAAAATATGGAACATAAATATAGGAGGCTAACACCCTCAACTTAGGTGGTTTGCCTGAGTTGAGGTGAACAATGTCCAAGGAGGACCAGTACTAAAACAGGTTCATTATAATACATATGAGAAGGTGAAAGGTGTAACAAAAAAGGCTACATGGCTTAAAATCGAGATAAATGGATACTTATTCACAAATGGGAGGTTATATAGGCAAAAAGTGGACTAATATAAAAAACAACCTACGATCCTTTCTTAACCGACTATCCTACAATCTAGGCAAGAATAATCGAGCAAGTTTTTGATTTAACACACAAAGGAAACTAATTAGCATCTTACACAGACTTGGCATTGGTTCACATCACAAGCTACTGCCTATTCGATTCTTGCATAAGTTAGCACTGATTATCATATCCCAAATCCTAATGCCATAACAAGATCCATAATGGTCACACATATATACATTAACATAGTTCTACAAAAAAAAATTTGGAGAGGTATCATTTTTACTCAAAAATCAACATAAAAAAACATCAACTGCCCTAAATACTCAAAAACCTCTGAATTACACAAAAACACACAATACGACATAGACTAAATCTGGACCTGCCTGTCTACAACCATACCATGATCGTCAAGAAAAAAAGCATGGAAACAAAAACCAACGATGGCCTAACCTCTAACTAATAGAGTATGCACTATCCCAAAAACATATAAATAATATAAAGTAAGAGAATGAGGACATATCAAGGATACACTAGGCGTCCATGTCATGATTATCCCTAAGTAAGGGTATCTGGACTGATGGAGGCAGCGGTGGTAGTGCTGCTACAGGCAGCAAAATCATCACGCCTCTTTCTATCAAGTACTTTCGTCTCCTGTGAATCAAGTGTAGCCCTTTTTAGGGCCTGATGAAATAGAATAATGGGTCATGCAAGTCCCTCTCTCGGCCTTTCTTGGTCCAACTACGGGTATCAATCATCATCCTTTATAAATTAGTTAAAGTATCTAGGACCAGGCAGAGGTTCTGACTGAACAAATAGGGGTACAACTGGAGGGATGGCTGACATGTGGCTCTCAGTAAGAGAGCGTATCTCTGATCTAAGTTCATGCACCTCCTCTTTAATATGTCTTATATCCGACTTCTTTAGGCTATTGAACCAGACCGATACTCAACCCTTAAAAGAATCTATCTGTGCATACAACTCGGCTTGTAGGTCTAATATTACAACCTAGTATGCAGAATCCAATCTAGCCTCAGTCGTATCTTGTGTAGTCTAGACCCATGACCGAATATGCCCTTATAAAGTCACCACCTCAGTCCCAATATTCTATAGATGATTGTTGGTGATGCTTTAACTGTCCATCAATCTCTGCAAAAACTCATGAGAAACTAACATCATACCTGAAGTAGCAACTGAAGTGGATGGGATAGGTGGCACTGCAGATATACCAACCGACTCTAAAGTAGAAGTCAAGGCTGACGTAGATGTAGATGGGGTCCCTTACCCTATGTACTCAACTTGGGGGCCTTTCTCTTCTTCCTCATCTAAAACTCTATACTAACTCCCAAGTCAATGCCCTATGTATCACTAGGCTCCACAGGGAGTGATCGATCCTCAATCTGGCCTGGAGGCATAGTAGTGGGTGCACGGCGTATCCTAGGAAGGACCAAATTTGATGGATCCTTCATCATCTTAGTTTGTTCCATAGCCTTCGCCTATACTTCCTTATCAATACTTGGTACCTCTAGCACACCGGCCTCATCACACAACCTCTGGATAAAATATGGGAATGACAAATTTGTTATTTCACCAAAATCTTTCTCACAAAGATCATGTCGAATAATTGATGCAAAGTCAATATCGTATCCAGCCATCATGCTCGAAGTCAGTGCAGCTCCATCTCAAGTCAAAAAATTGTTCGCATCAGTCGGACATAATCTATATCGAACAAGTAGCCACCTAAACTTTGCAACAAAGGTTAGTATCGCCTTCTTAATCACACCCTGCCCTTGATCCAAGGGGTATCATTACCAAGAGGTGAAATATAGCTGGCAATCTATCTCACTATATCAACTCTCTCTCCTATGATTAGTATCACGCATAATATATCTATTTCATGAAACTTTCAATTAATAATCATACTCTTCTATGGATGTGAAGTAGCATAATCTAGCCCAAAAAAAACTCAATGGATAGGTACCACTGAAATGTTGACCATGACCGCTATTATAGGCATCTACTCTAGTTAGGGATGCTCAGTATGCCTTGGAAGACCCTTACCTCTAGGCGTAGTCAATGATACTGGGACATGGTGTAAGGCACAGAATTCCTACACCAATGTCGGGATGTATGAACCGAGGGGTTGAGTCATCCACCCTAACTGATACCTATCAAATGCAGCCAGCAATAATAGTGCTTTAGCTAAACCAAAAAAGTCTATCCATCTCTCTTTATAAATAGTACTCTTAGGCCGGCCAGTCCTGATCACAAAGTTGTCTCTCTCATACTACAGTCGAAGCCCTTTTATACATTATCTCATATTTACCTCAGCAATAAGCTCGATCGAGATATGCGTAGGATCAGAGACTTGATCTGTCGGAGATGGTGTCGGTACCTGATGTGTAGTCTAGCCTATACACTCCTTAGACTAAGTTACAAATAATGACTTCTCTTGAATTGTGGTACCCTCCTCAAACTAGGGCACTCTGATAAATTCTCATAATCTACTGCCTCAGACTCGTCTTGGGACCCCTTCTCAAACTGCAGGTCTTGTGCATTTACCTTTGGTAATGGCTCTGACACTGTCTTCTCCTCATCATCATTACCACTCTCAACAGGCTAGGGAGAGTATGGTGGTGATCTCCTGGTTGACTTCATCCTCAGCCTGGATATGAACTGGATAACCTCAAGCTGGGTCCTACGCTGAGTAAAACCAAGTCACCTGCCCCATTATGATTTCTCTGTAAGTGGTACGACTAATTTTTCCATAATAATAACCTTGACTATAGCATGTTTCTGGCCTCTATCTATGGTCTGTGTCACTCTGGTCGGGGTTGTTTTGGTTTGAGCAACGAGTATGCCTCCTCTGAGCTACTACTATCAAAAGAGTCATCCTATCACCTAGTATGTGCAGCCTTATTCTTCTTCTTCAAAGCCTTAGGTATGTACCTGAAAAACTAAGTTTCAGTGTCCGAACGATGGTGAGGGACTGCAAACTTTGAAGAAAAACTCAAAATTCAATAACTTCAAAAATTTCCTCAACTTTTGCATCCCCATAACTTATTCTCAGTCCCAAGAAATCCAACTTGCACACATTCAACTAGAATCAACTTTTCAATACAAACTAGTATTCAAAACTTTTGGTATTCCTCTATCTTTCCCAATTTAACTTTCGTTTAGGGCATGATCTTAAGGTTTAATTAGAGAAAAATGCCCCCACATTAAAATTTTAGGCTAATTCAAGGATCCTATAAACATTCATGTTGGTTTCTACGTATTTTTCATGAGAATAGACATACAAACTTACTTATGTCATGTTTAGCACAAGATACTACTATTAGGAGCCAAGAATATTACCTTTTTATTTGAAGAGCTGGAAGTGAACTATGAAAAAGTGAAGTAAAAAGTAAATCTTGAATGCATACTTATTGCTTTTGGACAAGTTGGTACCAAGAACAAGTAGCCTTTTAGCCTTTTCTCAGGTTTGGGGAAGTGGGGTAGTTTGATTTTTGAGAGGGAAGAAGGAATTTTGAGGTTTTAAGTGTTTAAACTGGATTAAGAGGGCTTAAATAGCCATAGGGGGTTGGTTTAGGGTTATTTTAAGGCAAGGTTGGCCCAAAATTTTAAACAAAATTAGCCCTAAAAAGTGCACACTTACAGCAGCCACCTATAGGCCGTAGGTGGGCCTAAATTTTTGCCTTCATTCCCTATTCTTTGGACTTTGTATTCTGATACTTACTTTACTACTTATGTGGTTGTAAGTGGTATTTACGGCCCTGTAAGTAAGTTTGTAGGTTAAAGTCAAAGAATCCTTAAAATTCCATCTTTTTAGTTAACACATAACATACTTGGCCCGAGCAGAACTTATGAACTGCATAAGAAGACCATAAAGTCCCCTTACCTGGAATATTCTGAATTAAAGACGTGTTACCATATTCCAGGTCATTTGCATTCCATTAAAACTACAAAAAATGAAAACAAACATGAACACTAAAATAGTGGGTTGCCTTCCACCCATCGCTTGATTTAACGTCATGGCATAATGTGGCTAAGTTGGTTACTCAGACTTTACAAACTAGCCTATGGGTTATCTTCCATCGAGTGGTTAATTTAACATTGCAGAAAGATGTAGGTACCTTGATTACTCAAAATTCATCAAGGTACTTAAGAAATAACATCCAGGATCATTAACACAATAGATCACCGATGACACCCTCATGTCGATATGCTGCTTCATAGTTCTTTAAATATTGAAGGAGACTTCTTCATTAATGACTCTGAACTTAAGCTCCATTTTCCATATCAACCATCACTCGACCCATGGCATTGAATGGTCTTCCCAATATGATGAATATCTTGAAGTCAACCTCATAATCCAGAATAACAAAGTCAACAAAAAAATGAAGTTATCAACTTTCACCAATACACCAAATGAAATGCCAACGAGTTTCTTTACTGTGTGGTCTGTCATCAACAACTGCATAGTTTTTGGATCTAGAGGGCTCAGGCCCAATTACTTAAATATAGCTAGCAACATCAAACTGATTCTATCTCTCAAGTCACATAACACTCTGGCGAATCTGGATGTCCCTATAGTACATGGGATCGTGAACGCACTAGGATCACCCTTCTTCTAGCCAGAGACTTAGAAGTGACTACACTATAATGATGTAATCCACCAATGCCCTCAAAACTAGCTACTCACTTTTTTGTCACCAATTCTTTCATAAACCTAGCATACCCAAGCATCTAGTCCAATGCCTCAAGGAGAGGGATGTTCAAACTCAGATCTTTTAGTATCTCAATAAATCTTTTGAACCTCTATTCCTCTTTCTTCAATTTCAATCTTTGAGAAAAAAGTAGAGGCAGTCGTGAAATTTGCTTTACTATGGGATCATCGACCTTTCCCTTACCTTTATCCTCACCAACATTAGCATCAACACATGTCGCCTTGTCTGACTCTACGAGAAAGTATCTCATCAACCACAGTACAATTATTCTTAGGTACATCTACAACAGAAAATGAGGGATCAATAGTAGACTTACCACTCTGGGTGGTAATAGCGAGACAATGACCATTATTTTTTGGATTTTGAATCATGTTTCTCGAAAGGATACCCGACTGCCTCTGATTTAAAGTAGGAGACATTTGCCCAAACTGCGTCTCTAACTACTTGATTGCAGTCGCTTGAGAATCAACCTTCTAGGTTAGACCAGAAAATATCAATCTTAATCTCCTTAAAGCATGTTTCCTGATTTTCTTGACCCTTCACAATTTTGGACAACAATGTCTCCATTATTAATTTAGTATCATGACTTTTTGGTGAAATATACTTGTCTCTCTTATCTTTGTAGTCATTTTTCTATCTCCAATCACCATCCCACTCCCTACTGCAATCTTTGTATCTATTTCTATAATAGTTTTGACATTGGTTTCCTCAACATTTGGCTAAAAAATTAGCCAATTCGCATTCAAGATACTTATCCTCCTCTTCCAAGTCAGACGCATATGCTCTGGATGTTGAACCCTATACACCTACTGCATTTACCTTCTGAGAATTCACTGCTACAAACTGTTTAATTAGCAACCCAATATCAGTCCTCAGCTATGCAATCTCTTATGCCTTAAAATCATTCACTGATTTATGGTCATCAAAAGCTTCAATGGTGTATGTTCTAGTAAATCTATTAGCCTCGTGAGTATGCCACACTCTATTGGTAAGCGAGACCTAGTCTAGAACCTCAGATGCTGCTTTCCAGCGAAATCTCATAAATGCTCCTTCAGTGATTATGTCTACCATGGCTTGGGAACTGATGTTCAGGGCTCTATAAAATATCTCTACAGGGTTGTCCCTGAAATACAATGATTGCGTACCATCCTCATCTTCTTCTTAAACCAAACCAAACCTCATACATCGACTCTGAATGTAGCTACCTAAAGTTGTATATCTCATCTTTTAACTATAACATTCTAGCCAAAGAAAAGAAATCATTCAAAAATTGTTTGTGCAACTCATTCCAAGTGGTAATAGATCCTCTTGGAAGTTCCCCAAACCACAAAGAAGATTCTCTAACCAATAAAAAGAGGAACAACCTCAATCTGAATGCCTCCCGGTCTACTCCTAGGATAGTATAAGAAGTGCAGATCCCAATAAATTTTTTAAGATGCATATTTGTGTCCTCTGTAGTAGAGTCCAAAAACACACTTTTAAGTTTAAAAGTTGGATCATGGAACTAGTTCTGTAAAATTTCACATTAGGGGCAGTATAGGAGGAATAATAACTCATGTTTTTATCAGCTCAACGTATCCCATATCCTCTTCATCATTATACGACTGAAAGTACTAGAATTCTGGGATCACTTAAGTTTAACCACCTTAAACTCTATTTCGATTACCATCGAGTGTTGCTCGATGATCAACTACCAGTCTTGGCCTGGCTAGTTCTACTTGTTCTACCATCCGTCTATTAGCAATGTTCTATAGAAAACTTGGAGAAGGGGTAGGTACATCATTAGGGTCATAACTAACCCCTTAAATATGGAATATACATACTGGTTCAGTCATCGTATAATTAGGCTATAACAGTCTCTTTGGGTTAGGATTCAATGGGATTCAATGGGTGTAAGGAATTGCCTTGAATCCTGGTGTTAGGCATTCTCCGACATATCCTGATGTCATCCAAAACTAACCTGTAAAGAAATGTGTTGCGGCCGATGCCAAATATAGTAACTCAACTATGGTTGGGGTCAAACCCATAGGGAATACGTTGAACAATATCTCAAACTTGACAAAATTCACTAGCCATGCAGAAAAGTAAACGGGGGGAATTTTTAAGTCAACAGTAACAAGTAGTGAACTTGAATTCTTGAGTTTGCAAACAATAGAAGACAAACGGTAGGAATGTGTTCCCCCTGTCTTCAAAACTATATAAGATTTTTGTATTCAATCCACCTAAACTACTGCTCTGCATGCAAAGTTGACAAGTTATGTACTATCAATCATCTTGTAAACATGATGATAGATCTCACCCTTTACCTTGTTTGTTTCAGGGTGTTACCTTGCTGTCCCTTGTCTATAACCTCAATACAACTCTCACCTTTTGAGTCTTGATTTGATTTGATGAGGGCTAATAGCCTCGAATCACTGTTGTAACCTTCTTATCCCAATCTCAAATCCCCTTTGTGGGGATGTTCTCAAATACAAGCTATTCCAAAGCTTTTGCAGTAGCTTAGGTACAATTAATAAAAAGAATATTATAATACAAGTAAATCTAGTAGAATAGATAAATCTCTTCACTTCCCTTACATAGATAATCTGCCATGGTTCCCACAACCTTAGTCCAGAAATTTAGCCTCTCATGCTTATGCAACAATCCATAATAGACAATGAAGAAGGAATGTAATTAATTGTACAATAATGAAAGAATAAAATCCAAAGTCTCCAATTAAATACGAACCCAAAATCTCAAGACCAAAATTTCAAAGATCAAAGTATGCGAAAAGTATCAAAAGTATTGTAAAAAAGTGTAATCTAATAAAGGAATAACCCTAAGGCATTTATAGTATATCAAAATAATAAAGAAATCCTAATAAAACTAAAATAAGAAAATTATGTCGGTGATCAATTACGACTTGTAAGGTCTCCATTTGAGTCGTATGCTACTAGTCGTAGGCATTTAAGTGAACTCTCTTCTTTCGGGATTCAAGTTTCTATTGTCATTAAGATTCATTAGCACGACTCATAGTCAATCCTCACGACTCGTGGACTTCAGTGGCTATCATTTGAGCCTCAAAATTTAAGACCTTGCATAGTGGTCTCATTATGATTACTCACTATGAGTCATAGTTTAACCTTACGACTCATAGTCTTCTATGACTTTAATTCAGGACCTCAGCTTAGCTCACTATTTTTTTTACGAGTTTAGGTTATAAGCCATATAGTGTCTTAAAGAATCGTAGACTAACCAGTACTTTAACTTCTTGTAGGGAATTTTCTTTAGATTTTTAGCTCAAGCCACTTTCTACCTAATTTCCCTGCAATCATACAACCAATACATCATATCTACCAAAATAACCTAAGTCCAAGCATAAATTCCTTGTTTTAAGCATCAAATGTTCCATCTTTCCAAGGCACATCAACACCCTCAACTTAGATATTTTGTATGTCCTCAGGTAAAACACAAAATCACTATCCATAACATACGATGCTTAACTGTTGAAAATCGGTGACATATTTGGTGATCAACTTATCAATCAACACAACACATATTATTCCCCCTCCTATTTCATTTTTTTCAAAGAGTTACTGCATATTATGATTTGGTGCAACAGCGTGACCCATAATAACCCAATTATGGCATTACGTTAGTAACGAACAACTAGGACTAAGTATTATACACTACTCGTATTGACACGTATACTTACATTGTAACCTATGCACGCTCATAGTCAAGAAGTCTCTATCACTTAATTTGATTCATTCTATTATTCCAGAGATGGTCTAGATATTCTCACACTCACAAAGAAATTCCAATTAGTGTACTTAGAAAGCCATAAGCTTGCCCTTATGCTCTTTACATACATCTTCAGACGTTCAGGCTAGGATCACTATAAGACTTTGTTAGGTTTGTACCGTAGGCTTGGGGCTAGTTATGGTATATTTGGGAACTTTTCAGTGACTTAACCTTCTTGACACTATGTTTTCCTAGGGGTTCACTTTTTTTTCTACCATCTTTCTATTCAATCCGCCCTTATCTCCCTCCTTTTATTCTTTTTTCATACCTATTTTTGGGTCGGGTGTGGTTCTCTTTTATTATTCTCTTTTCCTTTTCATTTTCTTTCTCTTTTATTTTCTTTTATTTATACCACACTAGACCTTATTCATTTTTCTATCTACACCTCTTTCTTCGTACTTATTTTTTCCTATGCACCCCTATAATAGCCATCCTCAACTTAGCTGATTTAACTGAGTTGAGGTGCACAGTGTCCAAGGAGGACCAGGGTGAAAACAGGTTCATTGTAGTTAAACGGAAAGGTTGGTGTAAAAACAAAATAAGCCAATTAGGCTCAACTTATGGATCAAGGGATTCATATTCATTTGGTTTGGCATTTTAGGCTCTAGTGGACTATTCACCAGAAATGGCCCATGATCATCTACTAACAGACCATCCTACAATCTAAATAAAAGCAATCGTGCAAGTTTCAGACTCCGTACACACTGGAATGAAGTAACACCAAACACTCACGTTGTATAAGGTCACATTGCCAGTCACTACCTATCCATTTCATGCACCTACATGCCATATTTATATCATCTATAATTTTAATGCCATTAAAGGATTCTCAGCAGCCGTACACATATACAGATCACACAGTTTATCATAAAATTTTTTAGAAGGGGTATCAATTTTGTTTTTGACCAAAACACAAATTATGCACCATTTCCTTAGTTAAACATTGCACAAAATTGCAACACACAAACATTCTGGTTCATCATTTAAATTGTGAACTACGGGTTATGAAACATGGCAACCATAACCCGTAGAAACTGTGGTACATCTCCTTCCTCAGATAAATTATATGCACTATCCCCAGTGCATCTAGCAACATAAATAGGGATCGAGGATATACCTAGGTGCCCTAGGTGCCAAATCATATCGAGTTAGCACAAGGGCCCTCAAATCAGGCCTCACTCTTCTCAATAGTAGTCCTGTCAGTTGTTGGGACATCCTTAGCAATCGTGGAACTAGTTGTGGCCGGTGCACTCCTTGGTATATGTAGTATTGGGGTTGTATCACCACCCTTCTCAATATCTATGGATAATTTCGAACTATCGGCACTAGTATTTTTCTCCATGACCCTTACTTGTCGATCTTGCTCACTTTGGATGCTCTCTCACACCGCTATCTCCATATTATCCTCCTTGGTTTTTATGTTTCATCTCCTTATTTTTCTTATTACTCTTATTAGCAGCTCTTGGGGTCTCATCATTAATACCCCAAATATTTTTAATCTCTTTCCCTGGCAGGTCTCAGTAATAATAAGCATTGGGTAAATCAGCCACTCATATAATTCGTTAACTAGCTTTCGTAACTCGAAAAACTCATCCTTGACTATCGTTATGTCAGGGTATTGAACACCTTCAAGCTAACGATTGACACTCAGCTCAAAACCATTCAATTTTCTCTGTATCTTCCTGCTTTGTTCTTCAAGTATTTTGTCAACCCAGGGCTTTATGCCCTGCTTTATCAACTGCACCTTTGTCTCCACAATGCTTATTTTTTTTATAACCTCATTCCATAATGCCTGTAGAATGACTACATAGCCTGTCAAAGCTGATATAAATGTGGATGGATGTGGTGCTGTAGTTTAAATAAAAGCAGGAGTACTGGATGTACTATATGTATCAGAAGGCTGGGTCTCAGATTGCCCACCCTCAATTGGACTATTATCTACCTCAGTAAATCCAGTAGTCTCGATACTCATCCCTATTTTGGAGAGCCTCATCTAGCAATGTTGCTTCTTGTTTAGCTACCTTGGACATGTGATTTGTAGCTTCCCAAATCAAACTCAAGTTAGTAGTGTTCTTCAACTCAATATATTGATCTATATCCAAAAGTTCTGGCACCCCTGCCTCCAATCATATTTGAGTCAACAAGCATGGGAATGCCAGAATTACATTAGTACTCACTGCTTGGTCCTGTATCTCTCTGGGAATAAACTATGCAATATCATACTCATACCCAGCCATGAGTTTATATATTAATATTGCACAGACTGGACTAAGTACGTTGTCCCTAGTTGTGGGACATAACCTATGTCAGGCAAGAGTCCAACACACCTTTTCCTTAAAGTTCAAAGTGGTCTTGGTAATCTTCTGTGAATTTACTCCCGAATTACCAACTACCTAACTTTCTTATTCTCTATTTATAGCAATAATACTATCTATCCACCAAAAATCCATCATCTTATCTATAGTACCCATTAGTTTTCTTGTTATTTTTCATATTTCATTTATGCGATAAACATTTTAGCCATATTTGTTGGTGGATGGAAATTAGGTCCATGAAAAATTCTTGAAATAGTCCTCGAGGAGATGTTCACCCAAACTCCTCTAATAGTCAATGAAGTAATTGGATCACCACCCTTCCACAAGTTGCCTGTGGGTATTATCTCTTCAACTCCCCTTTGTAAGCCGTATAAAACTCCAGCACTAATATGAGATTAAAATTTTCAGGAGCTATGGTCATCCACTGATAATGGTATTGCTGGAATCGGGCCTCAAACTCAGGCATCTCAAACATTCTAGCCGTAGTTATCCTTCTCTCAGATATATCCACCTTCTCAATTTTCTCATGGACGAGTTTATTTCTATCCCCCTCATTATATGTATCCTGCATTTAGGGTACCCCCACTATTTAACAATGGGCATTGAAGTAGGTTTGATGGATAGGGGAATCTGTGGTGGTGGCAGTGGTTAGATATAATGGGAGTAATGTGATCCTCACTCCTACTCTCATCTTCTTTATCATAGGAGCTTGATTCTTTCTCACCTGCATCATCATCATTTTCTTCATCATCATCATTAAAAGATGATGATTAATGTGGTGGGGACGTGCTAGGATGTTTCATTCTTGGTGCCTTCCTGGGAGGTGTGGCCTCCTCCGCAATTATTTGAGGCAGTTTCTCATGTGGCTTCACCTGCCCCTTTACTGGGTATTATTTGTGATCAATTCTTGACTCACTGGTGTCCTTATTTCTTAACCGGTAATCAGACTTTGGGGCAGGTTTCTTCTTGGTGTTCTTATTTGGTGTTTTGTTTGATGATGAGTCACCCTTTGGAGCCATGAGTACCTATTTTCATAAGACCAACTAGTGAATTTTAAGAAGAGAAAAGAAAAATAAGAAATTTTGGTATTAGTGTACATTTACTGGACTGTATACAACTAAGGGGTATGAGTCATAACTACTGGGTACGACTCAATTGAAAGAGTCGTAATGTAGACAAAGGCCAGGTAAGTAGTTACTGGTCAGATTAAGAGTTCTCCTAAAGTGTCATAAGGTTATGTTATGACTCATTACCAACACTCGTATGCTAACCAAAAACATTTTATATTATGCATAAGCTTTCCCCAGTCATTACGACTTCTGACTACGAGTTGTAGGGATTGATTACGACTCATTTAGTTGAGTCGTAGTGATACCAGAACCCATACTTCTAATCTTCCATAATATGAGTGGTTATGAGTCTCGTAACGATACATTAAGTGTTTTTACGAGTCATTAGGGATCCCGCATCCACTATAACATGGGGGTTTACTCTTAGTTGGTTCCAACACTCAATCCCATCACAACAATAGAAATTCTCAGATTTATTCTTGGTCCGCACAACTATTAGTACACCCAACATTATGTTTTAGGTGCTAAAATTCAAGTTACAACAGATTTTGATTTCTATTTTCAAGAACACTTGGATTTTAGCTTTAAGAACATAAAAGTTAACAAGGAATCCAAGTTACTATTTGGCATTTTTAGCATTAATCGTAATAATTAATGCATTTAAACAATACACTTACTTGACTTGCACATTAGGATCCTTGAAAAGATGGTTTTTATAGGATTTGAACCCGAATGGTCTTGAGAGAAACCTTAGTTGAGACTAGAAATTCTTAGGCTTCAATGATTGGGATGACTTTTGGAGTGTGCTTTAGGCGTTTTGAGCTTATTTTATACGAGTAGAGGGAGTCACCAGAGTTCAAAATAAGTATATGGATTATTTGACTTGAATTTCCCTATTTAAACCAATTAGGGAGGATCGGGTTGAATGATAGCACCCAAGTGCACACGTAAGTGTACGTGGTCTACCAAGTAGTAAAGTGACCTTCAAGAATCCAAGTATCAATCCCACAAGGACTTGATCGCACAACTATTTGATTCTAGTTCTCAATTTAGATTTAATTGATGCAAGCGTAACCAAAAAGAGAGTTTGGAAATTGTAACTCAGAATTAAAGTAAATAATGCTTAAATAAGAGTCTTGAAATAATCAATGGAGTAAAGCCCAGGGTTAAAGCACTTCGAACAATCATACAATGTAATTGAACTTCATTCATTAACTTGCTTATCTTGGTTGTTAATTCATAGGGTTAATTGTATGATCATGGTCTCCCGACCTCTAATCGTTTACCTAATATGGACATTACAACTACATCATTGAGTGGGGATGTAATAATCCAATGAAGTGTTTGTAAGCTATCATCCTACGTTTGAATCAAGTAAGGCATCTAAGTACATCCCTGTCCTAGACGCTAATTCAAATTCTTTGTTTCATAAAAGAATAAAAATCATACTTTATTTATTCCCACATTATATTTCCCTAATCCCTATTCCGAGATCACAAGGGTGATAATATGTGTATTTTCTGGGTGATCAGTCCATCAAATAGTTAAATCAAGAATAAGCAAACAACAATGATAAGCAAATTAAATGAAATCAATTCAAAACAATTGTACTCATGTTCTTGGCTTTAATCCCATAAAGGGAATTTTAGCCACTCATAGCCATAATCAACATACAAATAATCATATGAAGATTTAAAACCATAAAGTAAGCTAAATTAAAGAATAAAAACCTAAATAAAAGTTGCAGTAGCCTCTAATGTTGTTCCAATAGATCTAGGGGTTCCAAGATGTCTAAAACGTGATTTAACATGTTTTATTTATGGTAGACAAGTCATAAACCTACTTGGATTGGGTTTCCATGTTATTATCCTTCAGATGGCCACTTTTTTATATTTTTGATGGTCACCGCATCGCGGTGACATGCCAATCGCCATAGGACCGCGAAGCGACATAATCGCGTCAAGATTCTTGAATTTGACAATTGCAGATTATCTTTTCACCATGACGCGGTGGCTCTTTCACTGCTATTACCACCTCTACGTCGTGGGTCACCATTTTTGTCCCATTTTAAATCCAATGGTAGGTAGCACGCACCTATTAGATTGTACACGCCTGCACTCGCCCAAGACATTTCAGGTGTCCAAAATTACTTCAAGTTGTGTATTGTGCTTCCGTGATCCATTCCAAGCCTTATGAGTTGTTTACACTTGATTTTAAGATTTTAAATCCTTCATATATTATCATATTCCATTAAAGAATCATCCTATAGAATTAATGACCATAATTTTGAGCTCAGAACAACACAATATCCTCGACTGTGAGCTAGAAACACGAACTAAGCATAGGCTTCATTCACTTTGATCTTAAGCTTATTGTTTGGACTCTTTTTTTTTATCCAATTGAACCTTGAACATTGTCAAAAATTGGTTTCACATATAAATACATAATAACAACCTTATTAACTCATTAAAACACATTAGAACCCAACACAATAGACTAGACAAACACCTAGCTCAAGCTAGTCACAATAGTTTTCTCAGTTGAACTGTAAATGATCAATTTGAATCAAAACTCATGTGAAAACTCCATTAAACATTGTAAACACATAAATTTACACTTATATGCGTATTTATATTATTATAAACATATTAAGAACATGAATCATCCTCAAAACAAGGCTAAAAAGGCTAGAATAGTAGCGCTAGAATGCATAAACACACCCAACATCACCACCCCACACTTAAGCCTTGTTCGTCCTCGAAAAACTCTTCATTATAAGTGTCATGAGATGAATAGACTCCACACTTATAATAAATCAAGAAACTCAAGATAGTACCACAATGACTACACGGAATGCAAGTTTACAACTCTAAGCATTCTATACACAATTGAAAGCTCAAGAATTCTACTTCAAAACATCCTAGCCTCAAGAATTGACTCAACACATGGCAAACTAATGCATATTGCTCGATATAAGACATCATACAAATCACCCACATTCATCAAAAATGTGCCCCTCACAATCAAAAAGTTACCCATAATCACTCATATAAATACAAATTATAGCACAATGGGTACAAGAATCAATTTACGCTCACTCTCACAAAGAATTCACAAGTTATACATAATGAACCATAGGCTTTCCCTTATTGTCATACTCCACTAATATTAGAGTTTTAAATTTAAGATCAATTAGGTCTTTTTCGGGTTGTAATGCAGGCTAACGGATGGGTAGGAACTATTTAGGAATAGTGACTAACCTCTCTAAGCGATTTAATATACTACATTATACATTTAAAACCAATCTTCAACAACCAAATTACAATACTTTTGTCTATCCCATTATTTTGTTTTGCCCTATATCTTTTAAGCATTTTCATAAAAACATGTTGAAAGTATTATTTATTACCATATGAATCAATTTCTTTTTCTTCATCTTTTTTACAACCATGGTAATATTTCTAGCACAATGTCTATCACACCGATCCACCACACATCAATTATCAACACTAATAACTATTACCTTGGGGCATCAAATTAACTTTTTCCTCTTATTTCTCAAACTCATTACTCATTTAATATTTTATTAAAGCGCCTAAGAACTTTTGGATAAAATTAAGGTCAATCAAAGAAGGTACATATGAGGCTTCCAAGGAAAAAAATAAAGGCTCAACGAGGTTGACTAAGATTAAGTACGAAGGTTGGTTAAAAAGAAGGCATAAAAGAGGCAATCAAATAAATGCCTAAATCATCTCCTAAACTCATATTCTTTATTTTGCTTTGTACACATATTGGGCAAGTTCTATACATAACATGCAACAAGGAATATACAACACCTTGCACACATATGGCACATGTAGAACTCATATAGGATTATCATAGACTCTCAACCACACAATAACATGAATTCAAATTTAAGCCAATAAGTACTAGAGTCATAAACATGAGCCTAAGAGTCACAAAAGTAGTAATTCACTCATTCAACATACTTTTACAACTAAAACACTTGCACCATACAGTCAAAAATAGCACCAACAAGAATATGTTACAAAATAAAATTTAAATTAAGCCAAAAATTAGGAATTTCCCCATCCCATACTTAAAAATCTACTTTGTCCCCAAAGTGAACTTTAAAGTTAGAGATAAAAATACTCTCTGAGGACTCTAGGCCTAACTAGTAGCATATTTACACATTAAGAAGGTCTGGAGACCCCATACTTAGTCTTTGAGATGTTCCTTAGCTCAGGTTTCCATTACTCAGACTTCCTATCAACCTATGACTCAACCAAAAACAAAAAACTACGTGAAGTAAAAACTAAAATCTAAAAAATAAAACATACCTACTTAACTTGGATTGCCTCCCAAGCAGCGCCTGATTTAGTAATCATGTACAAGTCTCTATAGTAGGATAGTGTGTTAAGCTGCTTGTAAACTTTGAAAATTGACTCTTCATCCTCTAACCTCATTTTTAGCTTACCTTCTCTTACATCAATTAGCACTCCACCCATCGCTAAAAATAGATTCCCCAACATGATTGGTACATACTTTTCTGCCTGAAAATCTAACATAATAAAGTCACAAGGAATAATAAATTTACCAGCCTTTTTGAGGACATCCTCAATCACTTCTTCTGGATGGGGTATGGGCCCGTCTGCCAACTACAATCGCAAAGATATAGGTCTAGACTTTCCCAAGACCAATGTCTGGAACAAAGCTAGGGGCATTAAATTAATGCTTTCCCTTTAAGTTACTCAATGGGTAGACCCCCCCCTCCCCACTACTCCCAATTTGAATAGGGAGGGTGAATTTTCCCAAATCCTTAAGCTTCTTAGGCATTTTCTGTGTCATTACAGCGCTACACTCTTCAGTAAGTGCTATTGCCTCCACATCCTGTAATTTTACCTTATTAGCAACCACATCTCTCAAGTACTTAGCGTACTTGGGTATACCCTTCAAAACATCTAACAAAGGTAAGTTAATGTGAAACTCTATGAACGTGTCAAAGAACTTCTTAAAATATGCATCCTCCTTCACTTTTCTTTTCCTTTGAGGGAAAGAAAGTTGCCTCATCTTCTTCTTCTCTTCTACAATAACTTTTTCTTTTGAGTACTCAAACTTCCTCAATTTTTAGCAACTTTGTCATTTACCTGTAAGGAGTCAAATCTGCATCTACCTCCTTAGTTACCTTTAGAGGTTCTTCTTAAAGCTCTTTACCACTCCTCAAAGTGATTACTATAACTTATTTTGGATTTTCTGTATCTTCTGGCAGACCACCTAGAGGCCTAGTATTCAATGCTTGTTGTAACTGCCCCAACTGCAACTCTAAGCTTCTCTGGGCCACTTTCTAATTTGTTAATTTTGCCTATTAATTTTTCATATCTGCAGCCATTTATGCTTGACCAGCTAAGATTTGTTTCATCATCTCTTGTGTGTTGTTAGTTGACTGATTTGGTAAAGTCTGTGGTTGCTGAATTTATTATTGTTGTGCATTCCATGGCTGAGTCTGTCACTTTATGTTATAGGCATTACCATAATTTGGCCTTTATGCATTGCCTACATACACTACTGATTTCGGATTTAAAGCACACATGGCTTTAGAATGACCACTATTTCTGCAGACCTCACACCAACCGCTAATTTATTGAATTATAATAACTGCTGCGGCAGACTACGGAGCTCCCAATTTTAGGTTGCTGAACTGAGTGTTTATCATATTTTGCAATGCTGCAACTTGAGATAATAAAGAGATTTATTGGTCTACCTCCAACAAACCTTCAACATTCTTTGTGTCACTCTTAAAATCACCATGCCACTCTGTATTTCCTTATGCGATGTAATTCAATAAGGTGTGCATCTCAACTTAAGTTAACTCCAATGCTTGACCACCTGCAGCTGAATCTAGCAAAATTTTTGTATTATGGTCAAGTGCTTCTGCAAAAGTATGAGAAAGTACCTTATTAGACTACTGATGATATGGACAGTCCCTAAGAAGTTCCTTGAATCACTCCCAGGCATGATATAGGTTCTCGTCTAACCTTTATTTAAAACTCCCAATCTCACTACAAAGTTTTGTAGTCTTCCCAGACGGGAAGAATCTGCTAGGGAATTTTTAGCCAAGTCATCCCATGATATGATTGAATTAGCTGACTTTGAATTCAACCATATTTTAGATTCCCCAATAAGTGAATAAGGAAAGAGTGTCATCCTCACATAATCAGCATTCACATCTTCTAGAATGAATGTGTTAGTGAGCTTAATGAAATTCTGCAAGTAGACCTGAGAATCTTCATGTGCAAGCCCTGTGAACTGTCCACTGCTTATCAATAGTTGTACCATATTGTTTTTGAACTCGAACCTCCCTCTAGCAGCTGATTTCTAAAATGGCAAGGTAAGATTTATTGGAAGTAGAATTATTACTTCACGGACTGTCTTTTATGCTGCTTGTTCTTCAGCCATAGAAGCAAGATTTTCTGGGTCTTCTTGGATTTGAGGAATACGAGAGAGAAGGATTGCTTCTCTCCTTCTTTGATGGAAGTTTTTCTCGAGTTCGAGGTGTAATTCAACCAACTCCTAATCCCTTGCTAGCTTACTAGTCTGTACCTGTTTCCTGCAAATTCACAAACAAAGATCAAGCGAAAAAACACCAACAAAATCTAAAAGTAAAACTAAGAATAAAATAGTCGCCAAATTATAAGTGTTTGAAAGCTACCATCTTGTATTTGAATCAAGGCATCTAAGTACATCCCTATCTTAGATGCTAATTCAAATTCTTTATTTCATAAAAGAATAAAAATCATACTTTGTTTATTCCCATATTATATCTCCCTATTCTCTCTCTTGAGATCACAAGAGTGACAATATGCATATTTTTCGGGTGATCAACCCATCAAATAGTTAAATTAAGAATAAACAAACAACCAATAATGATAATAAATTAAACGAAATCAATTCAAAACAATCGTACTCATGTTCTTGGCTTTAACCCCGGAAAGGGAGTTTTTAGCCACTCATAGCCATAATCAACATCCACATAATTGTATGGAGCATTAAAACCTTAAAGAAATCTAAATTAAAGAATAAAAACCTAAAAAAAATGTTGTTGTAGCCTCCAATGTTGTTCCAATCGATCTAAGGGTTCCGAGATGTCTAAAACGTGATTTAACATGTTTTATTTATAGTAGACAAGTCATAAACCGATTTGGATTGGGTTTCCATGTTATTATCCTTTATATAGGCACTTTTTTCCATTTTTAATGGTCACCTCATTGCGGTGACATGCCAATCTCCATAGGACCACGAAGCTACATAATCACGCCATGATTTTAGAATTTGACAATTGCAGATTTGCTTTTCACCGCAACGCGGTAGCTCCTTCACCGCTATTACCACCACTACATAGTTGGGCACTATTTTGAGACCCTTCTGAATCCAATGGTGGGTCGTAAATTCTCAGTAGGTGCTACACGTTCCTGGACTCACCCAAGACATTTCAGGTATCCAAAATCACTTCAAGTTGTGTATTGTGTTTCCGTTATCTATTCCAAGACATTTTGAGTTGTTTCAACTTGATTTAAAGCTTTTAAATCCTTCATATATCATCATAGTACACTCACAAACCATCCTATAGCATTAATTACAACAATTTAAAGCATAAAACAACACAACATCCTCAACGATGAACTAGAAACACAAGCTAAGCATAGGCTTTATTCACTTTGATCTTAAGCTTACTGTTTCGACTCTTTTTTTGATCTTGTTGACCCTTGAACATTTTCAACAATTTGTTTCACATATAAATACACAATAACAACCTTATTAACTCATTAAACACATTAGAACCCAACACAATAGACTATACAAACACCTAGCTCAAGCTAGTCATACTAGTTTTCTTGGTTGAAATCTAAATGATAAATTTGAATCAAACCTCATGTGAAAACACCATTAAAAATTGTAAACACATACATGTACACTTAGTGTAACACCCCGCAAAATTCTCTCCTAGTCTAAGCCTTAGAGTGTGTTCTGTGAAGCAAAAATTTGATCCTAAAAGTTTGAAAGGTGTCTTCCCAAGTGTGAAATAATTTGAACAGTGTATAATTTTCCTAATATAAACTTTTTTTCATGTATATAATTGAATAATATTTCCATCGATACTAAATTTTCCCAAATCTGATACTCGGGCAAAGAGTTAGAGCTATTTTAGTGAGACAGTGTGCCACCTGGTACTTTAACGCATCGCGGAGCCATCAAATATGGCAATCATCAAAATACAGTGAGCGTCCGTATTTATGGCGCGTTTATCCAAGGCTTAATTTTAGAATTGTCAATTTTTAGTACACCAATGCGATTCCACCGCGTCGTGGTGCCTTTCAAGTTTGCAACCAAGGTAGCAACATGATTTCCACCGCATTGCGCTGTCATGCAGTTTCCCAATTGTCCAATTTCCAGTGAACTGGTGTGATTATGGTGCGTCGCACTATCATGTAAAATTGGAATTTTTTAGTTTAATTCCAAGTGTTTTTCGGTCTTTTCCTACTCTTCTTCAGCCCCTATATATACCAGATAAAAGGCTCTCAGCCTTATTTCCCATCTTCAATATCAAGACTAGGGTTTTACAAAATCAAAATCCTTATTTATTCTTCAAAAAAAAACAATAGATCTCAAGAGAAATCAAGAGGAATCAAGAATCTCTCCAAAGAATTTTCAAGAAAAGAGTTTTCCCAAGCTATGTAGATGTTGATTCTTGGGTCCCTTTCATCCAAGAAGCTTGAGTACCCTTTTATAAATCTCAAAGATTTTATGTTTATGAGTTTTTTATGATTTATGTGAAATTAAATTGATGTTCCAGCTATTATTGAGTTGTGATTCATATTTGTTTACAAGGTTTTCAAGCTTTGACCCTAGTATGTGATGTTCATGATAAACCCTCTTCAAGTTGCTTGTTAGATGATGTGTTCATGCCAATCAAGTGTGGAAATAGTTGAATAAGAAAATAATGCCCCCCATATGTTCGATAAAATGCTTATGTGAAAAATTAGGGCCATTATGGAATGTTGATTAGGAAACCCCAAATTGTGAGCAAGCCCATGTATGCCTAGTGTTTGATGAAATGCCTTAGTGAATGAATTGTGATATCAAAGCATGAAATTCCCAATTAGGTGTAAACTCATTCATGCCTAGAGTTTGTTGAAAGGCCTTAGTGAACAAGTTGAGATATGATAGTAGTAAATTCTCCAATTATGTGCTCTTTGATACATGTGAAGTCTTTAATACATGCCAAGTGCTTGATGAGTTAGTTGTGACATGATAGTATGAAGTTTTCCCAAATCATGTGTTATCCAATACATGCCAAGACTAATATACATGTGAAGTATTTGATGCAAAACCTTGTTGAATGGAGTATGATCCTATAGCATGTTCCTCCTACACTATTATATGTCTATGATTCCTAAATGCTTGAAGTGATGCCTTAGTGATTGTGATGATGAATAGATGTCTATGATTCCTAAATGCTTGAGGTGATGCCTTAGTGATTGTGATGATGAATAGATGTCTATGATTCCTAAATTCTTGAAGTGATGCCTTAGTGATTGTGAAGATGAATAGATGTTTATGATTCCTAAATGCTTGAGGTGATGCCTTAATGATTGTGGTGGTGAACAGATGCTTATAATTTCTAAAATACTTAAAGTGATGCCTTAGTGATTATGATGGTGAATACATGTTATGATTCCTAAATGCTTGAAGAGATACTTTAGTGATTGTGATGGTGAATGAATGATCGTGGTTATGACTAGTCAAGAATGGTTATGTTTTACTTTTATGTTATTGAGTCTTGGGGGTATTTATACCCGACAATTTAGCTATTGTCTAGAGCCTGTGCCAGTTTTCATGATAATCCCACTCGAGACATGATTCTCAAAACTCAATAAATTATAGAACTCTATATCCTCAGACAGATACAGAACTTAAGAAATCTTAGTAATCTTTGTAATCCCCATATCACTGGTAATCTAACCTCAGTGTTGTACTCAGCTCAAATCTAGTCGTATTCAAGTGCTCAGTTCTGACCTCGGTAGTGATCGAGTAATCTATTAAAAATCTATATCGCCAGTCAGATATCGTGATTTAGTAGTATTTTGTCAGATACAGAACTATGTGAATTTAGCTTAACTCAGTCAAATCAATTGAGAAATATGATCAGTATCAAATTTAGTTCAATTTGTGTTCAGTTGAAAATTTAGTTCAGAGTCTTTCAGTTGGCAGTAAGAGCTAGCACCGAGTAAGGGAAGGGATGGAGACTCCCCGTTAGAGAGAGGCCAAGTCACTAGGAGCAATCCCTGAACTCCAGAACTACGTAGCCAATGCAGGATGCAGGATCCCCCACCAGTAGAGGTTGTTACCGTTAGAGAGGTTTGACTATTATATTGCCTTAGGTTGACTTCCTGCGAGGGTCATCTGTTAGAGAGGCTTGACCAGAGAGGTCTTTACCCATGGCACGATATTGACACCCTTCCAGCTGGGGTTATAGGTTGGACCTCACCTATGGAAGGTCGGGGCATATCGATTAAGTAACTACTTCCCAAAGTTGCAGTTTCAGTATCAATCTTCAAAAATCAGGACTGTGAGGTACAGTCATCTATCTCAGTGAGGAACTCAGATAGTTCCATTAATTCATGACCATCCATCAGATAGGCTTGGTCTTAGATTCAGTTGAGTATTCTTGTTATAAGATCCATAGATCTCCCGATAGATAGGCTTGATCTCAGTCTTAGATTCAGTTGAGTATTCTTGTTATCAGATCCAGAGATCTCCCGATAGATAGGCTTGATCTCAGTCTCAGATTCAGTTGAGTATTCTTGTTATCAGATCCAGAGATCTCCCGATAGATAGGCTTGATCTCAGTCTCAGATTCAGTTGAGTATTCTTATTATCAGATCCAGAGATCTCCCGATAGATAGGCTTGATCTCAATCTCAGATTCTGTTGAGTATTCTTGTTGTTAGATTTGGACATGATCATTTTCTTATCATTGATAATAGATTTCGGAGTCATCCATTAGAGAGAGATTGATCTCTGATTCTGTCAGTCGAGAGCAGTGAGCTCAGAATTCAGTCATTGATGTGAGTATATCTAGTTAATCAGTTATTAGTATCAGATGATTCAGTGATTTAGTATCTCATTGTGAGTAGTGAGTTCAGATAACAGTAAAGCGGTATCCGAGTTTCAATGTCTAGAGCTGTGATTATTGTGATTATGGTTTGTGCATTCCTATATGTGTCCTCGTTCGGTACTCTCATGATTATTCAATTATGTAATTGTTGATGCATGAGCCATTGCATTTAGCCTTACCTCATCTGTATACTCGGTACATTCCCGTACTGACACATTTGCGCTATGTTGTTTTATTTGACACCATAGTTCCAGAGGCACGTGATCCAGAGTTCCCTCAGCAGTTCAGTCCTAGTCAATAGCAGTAGACGTAGAAGTGAGTCCTCTTCATTCGAGGACGATCCTTGTATTATTATTTCATCAGACTTAGTTTATTTTCACTTGACGGAGTTATTTGGGGACATGTCCTATCAACTCCACAATTCAGACAGTTAGAGGCTTTTCGGATAGACGTATTAGTATTCAGTTTTTTAGTTTTGAGTATTTATAGATGTGTTGACCCTTATGGCTTATTTTTGCCTGGTTTTCCATATTTATTTTCATATATTATATAGTGTTCATGGTACAAATATTAGGAAAGGGTTATCTTGTGGTCCTTCGAGGTCATGACCACCGTGTAACAACTAGGGGGTAGTCTCGGGTCGTTACACTTAGATGCATATTTATATCATTATAAATGCATTAAATACATAAATCATCCTCAAAGCAAGGCTAAAAAGGCTAGAATAGTAGCGCTAGAATGCATAAATACACCCAATATCATTAACCCGTGACACTTGAAATGTAGGCCTAGTTATGAGTCTTAAGTATGACTCATAAACTTAGATTACGAGTAATATAATCCCTCCATAAAAACTGGAACCTAACCTAGGTTTCCAGTTATTATGATTTAAGTTGACGAGTCATAGTCACTGAATACGACTCGTTCTGAGAGCCATAATGACTCTAGAGACTAATTAACTAAAAGTGCTCTGAGATACAGGTTCTTATGAATCCTAATTACGAGTCATATTGTTTGGTTACGAACATAAAGAGCCCCGTATGGACTGATATCAGCAAATTTTCTTGTTGACTCCTGCAATATCCAATCCTACACACTGAACACACGTATTACCCTGTATTTTAATAGGTACAAAACATGGGTTGCCTCCCTGAAGTGCTTGATTTAACGTCGCAGCACAATGGGGATAAGTTGAATAATCAGACTTCACCAACTTGCCTTATGGGTTACCTCTTATGCAGTGCCTGATTTAACATTGCGACACGACTCAGTTTCCTTAGTTACTCAAACTCACCAAGGCTCAAATCATCAATTACCTTAACTTCCTCCATGTTACCTATATAGTTCTTGACCTTTTACCCATTTACTTTGAATGAGGATTCACCATCACACTTCAATTCTAAAGCACCATATAGAAACACTCTTGACACAGTAAATGGCCCATACCATCTAGACTTCAACTTGCCTGAAACAAATGAAGTCTCAAATTATACAACAATGCCTGGTCACAAGGCTCAAAACCTCTTTTCTCAAATTTTTTATCATGATGCAAATTTATCTTTTCCTTGTATAGTGCAGAACTTTCATAAGCCCAGAGTCGGAATTCATCTAACTCATTCACCTTACTAATTTTCTCCTTTGTTGCATCATGCCACTCAAAGTTCAACTTCTTCAATACCCACAGTGCTTTGTGCTCAAGTTTAATAGGCAAGTGACATGTCTTACCATACACCAATTGATATGGGGAAGCACCTATGGGAGTATCTAAAGCTGTTCAGTGGGACCTTAATGTATCATCTAGCCTCCTTGACCAATCAGCCCTACTGGCATTAATAGTCTTTGTCAAAACAGACTTTATCTCTCTATTGGATATTTCAACCTGTCTGTTACTCTGAGGATGATAAAGTGTTGCCACCTTATGCTTTACACCATACATCTCAAGCAGATTTTTGAATAGGCGATTATAGAAATGCGACCCACCATCACTAATAATTGCATGTGGCATGCCAAATCAAGAAAATATATTTTTTAGAAACGTAGTAACATTTATACCTTTATTATTAGGGAGCGGAACCACTTCCACCCATTTAGATACGTAGTCCACCACTACAAAAATGTACTTCATACTGAATGAGCTTACAAATGGCCCTATGAAGCCCACATCCCAAATGTCAATCAACTCCAATTCTAGGATAGGAGTTACAGGAAGTTCATGGTGCCTCGAGATATTACCTTGATGTTGGCATTGGTCATAGGCTATAGCAAAGTCATGAGCATCCTTGTAAATTATCGGCCAGAGTACCCATATTGCAAGATCTTATGGGATATGGGGTTCCTCAATGGTGACCCTCAACTAGTAAAGCATAACAAAACTAAAGAATTCTTATCATCTCTACTTCAAGGATGCATCTACGAATAACCCCATCTTCATAGATTCTGAAGAGATAAGGTTCATCCTAGAAGAAATTCCTTACTTTATGCATAAATCTCTTTCTCTACTGGAAGGACAAATCTTCTAGAATGAAATCACTCGCCAGGTAATTTGCGAAGTTAGTAAACCAGGGAATTAGGTCTTGTGATGCTGCCAAGATCTACTCGTCTAGAAAAGTATCATCGATTTCAATCCCATTCCCTACTTTCTGCATTACTTCATCCTCAAGTATGGACAAATAATTAGCAACTTGATTTTCTGTACCAATTCAATTTTTTACCTCAAAACCGAACTCCTATAGTAAGAGAACCCAACAGATCAATCTAGGCTATGCAGCTTTCTTCGCCATCAAGTATATCAAGGTTGCATAATCTGTATGCACAACAACCTTAGTGCCAATTAGATAATATCAAAATTCCTCAATGGCAAAAACCACTACTAGTAGCTCGTGTTTATTCACAGTATAATTCTTTTGAGTAGGGTTAAATTCCTTTCTGGCATAATAGATAGGGTGCAAAATCATTCTTGCCTTTAGCCCAGAACAGTACCTAGGGGTACACCGCTTGCATTACACATGATCTCAAATGTCATAGACCAGTTTGGAGACATAATTATAGGAGCCGACACCAGCCGCTCCTTCAAGGACTCAAAATATTTCAGACATGCCTCATCGAGATCAAACTTCAGCTCTTTCTTAAGAATCTTGCATAGAGGATTAGCGATCTTTGAGAAATCTTTGATGAATCACCTATAAAAACCCGCATGTTCCAAAAATCTTTGAATTACCTCAACTAAAATTAGCGGTGGCAGTATCTCAATCACTTTAATTTTTGCCTTCTCAAACTCTATGTGTCTTTTTGAGATCTTATGCCCAAGCACAATTCTTTCTTTCACCATGATGTCTTACTTCTCCCAGTTAAGTACCAAGTTGCATTCCTCATATCACCGTAGAGAATTGACCAAGTGAATTAAACAGTCATCATAAGAATCACCAACTACAAAAAATAATCCATAAATACCTTAATGGTGTCTTCTACTATGTCAGAAAAGATGGATATCATGCATCTCTGCAATGTAGCTAAAGTGTTGCACAACCCAAATGGCATTATCTTGAATGCAAAAGTTCTATATAGGCAGGTAAAGGTTGTCTTCTCCTAATCTTCGAGAGCAATTGTGATCTGATTGTACCCTAAGTAGCCATATAAAAATAATACCAGCCCCTTACCATAAGTCTATCCAACATCTGGTCCATAAAAGGCATTGGGAAGTAGTCCTTTTGGGTCCATATGTTAAACTTTCTGTAGTCCATACACATTCTCCAATTTGTGACTGGTCTCATTAGCACAAGATCATTCTTCTCATTTGGCACTACTGTAGTATTATTTTTCTTCAGGATGCATTAACCCATTTACTAGCAGTAATGGGCTAAACAACACCAGCGTCCAACTACTTAATGATATCTTTCCTCACTACCTCATGTATAGAAGGATTCAATCATCATTGGTTCTTAATACTCGGGATGCAATCCAATTCAAGTTGGATTTCTGAGTACAGATTCCTGGTAGAATACCTATAATATCCGCAAAAGTCCATCCTATAGCTCAAACTTCTGCAACATAGACAATAATACCTCTACTTTAGTCTCCATCAAATCTGCAGCAATAATCATAGGCAATCTATTGTTGTCCCCCAAGAAAGCATAGCACAAATAGGATGGGAGGGCCTTCAACTTTAATACAGGTGGCTGTTCAATTGATGGACGAGCGAGAGGAATGGTTTTATTCTACAGATCCAGATCAAGCTTCTTTGGAGCAAGTATATGAACCTCTCTCATACAGAGCACCAACCATCTCGTCATACTCCTTAATTCCATCACTGTCAAAATTCATAATCACTGCTACTAATGTTTCATACCCAGCCTCTCTTCAATTAGAACTGTCACTGCATCAACTTCATCACCAATAGTGTCTATCACAGATATAACTCTTATATTATACGGTTGTTGCATTGATTGGCATACATTGAAAGTTACATGTTTATCATTTAGTCTAAACCTCATCTATCCCAACTCCATATCAACCAATGCCCTACCCGAGCTAGAAAGGGTCTGCCTAAGACGATAGGGACTTGGAAGTCCACATCACAATCAAATATCATGAAATCGGCTAGAAAGATGAAGGATTCCACCTTCACCAACACATCACAAAGAATACCAACCGATTTTTTCACAGTACGGTCGGCCATTAACAATCTCATCGTTGTTGGTTTAGGTGTTCCTAACCCCAACTACTTAAACACAAATAACGGCATAAAGCTCGAACGAAGTTGAAGGACCCAATAGTGCATGGAATGGTGAAGGCTCCAGGGTCCTTCTTCTTCTTTACTAATGATCTAAGGGAAACAACACTACAGTGGTGAATATTGTCAGCAGGCTCATAGCTCATGGTCCACTTTCTAGTGACCAGATATTTCATGAATTTAGCATTGCCTGGCATTTTCTCTAATGCCTCAACTAGTAGAATGTTTACAGAAAACTCCTTCAACATTGATAGGAACTTCTGATATTTACCTCTTCCTACTCCTTTTACAGTCTCTAAGGATAAGGTGGGCAACGTCTTGGAATAGTCCTCAAAACTGATTCATCAACCTTAACTTTACCTTTATCGTTCTGAATACTACTCTAGATATCTAAAGATTTCTCTACTTCAACATTAGGAAATTTCTCAATAGCATCAAGATAAATATTATTTTTTGACTCATTCATAGTAGGCACGGATGGATCTATGGTAGTTTTACCACTTAGAGTGGTAATGGCATGGTAATGACTATCATTCTTTGTGTTTTGTATTGTATTACTAGAAAGAGTGCCAAGATGTCTTTGATTCAATGTGGTCGACATTTGGCCAAACTGCTGCCCTAGTTATTTGATCATGGTAGCATGCAACTCAAATTTCTGATTCAGCCCTAATAGGTCTTCCTTAATCTCCTTAAGAAAGCTCTCTTTACTTTTTTAGCCTTTTACTAATTCCAACAATATCACTTCTATTCTAGACTCAGTATCCCAACTACCTGGTGGAACATATTCTCTTTGTAGTCATCTTTGCACCTCCAATCACCATCTCGTTCTCTACTCCTATCTCGGTACCTATCACTATAATAGTTTGGACCTTGGTTTTCTTGCCCTTTTGCTTGGAAACCCACCACTTTGAGATCCAAAAGCTTTTCTTTCTCATTTGTATTAGACTTATAAGTTCTGGAAGTAGATCTCCTTGCCCCTACTTATTCACTTTTTTAGCTGTCATTGCTGTAAATTATTTTAAAAGTAACCCAACATCAATTTTGATCTATGCGACCTCTTATCCTACCATATCATCACTAGTTCTATAATCACTAGCAGCACTAATAACATATGTATCAGCTTCTCTATCAGCCTCCAAAGTGTGCCATCTCTTGGGCCATATCCCAACACAAACGCATAAGTGCATCTCTAGATATTATATCTGCCATTGTTCTAGAGCTAATATTCAATGATCTGTAGAATATCTGCAATGGGTTAGAACCTGGAATTCGGTGATGAGGTACTATGCACAACTTTTTTTTGAATCGAACCCATGCTTTCATATATAGACTCTGCAGGTAACTTCCTGAAAATATAGATCTTATCTTTTAGCTGTAGCATCCTAGCAGGAGCAAAAAATTGATTCAAAAACTGTCTGCACAGCTCATGCCAAGTCGTGATTGATCCTCAAGAAAGTTCTCCCAGCCACAATAATGCTTGACTTGTTAGTGAAAAAGGGAACAACTGTAACCTCAATACCTCCTGATCCACCCCAGGGATGTATATGAAGTGCATATCCTAGTAAAATTTGTGAGATGCCTGTTTGCATCATCTGTTTCTACCCCCGAAAACACACCCTTTACATTCAACAACTAGATCATTATATTGGTAATATTGAACTTCATATTATGGGGTAAAGCAGGTGGAACAATGGCTTCAGTCTTAGTAGGCTCTACATAATCCATGTCTTCATCTTCATTATATGGTGGTAGATACTGATAGGCTGGGATTACTCTATCTCTACCACCATTCCCTCTATCATGATTTGTATCGAGTGATGCTCGATGATCATCTATTGGTCTTGGCAAAGCCAAATATATCTGTTGAGCCAATAAGGCCTACTCAATTACTCTTCTCTCTTTAGCTGCCTCTATTAATAATTACCTTATCTGTCTATAGGAAACATTTTTTGGATCAGCAGGTAGAGGATGAAGTACATTCTAAGGATTTCAAACCCCAATAGGAACACCATCATGAACTTTCCCTGACATTCTTCGTGGTGTTTGTAAAATTCTCTCTAGCTCAGGATCAATAGGGGGTAAGGGATTGCCTTAAATCCTGGTGCTAGGCATACACCAATGTATACCCAACTAAGAATAAAAATAAAGACTCACGTACTCTGCCAACTTTAATCAATAATTCACACCATAATTCCCTAGCAACTGCTCCAAAATTTGATGTCACCCAAAACTAACCTCTAAAGAAGTGTGTTGTGGTCGATTCCAAATATAGTAACCCAACTTAGGTTAGGGTCAAACCCATAGGAAATACATTGAATAGTATCTTAAAGTTGAAAAAATTCACGAGTATAATGGAAAAGTAGAGGGGGGGAATTTAAAATCTAACAGTAACAAGTAGTAAACTTGAATACTTCAATTTGAAAACAATAGAAGATGAACACTAGGACTGTGTTCCCCCTGGATTTACAATAGATTCTTGTGTTCAATCCACCTAAACTACTACTCTGCATGCAAAGGTGACAATTTTTATACTCTCAATCATCTTATGAATATGTTGATAGATCTCACCCTTTATTTTATGAGTTTTAGGGCATTGCCTTGTTGTCCCTTGTCTATAACTTCTGTACAACTCTCACCTTTTGAGTCTCGAGTTGATTAGACGAGGGTTGTCATCCTTGAATCACTATTGTAACCTTCTTATCCCAATCTCAAACTCCCTTGTGAAGATGTTCTCGAATACAGGGAATTCCCAAGCTTCAGCAGTAGCTTAGGTATAATTAATACAAAGAAGATTGCAATACACGTAAATCCAGTAGAATAGATAAATCTCCCCACTTCCCTTACGTAGCTAATTTAGGGTTCCCAGAACCCTAGTTAAGGAATTTAGTCACTTATGCTTATGCAATAATCCATGATAGACAATGAAGAAGACATTTAATTAATTGTACAATAATGAATGAATAAAATTTGAAGTCTCCAATTGAATACGAACCCAAAATCTCAATGATCAAAATATGAGAAAAGTATCAAAAGTATTGTAAAAGTACGTAACCTAATAAAGGAATAACCTCAAGTTATTTATAGAATCTCAAAATAATAAAGAAATCATAAAAAATGGAATAGGAAAATTAAGTCAGCGATCCTTATGAGTCGTATGTTGCTAGTCATAGGCATTTCAGTGAACTCTCATCTTCCGGGCTTCAAGATTCTTTTGTTATTATGATTCATCAGTATGAGTGGTAGTCAATCCTTACGACTCATGGTCTTCACTGGTTATCACTTGAGCCTCAAATTCAGGACCTTGCACACTGGTATAATTATGATTGCTCACTATGAATCATAGTTTGACCTTATGACTCGTAGTCTTCTATGACTTCAATTCAGGAGATCAACTTAGCTCACTGTTCTCTTCACGATTTTAGGTTACGAGTCGTATAGTGTCTTAACAACTCGTAGCCTAATCAGTACATCAACTTTTTGCAGAGACTTTTCTTAAGATTTTCAGCTCAAGCCACATTCTACCTAATTTCCCTACAATCATGCAACCAACACATCATATCTACCAAATAACCTAAGTCCAAGCATAAATTCCTTATTTTAAGCATCGAATGTGCCATGTTTCCAAGGAACGTCATATACCCAACTAATAAAAGAAAAATAAAGACCCAAAAACTCTAACAAACTTAAATCCACAACTCAACACCATTTTTTCCAACAACGATGCCAAAACCTCCAACTGAAGGATAAAGTTATCACGGTCAAGTAAAGTAACCCACCTAGGTTGGGGTCATACCCAAAGGGAAGACGTGGATTTGTATCTCTAGCTTGTTGAACTCAATAGGTAGAATTGAAAGTAAATGAGGGATTTGTAGTAATAATCTCAAACAAGTAACAGAATTCAACTTTGTTTATAATCAGTTGAAAACGAACACTAAGATTGTGTTACCCATGGATTCTCAACTCAGTAGGTTTATCATGATTTATTGAACCAACCCAGTACCTGGCATGCAGAATTTGATATGTTATGTACCATAAACTATCCTGTGGACTCATTAATGGGATTTCATCCTTTACCTTTTATGTATCAGGATTTTGTATTACTAACCCTTATCCTAGATTCGAATTAACTATTATATTTTGAATCTCAAGTTATTAGATGATAGATAACCGTCCTACATAGATGATACTAGTTAGACTAGATCGACAGTTAATCTTCAAATTACTGTTGTGATTAAATTTTCTTAGTCACTAACCCTCTTGTAGAGTAATTAATGATATGATAGGTGGGATCTTGAGGTCAGTGGCTACTTACTAAGGTCACCTACGGACCGTGGGTACTACCTACAAACCATAAATGGTCCTTGGTAAGTGATAGATCTCCTGTACAACTCCTGAAGCTCTCTAGACTTAGCCCTTTAACACTTACTAAGATCACCTACGAACCATAGGTGGCACCTACAAACCATAGATGCCACTGGTAAGTGATAGGGTCTTCTTTTTCCCACTTTTAAGCCTTTGGACTTTAAGTTCTGACACCTACTTTGGTCACCTACGCTCGGTAAGTATCACTTACACCTAGAAGTACCTTATAAGTAACCCAAAACTTCAAATTTCTTTCTTTTCTTCTGTTTAGCATCCAAAACCTGGTTTTCTACAAAACATACCCAAAACACATCATATCTCATAAAATAACCTAAGAAACTTTCATATTTTCATCGTTTTAAACATCAAAAGTGCTATAAATCCATAGCACATCATCAATCAGGCACACTTTTGAGCAACATCCTCAGCATCCTAAGAATGATAGACATTGACTAGCCATTACTACTTAGAGCGGTAAGACTACTATTGATCCACCTATGAATGTGGTTGATGACAAGAAAAATGACCCCGTAATCATTGATGATTTGAACGAGAACGAAGAAAGGAATTTGGTGTTACACTTTTGATAGATGAAGGGTATTATTACTACTACATAAGAGAATCCCCGTAGGCTATGGGTACATCATTGTAGATTACGAAGAGGAGTTTGATTTTTGCCTAAAAGTCATAGTAGACACTGGTTTGCCATAGATTAGGATCGATAGGTGGTAGTAAAATTTTAATCCCGATATGGTAGCTTTGATAATAGGCATTATAAAGATGTAAGCTATTGATATTGCAAATATTATTCCAGGTAAAATCAGAGACATAGCTGTGAATACTGATACGAGTTTATATTTTCCATGTTTATTAATAAAGATTTATTTGGAGAATAGGATGACTATTTTGTATGAGGTTGATAATTTAGTTGAGGTTCGTAGGACCACTAATTTAGGGCTAATTTGGGATCAGGAAAACCCAATCTCAAGGGGAAAAATTTGTGTTGCATTGCTTCAAGATGTATTCCAATAGTGCATTTATGGAATTGATACCTGGGTTACTGTACTTGAGGACACACAGGAGAATTCACATGTTTAGATTGGGTGGCCTGAGATGCAAGCTACTACTCATGCTACTAACTCCACAACCTTTAAACCATTTTTAGTCCCAACATATCGACTCTGACACCATCCATGCCACGTCCATATGTCGGTTGAAAAATCTTGGTTTCCTAGGAGTTCATGAATAAGGTTATAAAAAGATTAGTCATCCTTAAAAAAAAAGTGACTAAAATTGAAGAAGGGGTGCAACCATGGGTGAAAAAGGATTAGGTGCAAAATGTTCAGAATACAGACCCAATTTAACTGTTTTGAGCAGAGAATCAACAAAAATCTTAAAGGGGTACAGTCCCCAGATTTAGCTAGTATCCATGAGGACACAAATGTGAGGCCATATCTAGCTTTCTCAACTCTCATTATGTCGATCATTTAATAGATCTTGTTGGAGGAGGTACCCAACATATGGAGCACAAAAGGTAAAGAAAAGGCCCCATAAAGAAGTAGAGAAAGAAAGAGAAAGTAGGAAGAGAAAGGGAAAAGAGAGAGACTCAAAGATATAAGATAAATACAAAATTTGTATCAAGCATTCGATATAAGACCAGTTGTTTGAAGTCCATGAGTGAGGGCAGAGAGCCAAGATCTCTAGATTTATTGACAATCCGCCTACTAATGTTCCAAGTGTCGATGAGAGTGGGGGACTAATATTTACCCTCGCGAGTGTTACACCATTGAGTGTATTATACACCATTAGTGCAAATATTAATTTAAGCACCTAGGCTACTGTCGAGGCCACTATTGTTGAGACTGGGGTCTATTCTGAGGCCTCAGTGAAGAAGACATCATGATCTGGTACCTTGTGAACCACAGTTTATATCCCTTACCCTAGTTTTATATTTTTCTGTGATTTCTTGCAATGGGGACTTTGTATGATTTCCAAGTTAGGGGTGGGGCTGTACCACAGTTGAGGATTTTTGTTGTCGTCTTTCTCTTTTCTTGGTTGTGCTATCATAGTTAGAACTGACATGTTTAGGTTCCTTATTTGATTACTATATGATTTTGTTTCTTTGTGTATAACTTAGAGTAAAATAAGAAAACTTGATGTAGTCGAATAAATTAAGTGTGCAAACCTATTTTGAATGTTTTAAAATAAACCCCTTCTACAATTTTGGGTTCATATGCTTTGTTGTGTGCTTACTTGGACTATAAAAAATTTTGAATCTCGTCGTGGAATTAGGATTTTTAGTATGATACTTGACTTGACTTTGCATGAATCGAGTAGGTAGTAACTAAGATTATAGTCCTGAGCCAAGAGTGTGTAAGGATTTACCTAGTCTGCACGCGTGTGTAGTCTAGAACTTGCCTAGTTAGTCTCGCTAAAGTTGTAGGATAGAAGGATAGGAAAAAATCATAGGCTATTTTTTAAATAGTCCACTAAATGCCTAATAAGACTACCAAATGAATGTAAGATCCCTTGAACCCTAATTTGAGCCTAAATAGACCTTTTATTTTGAAATTTCCTATTCACCTTCTCATATTTTACAATAAACTTGCTTTGGCCCTGGTTCATCCTTGGAAACTGTGAAGCTCAGCTTAAAAAATTATCTAAGTTGAGGGTGTCTATCATAAGGGTGCATACAAGATTGAGTATGAAGAAATTGTAGTGAAAAAAAAAAAGGAATACAAGTTAGGTATGATGAAAAAGAAAATAAAAGAAAAAATAAAAATTTTTGAATGAGAAAAAAAAAAAGAAAAGAAAATAAAATGGACATATAAAGAATGTGTAGAAAAAAAAGAAATGTACTTGGGATCCAAAAAATAAAAAAGGAAAAAATAATAAGTTCCCTTGTAGTTTGAACCTTGGATGCGTGTCAAATGAAGTATAATTCCGGCCCTAAGAGATTGAGAAAGACTCCCTAATTGATTAGTGTTTTAGCCTTGTGGAATTTTCCTAAAAATGACTTCCTATGGTGTGAAAAATTGAGTTAGCTTTCCAATGATACCAATTTCATCAAAATTCGATATCGGGGTGAGAAGTTATGACCGTTTTCCTAAGCATTGTCGGAATTGCCCAGGTTTGATGGTCGATTCGATGGACCATCAAGTCTTCAATGGACCGTCGATCATCCCATCAAACCAAGGCAGTGACTCATTTTTCTATCCATCGTGCGATGGCCAAAATGGTGAGCCTTCAAAAATTCGATGGACCATCGCGATGACTGTCAAGCGGAGGCAGTATGGCCTCTTCCTGGCCCTCGTGCAATGGACGATCTGGCGGACTATCAAAATTTCGATGGACCATTGTTCCGACCATCACATCAAGGTAGTGTGTTCCATTTTTGGCCCTCGAGCGACGAACGATCTGACGGACCGTCAAACTTCTGACGAATCGTCATTTCGACCGTCGCAAACCTCGATCAATAATTTTTAACTCATTTTTAAAAGGGTATTTCGGTCCTTTCTACTCCTTTAAACCCTTATATATATTCTAGATGAACCAGCTGGCCTCATTTGCTCATCTCTAATACTTAAGGGCTAGGGTTTTCTCCTCCAAATCATATCAAAGCAAGAATTCTTCCCCAAGAAATCTAAGAACTCACCAAAGATTATGCTAGTAAGTTGAGAATTGAATCTCCCAAGTTTAAAGACTTCAAGAACCCTCTCCCAAGAGTAAGAAGAAGAAGTTTAGAGGAAACTTGTTTATCCAATCTCCTAATCTAAGGTATGTGGGGTTTTGAACAAGGGTAACCCTTTCACCTTCGTGCCAAAAAGGCTTATTTACATCATGATTTTTCTAAAATCTATGAGGTTTTACATGAAATTTAATTGGGGGTTTTCACCCATTATTATTTAATGCATTATCTTGATATTCCCCATGAATTAAGAGTCAAATGGCATGATTTTTGCATGTTTTCTTGAGAAATTACAGCTGGGTATAAACCCTATGATTTTACTCCTTGAGAATTTAATATTTGCAATGTTTGAGATATTGAAGCAGATGACTAAATTGAGACTTGAGATAAATTGCTGAAATTCCTAGATTTTCATATGATTTATAAATCTATATGCTATATATTATGCTTTTGATGAGCTTTAACTTGATATTGAACTATGGGTTAGAAAGCCCTATTTGAGACTTTTTAATTTATGAACTCTTGTGCTATAAGCCCCCATGATTTGAGTATTTTGAGAAGATTAAGAAATGAGTTGACCTAATGGTCCTTGAGCTTTGAAACCCACTTCACTATATGACATTTTCGATTTGATCATTGGGTTCTTGGCGAACCATGATATTATTCTAAAAGTAGATTTTTATGAGATGAGTGCAGATAATCTAAAGGGAGTAGTATTTAGCACCGAGCAGGTAAGTCACTATGGTTTCTTACCCTAAAACTACATGCCACTGTAGGTTGGGCCTAAGGCCGAGTTTATGATGATTATTGGGCCCGAGGCCGAGTTTCATTTAGTGATCACTAGACCTAGGTTATACTCCCTGGCAAGAGTATGACGCTCCTCCCCAACATGGGGTCTCTTCCTTAGAAGGACAAAATACTGGACTCCATGTAGCTCACATGGTTTATGTCAGTTACGAGAACCTCCCTTGCCCTTTTAAACTTGAAATCAGCTACTCCTTAGCAAACTAAGGTATTTACCCTCATATGAACTATTTTCACTAAACTAGAGTATTTTGCCTTGAGATAGATAATTTCTCCTAAAGCTTGAAATGAGATATTTTCCTAACTTGCATGATATGCCTCTACGTATGTTCTAAAATCTCATGAGGTCATATTTCTAGTATTTGAGTTTGAAGAGATATAAAATCTTGAACATTAAAAGTTGTTTTACCCACCATCCCATATGAATGAGTTGATGGTACTGTCTAAAGCCCTTTTTGCCTTAAGTATTAAGAATAAGAGAAGATTTCCGATTTTGAGGTTGAGAATGATGACTCATAAGATTTGTGTAATATGCCTCATCTTATATGATTTATAAACTTTACATTTCATATTTATTCAAGCCATGTGAGTTATTTCATATTGCATATTTGATTTGAATGAAGAAAATTGATATTGTTTTATATACATCCATTCACCCCCGCATACTCAGTACATTCCTAAGTACTGATCCACATATATGTCTATGTGTTACATTGTCTCATAATGTAGGTTCAGGTGCTCAGTCCCAGCCTCGCCCATGATCTCTGAGTACCTCGCGTACATTTCCTACAGTGGTGAGTTCTCTTGGTTCGAGGACCGATCTTCAGATATTCCAGGAACTGAAAGACTATGTTATTACCTGTAGTTTGTCCCGAGTCAGTTGAGGGACTGTCCTATCAACTCTTTAGATTATGGATTTGTAGAGGCTTTGTCAGACTATTTGATAGATTATGGTTTTGTTGGGATTTCTTTATCATGACCATTTGGACTGAGTACCCCTTCTTTCTTTTATTCCCTTCTATAAACATAGATGTGCTAGTGTTTGAATTTAAATTTTCTCCTTGAATTAAGGGTTATCAGCAGGAACTGGCTCTATGGGTTAGCTTGGGACCACTTATAGCCCTAGGCACCATGTGACATCCCTGGAGGTGATTTCAGGTCATTACAGTAGGCAAAGTAGAAGCCAAAAATAGTGTAGTGTCAAGTAGCGTTAGTCATTATATTCATATGTACCATGCCTACTCCTGAGCCTACATTCCAAGTAGATAAAATCCTATAGTGATCCTAATCTAAGTATCTAAAAATTAAGGCATAGAAAGTAAGGGCAAGCCTCTGGTATCACACACAGAGCCTGACTTCTTTGTAAGACTGAGAGATTCGATTCAGTCCCAGTCTTGAATTATATTTCATGTACTGAGTGTGGACTTCTTTGATATGAGGGTATAGGGGTTGTATTCTAGTTTATACTTCTTTGGGTAGTATCATTAGGTTAAAGTGTTGGGTTATCTATTGATAATGTGGTGCCATGTATTGATCCATTTGTGTTATGGTGATTAGTTTGTATACCCTACACTTGTTGACCTTGAATGGTATTGGGGGGTGTTGAGCTTTTTTTTGAATAATTACATGTTAAAAAATAATCTTTGGTGAAATATGATCTTGGTTTACTCTAGGCTATGCGTAGTGATAGATAAAGTTTTATTTACTTGAGGACATGCAAACGTTCTAAGTTGAAGGTGTTGTGGTATGTGATTTCACAGTACTTTCGATGCTTAAAATAAGGAAATATGCTAATTCCAAGGCTTTTTTATGTTGATATAATATGGCTATTGTGGTTTTGCAAGAAAACACGATTCAGAGATGAATGAATGAGAAAAGAAAAGGAATTGCACAAGTATAGATAAGGGACACTAGGCTACGGGTCGTTTGGTCATAGTACAACTCATAGCCTCGGTCTTCATCAAATCAGCACAGTTTTGGACTTATAGAATTGGAGAATGATGACCATAAAAGCTGTCTATGACTCATTGGGTTATATTACAAGTCATAGGGAGCAACAATCCTAAGAGAAAAGTCTACAGTTCTAAAGATGTACAAAGTGTTGCAATGGTACGAGGGCAAACTATGACTCATTGAGACACATGATGAGTCATAGCATGATGTCATTAGGACTTAAGAAATTCTAGGGTCATGTCCAGCTTAAGGGCAAGCAGAGTACGACAAGAGGTTACGACCCGTAGGGTCACATAAGGATCATCATAATGAGTCCTCCTGAGAAGACAAGAGAAGTCCAAAAAGAATGCAAAATGGTTCCAGTAGAAATAAGTCACCCTATGACTCATAAGGTAACTAGACGAGTTGTAGCCAATAGAGAAAGAACCAGATAACAGATAGGAAGGAAGATTATCAATGAGTCGTCGTTAGTCTATACGAATCATTGTCAGAGGCGTAGCCACTACTGACTTTGATTTTCTGTTTTATTTAGGATAGGTTTTATTCTATCTATTGGGGTTATTTGTACATTTCTTTGCACTACTTCATATTTTACAACATTATATTGTGAGATTCTAAGGGTTTTAATTCAACTTGAGATTTTGGAGTTTTATTTATTGTAAATTCATATTCATGTTTTCATTTATGAATTATTCTTGTGTGCTTGCAACTATGAGTAGCTAAACAGCACAACTAGGATTGTGGGAACCATGATGAATTGACCAAACATATTAAGTGAGTGGCAGTTTTAGATCAGTGTACTTGCATGTATTCATATTTTCTTCATTATGATCACTTTCTAACAGTTGCAAATGTTAGGAACTTGTCTGTATTCTAGACTTGCTCGAGAGAGAGGTAGACACTAGAAAAAGAAAATAACAAAAAAAAATTAAAGTTGTCAACCTTAATCTAATAACTTAAGCTGGGATAAAAAAAGTAATCTGATATTAACAATAAGGATTAAAAGTAAGACATTCAAAGTTCGAGATAAAAAAAAGTGAAATTCATCTAACTAAGATTGAGAGATGTTTAGATAGACCTATCATGTTAGAGTTTTCTTGCAATGCATCAGAATAGTTTTCTAGCACGAGGAAACTGTGTAGTTATGAAGTCATGGGGATCACAATCCTAGTGCTTTCTCATACTGATTACAAATCCAACAACCAACAATCATTACTATTGCTCTTTTGTTTCACAAAATCTCTCTCTTTTATTTATTTTTCAGTTACCAAGACAAATACTTGATAGAATTTTGGCATATTCCCTGTGGGATCGACCCCAGCCTAGTTAGGTTCTATATTTAATTTAGTGATCGCTTTATACTTTTTTAGAGGTGTAATTTTGGTGATATCACCCCTCGTATTATCCAACTAAATAACAAATTACCTTCTAGATCTAGTGGAATCGTCAGAACTTAAAAGCAACCTTGCTAATCTTGAATATTGACTGTGTAAAGACACAAGAACTTAACATTAATCTGGAAAACTATATTATTGATTAATTATGTGATACTTATGATATTATGTGATATGTCACCGTAAGGAGATTGTTGTAAATGAAGTATGTGGACATGATAGTTTTTAGTTATTCTAGTGATGGACCTAGTTGAGTTATAATGATATTAAGTTGCATGTATTGGACAATAATATGATGAGGGGAACCATGATAGGATCAAGTATTGATGAGCATAGTAATATCTAAAGGATAGATAACTTGAATAAGTGTAATGATTGTATTATATGGAAAAGGGTAATGACATTTTAATAATTAATGAGTAAGTATACTCCAATAGTGACTTGCATGCTTAAGTGTTAAATTGTGATTTATTTTATGATATTCTTGTTTTGGTATTGATTAAAGCACTTTATCTATTGGATGCCCTTGAGAGGCTAAATTGGTGATAATGATGATTTATTAAAATGTGCTTATGAGAGGCTTGTTTGATAATGATAGCTCCTTGTATTAATGTCATGAATGGCTTGTTGATGATCATGATGAATTATTGAAATAATACCCATGAGAGAGTCAAAATATTGATAAATGAAAGCACTTGTTCAAATTTCTTTATGATTTTAAGTACACTTATAAATTTAATACGTTGTATTGCATCCCAAAAAATAGTGTGAATTTAATAGAATATATATAATAGGCTACGGTTCAATTGGAGTTTAGACTTGATTTAATTGTGTGTATACTCCTAAATTAGATACTTGTTGACTGGTATTTGTACATGCTTTGAATTGTTGATGTTTGGATTGTTGATGCGTGTATAGATGATTAGGTGAAAATTACCAATATTGTGGAAGAGAATGTGTTGTAGGCTATAATTCTTTGGGATCTTTATGGCCAATTGTTGTAAGACTGTGTAATGAGTAGGATGTTATGTTGTCATCTATGTATGGTAGTAAATACTAAGCTTGAATCGTGGGTGATCTTGAGGTGAAAATAATAGTGTTTGTGAAATGTTAAAGCTAGCTTTATAGAATGAATTTAATAGTCTTGATTGAGTTCATGCGGATATCTAAGTTGTGTGACTTGTAAGTGCCGTGGTGGCTTAAATATGATCAAATGTAGATTCTCAATGGGGTAGTATTGGCTAGAAACTGAGTCAAGTGTCTCGGAGAGAGCTTGTGTTTTGGGTGGATTAGATGTGACTTATCTAGTGTTGAAAATTTAAGTAGTAGATTCATGTAGCATCTGGTAGCACTTTTTAAAACTGAATTTGGGGCACTAGAGCTTCGATAAAAAAAGAATCATTTTTGAATATTTATCTTCTTCAAGGTGAATCTTTTAACCATCTTTATTTTGCTCTCATAAACTCAAGTTTAAGACGTAGGTCATTGAAAGGAGAATAAGTTATTCATGTGTAAATATTTGACTCCATATCTTCGTATTTTGAAAAGATTTGATAGAATGATTGAATATAGAATGTGGGTTGGTTGTTAAGGATATTGAGTGAGTGAATTGGGTGCAGTATAAGCAACTCTATTAGTAATGTCTCTCTAATTCCAACCTCGTGTCTTTCTTCACTAAATGCCCATTCGGGGAGACCGAATGATAAATTGGTATATGATTATAACCAACCATTTCATCGTTACTAAATTATTCATAATAAATTCATGAAAATTCTTAATTTTCATTCCTCAATATTAACTTGGGTCTAAAATAGCCAATATTTTATTTATTAGGACACCTCAAATTTTTTATGAAGATTTTAGCCTTCGGATGTGTCTAGATAGACTCAAGCTTGATGAATTTTAATTATTCATGAATAATAATATCAATACATTAGTGTTAAAATTTCTTTAGGTATGAATTAAGGTCGTACAATATCCCTAACACAAAGTTAAGTATAAAACTTTCTTTCTGACACAGTTTTGATATGGATTTTTATTAGGGCTAACTGCAAATGATCATATCTCATAGAATATAAGGAGTTAGGGGTCCTATTTCCTATCAAATCAAAGATATCTGAGTCCTCTTTCCAACGCAACAAACCGTTCCTCAATCTGAATTCAGAGTAAGAAGTTATGATTGTTTTACTAAGCACTGTTCAGACTGAAATAGGATTTCGCAACAACAAAAATTCTGGTTGTATTTAAATCAACTTCAGCCATATTTTAGGTCAAAAAAATTCCAAATTTCATTTCTCAACCCTAGAGAGGTGATTTCCCAAAGCTTAAGGTGAACTTCCTTTGTAGTGGTAAGTTTTTTCATTATTTTCTTCGTCTTTTAATTCATTAATATCTTAGAATCCTTAAAAAGACCTTTAATGGTAGAATTCTTTTGGGAAATACTCATGGGTGTTTTTAATATGACCTAGAGTTGATTCTAAACTATAAATTAAAGATTTCTAACATGAATTTCATAAATTAGATTATGAATTTTGATGGTTACAAACGTTGAATTCCGTAAACATGAGACCTTTAGTATAAAAACTCCATTAATGGAGATGAGTTAATCTTGAAAGAGCAAATTAATGATTAATTAAATTTGGGGGATGATATAGACCTTGAATTAATGGTAGAATTTGTAGGTTTGAATCCCAAGATATTTGATTGAAGAGTAATTACTTATTACTCTTATAATTTCTTGATTTTTAGATGATTAATATTTCCAAGGCATGAAAGAAAGGAAAGAGCATCTTTGTTGCAGTTTGTTTCTTCCAAAAGCTTGTCGTCCAAGTAGGCTAGGTTTAATGAGTAGAAGATTGTGTTAATTTATATTTTCATAATTTAGAATTGATGGGAGAAAGCACGTCTAGACCCGCAGGCATGGAGTTGAGATGGATAAAGATACAAGAACTTAACTTTAATCCTGAAAACTATATTACTAATTAATAATGTGATACTTGTGATATTATGTGCTATGTCACTTCAAGGAGATTGTTGTAAATGAAGTATGTGGACATGATAGTTCTTAGTTGTTCTAGTGATGAACCTAGTTGAGTTATAATGATATTAAGCTGCATGTATTGGACAGTAATATGACGAGGAGAACCATGATAGGATCAAGTATTGATGAGCATAGTAATATCTAAAGGATAGATGACTTGAATAAGTGTAATGATTATATTATATGGAAAAAGGTAGTGACATTTTAATAATTAATGAGTAAGTATACTCCAATAGTGACTTGCATGCTTAAGTGTTAAAATGTGATTTATTTTATGAAATTCTTATTTTGGTATTGATGAAAGCACTTTATCTATTGGATGCCCTTGAGAGGATAAATTGATGATAATGATGATTTATTGAAATGTGCTTATGAGAGGCTTGTTTGATAATGATAACTCCTTGTATTAATGTCATGAATGACTTATTGATGATTGTGATGAATAATTGAAATAATACCTGTGAGAGAGTTAAAATATTGATAAATAAAAGCAATTGATCAAATTTCTTTATGATTTTAAGTACACTTATAAATTTAGTACATCGCATTGCATCCCGAAAGATAGTGTGAATTTAATAAAATGCATATAATAGGTTATAATTTAATTGGAGTTTAGACTCGACTTAATTGTGTGTATACTCCTAAATTGGATACTTATTGATTGGTATTCAGACATGCTTCGAATTATTGATGTTTGGATTGTTGATATGTGTACAAATGATTATTGAAAATTTACTTGATGAAATTGTCTTATGACTTTAAGTGTACTTGTAAACCTTGTACATCGTGTTGTATGCTGTGAGATAGTGTAAATTTGATATTGATATTACTTATATATGTTGGATCGGGTACCACGCCGGTACGAATATGTATATATTGGATCGGGTACCACACCAATACAGTGTATATGTTGGATTGAGTACCACGCCGGTACAGATATGTAAATATTTGATCGGTACCACACCGGTACGGATATTTATATGTTGGATCGAGTACCACGCCAATACGAATATATATATGTTGGATCAGGTACCGCGCCGGTACGGATATATATATTGGATCGGGTACCGCACCGATACGGATATATATATGTTTGATCAGGTACCACGCCGGTATGGATATGTATATATTGGATCGGGTACCACGCCGGTACGGATATGTATATGTTGGATCGGGTACCATGCAGGTACGGATATATATATATGTTAGATCGGGTACCACGCTGATACGAATATGTATATGTTGGATCGGGTACCACGCCGGTACGGTATATGAACATAAACTGTTCCCTACAGGTCATGACTATTTGGGCAAAAATAAGTCCCATAGCATGTGTGTACATATTTATGTGGAGTCTATGGATGTTTATAGTATAGTTGATACTCTTGATGGTTATGTGGCTTGTTTGTGAGAACTGTTCGATCTATTATTGTTGTATTGATTCGTTGAGTATTTGATCGTGTGATATGTATTTGAAAAAGTTAAACTTTGTACTTAATTATATGTTGGTTGACTTGCTTCATTTATACGTGTTTTAAATGTAGCTTACCAGAATGGCTAGTTATCATTCTCTAATATTATAAGAGAGCATTTAGTTGTCTATGATTATGGGTTTGTTCCTGTGAATATGAGTAATGAAAAAGATAGGTGAATAAAGAGGAATAACGATGTATTAGCGTTGGATTGTGGTTGATTGTGTGAATTAATGTGGCTAGAGTATGTTAGTAACGAATATAATATTGGTGTAGTTGGAAGAGTAGTTGGATGATGTAAGTTATATAGGTAAAGTAATAATGTTATTACAACCTTAGTTGAATTATATTCCATTCAAGATGTCATGATTTGTTTTCCTTAATTCTATTTTATGACTATATGAACTAACACGATCAGCCGATGATGCCTGCCAGTACATGTGGTTGTAGTGACCCTACTCTTCTACATTCCTTCTGGGAGTGTAGACTGGATGCAGGTTAGTTTACAGTTACTAGATGGATGATGATATTCAACACTAACTTCTGCACTTTCTTCCCGGCAAATGTTAGAGTCTTTGTATTATTTATTTTATTGTCAGTCTATGTTATAGTAGATAGCTATGGTACATGTCTGACCAAGTCTTGAGATAGTGAAGGACACTTGTAAAAAGTTTTTGAAAAAGTTTATTTATTAATATTTAATTTACCTTATTATATTTAATCCAATATTCCCCTAAAACAGAAGTCTTCCATATATGTTTAGTTGGGTAATAAGGGTTCTCCTAGCTGCTTAGAATAGCATAGGTGCCCGCACGGTCCAGTAGTTTGGATCGTGACACTGTGGTCAAATCTTCTGTTTTTTCAACTCCTAACTTTTTCTTAAAGAATATTACATCATATTGCTTGTAAATTGTTAGTTAAAAAGGTTCTAAAAGTCTAAGGGAAAACTCTTTTATTTATGTGAAAAATTGTAAAGGTTTGAAAGGAAGAGTGAATTAAAAAGGACTTTTGAGAGTGAAAATAAAGAAAATAGGACACAACTCTTAAGTATGAAGTAGAAAGGACACTATTTTAATTAGTTATATGACAAATATTTTCAAACACCCATAAATTTTTTAATTTACGCAAACCTTCCACTACTTTTTGCCTTCTCCCCCTTCACCCCCTCAGCCCCATCCACCCCCCGCTCCCTAACCACCTCCAGTTTTTTATATCGTCATCACTTTCAAACAACTACTAGATGTTTAAATAATTTTCGATTGTTTAATCGACATCTTTCGTTTCTTAAACAACTCCTGATTGTTTAAAGTATATATCCACATCCCTCCAAAATCCTCTACTCTTCTCCATATCATCACCACTTTCAAACAACTAGTAGATGTTTAAATGATTCTTGATAGTTTAAATAATATTTTTTGTTTTCTTAAATAATTCTTGATTGTTTAAACAACATCCTTCGATTGCTTAAACAACTCTCGATTGTTTTTCGACGATTGTAAGTTTTTTCATCCAATATTCTCTGAAAACTTTCACAACCAAATCTGAATGAAGAAGTAGAAGAAGATGAAAACACACGAATAAAAAGAAGAAAAATTTAGATGAAGATAAAGAAAAAAAAGGCTTAGAAAAGAATAAAACTCAGAAGAGTAAATGACAAAAAGATAAGACACGGAAAATAAAGAAGTAAAATGACAAATACGAAAAGAGGAAGAAGAAGGAGAGAAGGAAAAAGAAGAAAAGAAAGGGAAGCATATATGAATAAAAAGAGAAAGGATGGAGGAGGAAATTGAAAGTTTTAAATTTAAAATGTGAAAGATAGAAAATAACTTTTAGTATTATAATACTTGTTTTTGTTTTATAAATTATAATTAGATTCCTTTTAGCTTATTTTCCCTAGCGAATAAGCAACAATAATAATGTACCCAATATATTTTTATAGAGTGACATTCAAAAAGATAAAGTGTACAAAATTTATACCAATGGTGTGGAGTCCTCAAAGGGAAAAGACAACTTAAAAATAAAAAATAAAAAATAAAAACAAAAAACTTTGAATTGAACAAGTTTAAAAAAAAAAAAAAAAAAATAGAGAGAGGAGACCCTTCAGCTCTGCCATCATCAATACTTTAATAAATTTTGAGAAATTGAAGTCGATATAAGTACCCCATCAAACACCACCTACGCTCTTCCTCCTCATTCAATTTTCGTAGCGTCTTCCCCCAGCCAAGCTTGGAGAGCCAACACAACAGAGAAAAATGGGGTTCTTGTCATTTCTTGGAAGGGTCTTCTTTGCTTCTGTTTTCATCCTCTCTGCTTGGCAAATGTAATTTTTTCTTTCTTTCTCTTTATATTCAGATCTGTTCTTTACATTTTGGAGTTTTTACTTACTTTCTTGGTTTTTTTGTGTGTTTGTTTCATTTTTTGTTCAACAAAAGTATGTGGGTGTTGATAGATCTAGCATATGTACACATGTATAGAGTTAAATATTGTTTATATATGGTGCGTTGCTATGTCGGTTTGAAAAAAAAAAGTGTAGTATGAGTACATTGTTTGACGCAGGAAAGGGTTTTGGTGGTCTATTGAAGCTCAAGGGATAATAGATTTGAGCTTTGTGAATCTTGCATATTAGTAACTAGTGGTATGTTGGGTTTTGACTTGACTGTTTTCTGTTAGATGCAATTAGTTGTAAGCTGAATATTTTGTTTCCAGCTGAGTGGGAACTATGGTATTGGAAGTTAAAAAGTGGGTGCTCATTATGTTTGTTAATCTTTTGGTTTTTCAGCTGTTTTCTGAAGTTCCTGTTCCAATCTTGATGAGGTTTGTGTTGGGTGATGGGATTAAGTCTAACTAACCAGTTTAGTTTCCCTTGGAGCCAAGTTGCTTTTGCTTCTGACCAAAGTTTTCTCAAGTTAAATCTAACCAGTTGAGTAGGAGCATGTTTTCTCAATAGTACTTACCTTTGAGGACCACCATCATTTTCCCTTATCTTACCCACTTCCGTTTATTCTCTTTCTGAACTGCTTTTGACAGCAGAGGGCCTTTTAGATACAGCCCAGCATTTTTATTTTTGAACCATGCAATGAGTGGTTATTTTTAAATGTTAGGGGGAAACTGCTAAAGGTCAGATAATGGGTTCATTTCTTTGAGGGTGGTTCTTTATGTGGTGGTCATGTATACCTATTTGTGCTAATTGGTTTTTGAAAGTATTGTCTTCAGTTTATTATGTGGTGATAATTGGTTATTGAAAGTATTGACTTCAATTTGTTATGTGGTGGGTGTATGTAAACTCATTTGTACTAATTGGTTAGGTGAAAATAACTCCTTTCGGGGCATTTTGCTCTTTGTTGTGGAATTACTGTTACTTGAATTATCCATTACTGGTGGAAAAACATGATATTTTTGGCTTTATGCTGAGCTTGAGTTAGATTGTCGATTTGATTTTTGATCTGTCATAGATTAGTAAGCATTCAGTCGACTCGGCTCGTACTTAGCTAAATGTAACTTTGAGCTGTTTGGACAACATCTACAGGATGGAATGGCCTAGTGACAAGTCTGAAAGAGCCAGACGTGTTCAAGTATAAAAGATGACAAGTAATCAATTAACAGTAGGCTTATACAAAAATTTCATTGCCCAAAGACATTAAGATCTGTAGTTTCGTTTGGATTGCGTTGTTAGGTATTGATGTTAGATGGAATTCTTTGAACTTTTATCTTCCTTCTATCAAGTTGGCTAAGTTGACTCATGGTTGGCTGAAAATTTTTGTGAGAGATGTGTTGGTGAAGGAAAGTGATATTTTCTTGATGGTTCCTTAGATATGTTTTCGTTCGTGGGAAATCTGTTTGTTGCTGTTGTGGGCAAATGGTTCAGCTCTGGGATAAAACCTTTCTGTTCGTTCTTAAAAGAATTTTAGGTAGCTAATGTTATGTTTGCTAGTTTTCTGTTCTTGTTTGTGGTGGTTTGGTAATTTCTTGCCAAGTTCCTACTCCTTTAGGACTCCACAGGAACACTGGCCTTTATGTTGTAGAACTCGCCTTTTTCCTTTAGTCATAATATGTCAGAGGATCCTATCCATCAGGAGTAGGAGGAGTAGGAGTAGGAGCTAGCTTTAGGGGTGGAATCGAAGCGAAGAAATTCATTCATCCTCAGATTCAACTTTTAAATAGCAAACAACTTTCATCTTTACCCCCGAGCTGTAATTTCATGCTATACAGCAGGTTCATTACTTTATTGTATTTTCTTGAGTAATGCAAATGTTGTAAAGTAATCCAAGATCCGCTAGTACTTTGCTGACTGTTGATAGTTTATGATTCAAATTAGAGCTGTAATCAAAGGTAAATGGTGCTAGTAATTTTCTTTTGAGTTTTACTGCTTCGTCGTCCCCTCCTATCAAGAGGTGGATGGGGGTGGGGCGGTACTTTTGATTATTGTGTTTTGCCGATGGGTACTCAAATGTACAGTGTCCTAGTTTGCATCTTTCTTCTTATGATATCACACTTACTATCCAAATAAAAGCAAGAAGCTCACAATTTTAGTTTCCATAGCATCTTTTCCCCCTTAAATTTACCTCTTCTTCCTCGATGATGCAAATATTTTGCCTTCTCAAACCAATGTTGGTTGAAATTCTTGGTGATTTCCTTCTTCCCAGCCAATGCCTTTCATCACCGTACGATGTGATTTTGCAGGTTCAATGAATTTGGGGATGATGGTGGGCCTGCTGCGAAGGAATTGGCTCCAAAAGTGGCAGGTCTGCAGGATCTTCTTGAATCCAAGTTGGGGGCAGGGGTACCAAAAATTGATGTAATGGTTATTTTTGCTTTGCTTCCTACTTCACTAGATTTGACTCTTTCTTTTCTGTCTTAAAAATAGATACTGATATGACATTTGTGACACTTTTTTCAGGTAAGGCATGTGGTAGCAGCATTCATGGCTCTAAAAGGAATGGGTGGATTGCTATTTGTATTTGGCAGCTTCACTGGTGCTGTTCTACTGGTTAGGAATTTCAGTCTCCTAAAATTGATTGACACCTTCGTTTAGATTTGTTCGTACACTATGTGTTAACCTTAATCATCCGTCTTCAATACTGCAGATGTTTTACTTGACAATGGCCACTCCACTTCTGCACGATTTCTACCACTATAAGTTTGGAGAGCCACAGTACTTCATTGTTCTACAAGAGTTCTTGCAGGTCTGTCAAATTAATGCCTATTTACTTGGACAAGTGAAATGCATCCAAACATAAGTTAATTGGATCTGTTCCTTATGTAGGGTCTGGCACTATTTGGTGCATTGCTGTATTTCGTGGGGATGAAGAACTCGATTAACCGGAGGCTACCAAAGAAAAAGACCCTCAAGTCCAAGACAGCTTAGTATACTTCATTGAAGGGTTATATAAGATTGGATTATTCATGTTTGTTGGTTAGCTTTTATGATTAGAAGTGACTAGTTAAGTCTGCTTTACACTGAAGGAGTTCTTCCTTGAACCCCCTCACCTGGATTTTTGCATTTTATTTTCTTCTTCCGAGGCTGTGAGCCGGCATGGTAAAGGGAATTTTGAAAATAGCTTTATTAATTATGTTTTGAAAATATAAATTTGAGTATATATATTTTATGTAGTCATTTAGTGGTATGGTAATACTCGAATAACATAATAAAATTATCTTGATTTTATAAATGGAATAACTAAGTTGAAATAAATTGTTAGCAGGAGAGCCAACTAATACAAAATAGATGGAGTAAATTTCTACGCAATAAAGCACAAGATTGAAGGACATTTTAGGACATTTGATATATTTTTAATTTAAGAACATAAGATTCAAAAGTTTTTTTTATTTTCTTCAAATTTCGTGTCAAGTCCAATTAGGTCATTTTTTTTTAAACGGAGAGAGTAATTTTTAAGAACTGTAGATATCATGCTCCTGGGGTTGTGCCAAAATTAAATTGATCAATAAATCGAATTGATAAAAATGATATTGATTTATTCTTATTAGGTTAACGGTTTTTTAAGGATTTTATAAAAATTTTATTGGATTATTGATTCGATTTCGATTTTGATTTTTTCTTATTGTGTTATTGGTTAAATCGATAATCCAATAAGAATATGCTAAATTACTATTTTATCACTATTCTCTCTCTTTATATATATATATATATATATTTCCCTTAATTTCTCTTTAATTTCTGCAAACTAACAAACCTGTTTAATTTCTTGAACAAATATTTAGTTCAAACTTGAAAATTCTTGTAAATCAAACACATCATATAGGATTTTGTTGCAATTAAGATTCAGTTTTTTTTTATGTTAGTTGTTACTATTTCTATTTTATGAGTATTTTTTTATCGATCAAATCGAAAACTGAATCGATAAGGACTAAAAATCGAGAAATCAAAAACGGATAAAAAAAAATCTTATTGATTTGATTATTAGTTTAGCATGTTTAAAAATCAAGAATCAATAAATCGAATTGATAATATATAAAATCAAATTGTACCGACTGATTCACACCCCTACATGCTCCCTTGTGCGCTCTAAAGTTGAACTGAAATAGTTACGCCAAATATTATTCGTTTTTTGGGGGGGTTTTGTTTATTTTATTTGACAGTCAATCTTTTGATCGTGAAAATAACAATTTATTTTTCAACTCCCCTTTGTACTTTTTAAGTTGTATTTAAGAACCCGTTTGGATATGATTTTAAAAAAATAAGTTTTTAGCTTATGTGCTTAAAGGCTGAATATAAGTTCTTATAAATTAAGTAAATAAGTGTATGGATAGAAGTGATGAAACTAAAAAAAGTTGTTGATGTATTTGGTAAACAAGTGTTGTTATTATTTTTTTTGTTGTCAAAATGACTTAAATATCCTTAAAGTCGTTAATATCATAAATAAGTTAAATTATATATAATTTTTAATTCTAATAATTAAAAAACAAAGGAGAAAGATGGATAATTGAATTCATATTTTCACAGAAGCAGTTCTTCTCCATGGTTTCTCTATTTCTTTCTTCACTGTTACATTGAACTAGGTTGTTACATTGCTGCATCAGTATAGATTTTCACATGGTATCAAAGTCAGGTTGGCTCATTTAGCTACAGATTCGTGATTTCCAATCGCAGATTGGCATTGTGTTTGTGAGAAGAAACATTTTTGTAACGATCTGAAATTTGATGAAATATGTGAGTGTGTGTTTCTATGTGATTTAATTATTTCAACCTTCCCCGTAGTTGCATTATGATATTCATGGGGTGTGGGATGATTGACACGATTTTCAAATGCATTTTGGTACTATTTATGTGATACTGTAGTTTTTGATGGCTTTGAAAGTCTTATTTTGGACTTATGTGAATATATTTTGATCCGTGCGACAGATGGCTTAACGAGATGCGCCAACAGCTCCAGAATATCGATTTTAGATTAGGTAGACCTTTGGTTCGGGTTCCGATGCACTCGAGCTCATTTCGACCTGTTGATCGGAAAGTTGGAAATATGAGTGTGGGGCTTGCATTGATCGAAATGACATCAGATGGAAATTTAACTATGCCAACACATCCGGAACGTTGATTTAGGGTGGTAACATATTTGGCGTTATTTTACGGCTTTTAAATCTCATTTCGATCCTCGATTTGGAAAATTATAATTTCAGATTTCGAGGGTTAACTTTGTAAAAATGACATTTTTTTGATAATCTGATATCTTCATTGAGTCTGGAGCATTGAATTTAGTGTGGTTACATAGTTCATTTGCGTATATCGAACTCCCAACGAATCCTGGGCACCCCGTCGAAGTCCGGATTGGACTTAAAAAAAAATAGTTTTTCAATAGCTAGTGCAGAAAAATCTGCACTATTAAAACAGTTTTTTAGGCCCATTTTGCTAATTTTTTATTTTACCTATGGAGAGTTAAACCCTAAAATAGTATGAAAGCTTAAAAGTGAAGCTTGTGGGTGCTTAGAAAGGTAGATGAACATCTATTTCTTGATTTTCTTACGGATTTAAGGTAAGAAATCACTTTTTTCTTAGTAATTTTTTGATTAATTTCTCAAAACCTTAAAAATTTTAGGGCTTGATTTTAAACCTCAATTTCACCCCTTTTTCACTAGAATAATATTTTAATCTTATAATTACTAGTTTTTCATCAATTTAACATTCAAAACAACTCTGATTCTTGATTTAACACGAATTTTAAATATTTTACCAGGTAAAGCTTAAAAATATTTATTCTTCAATTTGAACCTCATTTTCCAACTCAATTTGACTTGGGTTTTCAGCTGTAGGTTCCTAAAAATGTAGGAAACATGTTTTTGAAGTAAAGTTACAATTTTGCCCTTCTTTTTTGAAAACCACTTGCGGGAGTTCGTTTTGATCCCAAATCTAAAATAGTCAATATGGATGTCGTTGGTTTTGTTTTGATGTGTAGATTTCATACTTGATATTTTTAGTGGATTTTGAAATCGTTCATGAAAAGTAAGATCGTGAATTCGAAGTGTAGCGGATCGATTTAGGCATTCGAGGTAGGTTATGACTTAACTCTTTCAGACTGGGCTGAGTTTTAAATGATGGTACAAAATAAATGTTAAGGGTAGGAATCAATCATGAAATATCACTATCTATATGTTATGCCCGTGTGGGGGCGTGAATGTGATGTAATTGTTAAATCTAAGCTATCATATGATATGTATGACCGTGCGGATCTTATGTGATGTTGATAGCCTGGAATACATGTTAATAATTGTATTGTGTTGTTGGAAATGCCTATTGTGGTGCCTTTGGCATGTTGTGAAATATTCATACTTTGTGGGCATAAGAATCATGTGAAAAATTCATGGATAGTGAAAATAATGAGTGAATATTAGCTCACGTGATTGTGGAATTATAATATTGTGGTTGGTTGTGGAAATACATTGTGGATTGATTGTGGAAATACTTATTTTGAATGGTTATAAACATTGCATCTTCATTCCGATGTCATCATACTATCATCTCACTTGTTTGTTTTACTACTGTATATATATTTGTTGTCATGTATGTGTACTTGATTTGTGTCTTATGTTATGTATGTGCTTTGAAACACTGGAAATATTAGAAATACTGAGAAACATTGGAAATACTAAGAAACATTAGAAATACTAAAAACACTAGAAGGTTGTGTACCCATTTTAAGGCTGTATGCCCATTTTAAGGCTGTGTGCCTATTTTTAAGGTTGCGTGCCAATCTTAAGGTTGTGTGCCAATCTCAAGGTTGTATGCCATCACCATCATCATCATCATCATCATCATCATCATTGGCATCATCATCTTATACATTGCACCTGCTTTATTGTATTGATGTAGTGATTGAATTTTCATATTGAATTGTTATATGTCTACTTGCTCTATATCTTGTTATTTATACTTGACTACCTTGCATATATATGTTCTTCTTTGTTTGTACTCGTATGTGACATATGGTATACTTGTGTTGTACTTGTTGTATTGTTGTTATATTTGTGATATATATATTTGAACTGTTAGTGCAAGCGGTATAGACTATTGTTGTGGTATATTTTCTAATGCATGTGACGTGCCCTTAGTATGTATTTTGTATACTTTATTTTCTACTTTTTCTCGATCAACCTATGATACCTACTGAGTACAAGTGGACTGTACTCACCCCTACTTCACCCTTTTGGTGCAGATTTAGGCTCAGGTCCGCCCCACGTTGCTTGGCTTTGGTGACTGTCGAAGCTTTCAAGGTAGTTGATGATTTTCAGTCATCAGAATGTCTTCTACTACCTTTCTCTATAGACTATGTCTTTTTTTTCTATTTCAAAGATAGAGTTTTCCTTGTATTTGGATATCTCATGTATTTCATTTGGATTCGAGTTGTACTAGATACGTTCTTATACTATTGACACCTGATTTTGGGTGTTATGGCTGCATTGTTATGTTTCTTTCTGCATTTATTGTACTCGTAGGGTTCGACTCATTCTAGAAGCCTTACCTTGGGGTTATTGTTTTCTTTTTCCCCTTGTGTGTCGGTCTGGATGATAGACTTACTTGTCAAGGTTCACCACGACAAGTGCCATCATGACGTATGGATTTTGGGCCATGATAAGTTTCCTTGCTTTGCGATCTCAAATGATCAATTTTTTTCATCACTCACCATTTTCTTATCACATTTTTGCTACAAAATTTTGCTGTTTTTCTACAATTACTCATCAATGCAAATGAAGAAACTCAACAACAAGCTCTAGAATATCAAGAACAAACTCCAGACAATGCAAATTCTCCATTGTGTGTGCATCCTTCAAATAACCTTAACTTAATGCTAGTTGTTGTCCCAATTGATGGTGTGAGTTATAGATCCTAGAGATGGGGAGCATCGCGAATTCTTTCTGTGAAGAACAAACTCAGATTTTTCATTGGTGAATGTAGAAAACCTGCTCCAAATTCTCCATATTATCGACATTGGGAAAGATGCGATAACATTATCACTTTGGGGATTTTGAACTCCCTTGCAAAAGACATTGCAGATAGTGTTGAGTATGTCAATAGTTCGAATGAATTATGGAAGGAATTGGATGATAGTTATGATCAAGATAATGGAGCGAAATCTATTAGATTCGAAGAGAAATTAGTGACCTCTGTCGAGGTACCATGGATATCACCTCCTACTATACAAAAATGTAGAAATTGTGAGGAACTTAGTACTCTGTACTTGAAAATGCAATATAGCTGTAATTGTGGCTATGGTACATGAGAAAACCTCTACACAAGGCTGAATAAGATCATAGACTGATATAATTTCTCATGGGACTAAACAAATTATATACTGTTATTAGGGGCAATATACTCATGATGAATCCACTGCCTTCCTTAGCTCAGGCTTTCTCCATGCTAATACAAGATGAAAAACAATGAGAAATTAAGATAAATAGTCAATTGTTCACAGAGTACATCTCCTTCAATGCAAGCACTTCAAGACAAAAAATCTTTAGAACAAAGTATTCTGCAGGAACTAGCAGTGGTAAAAATCAAAACTATAGGTCACACGTAATTTGTGAAAATAGTAAGTGACCAGGGCACACTAAAGAAAAATGTTAAATTACATGGTTATCCAGCTCCAGATTTAATTTTATCTAGTCAAATTTAAGGGAATCAAAATGAACATATAAGGAATTTCATTCCTCAAAACTCTAGGTTCAACAAGGGCAAAAGAATCATGGCCAATGTACATAGTTCCACATCTGAAGGCGAAGGAGATGACAAGCTTGATCAGGAGGAAAGCCAAGGCGTGTATTTGAGCAAAGAACGGTATGGTCAGCTTATCAATCTTCTTTAGCACTTTTGTACTAGAGGTGGATACTGGAGATGAGAAAACTGAATTTGGGATAAAATTTGTCACTGGATCAACAAGCTTTACAGATACAATAATTTTCACTTCCTCTATTGATTTGGGTAAAATTTCTTATAAATTTTTCAACAACAAGACTTATTCTTGGAATTTGGATTCTGGAGCATCCAATCACATGACATTCCACAAATCATCACTAATAAATATAGTCACATTACCCTATCCCATGTTAATCTACCTCCTAAATGGATATAAGGTGAAGTAACGTAATTTGAAAGTGTTGTTCTTGGATCAAAAATTATGTCGCATAAGGTGTTATTTGTACCTTCCTTCCAATATAATTTAGTATTCATTCATTGTTTGACACCTGACTCTAATAGTGTTGTTTTTTCCAAAACTTATTGTTTGCTATAGGTCCCTTCAATGAAGAGGCCTCAAGAGATTGGTAGTGTCAAGAATGGAATCTACTTTTTGCATCCCAACCATGTCAATAGCAAGACTTCATCACACAACTCTGTTGTAGATTATGTATCTCTTTTCTGCCACTCTCATAGCTCATAATGTCATCACATTTCACTACCCCTAAATCTAGTGTCCGTAAATAAGTGTGCTCCTTAGTATGCTGTAATATGTTTAGGTCTAAATATAAATTCATCTGTTTTAAATAACTCATGTCTGAATAAGTCTACTTCTGATGTAATGAGTCAAGGTCTTGATAAGAGTATTTTTGCTGTGAACACCTTGTGTATAAATAAAACTCAGGTTTTTACCAACTCTACATCTCTATCAGATAATATGGATGTGTTGTGTTATAATAGACTTATACATGTTCCATTTGTCCCATGGCTAGACAAACAAAACTTTCTTTTTCCGAAAGAACAAATTTGCTAAACCAAACCTCTACAACTTTTACACATTGACCTATGGTGTCCTTACCACACAAGTACTTATGGCAATCACAAATACTTTATCACTATAGTAGATGACTTTAGTAGGTGTACATGGACACAACTATTGTCTTGCAAAAGTAACACCTTAACAACCATAAAGTATTTTGTAAGCATGGCTGAGAACCAATTCAGTACCAATGTAAAATCTATCAGAATAGATAATGGACTTAAGTTTTTAAATATTGAAACCACTATTTACTGCTAATATAAAAGTATTATCCATAAGTGGATATACACACCACAATAAAATAGAGTGGTGGAGAGAAAGCATAACTACCTGCTTAAAACTGCAAGAGCTTTGCTCTTTCAATCCCTTCTGATTATGAAATACTGGGGAGAGTGTTTACTTTGTGCCACCTATATAAAAAATAGACTTCCCGTATCACCTATGCAAGGAAAATGTCCTTATGAAATATTGTACAACAAACTACCTTCTTATTCTCATATAAGGATCTTTGGGTGCCTATGTTATCCTACTTTGCCAGAACCACACAGAGACAAACTTCAGCCAAGAACCACACCCCATGTATTCATTAAATATCCTTTTAGAGTTAAAGAATACAAGATCCTAAGTATGGTCACTAGAAAGATTCATATTTCAAAAGATGTAGTGTTTAATAAGTCTGTTATGGTTTGTTTATTGTCCACATCCACCCGTTTCCTTCTATATTGAAGTCAATTCTTTTTTTGATCCCTTGTAAAATAGTACTGATAATAACTGTCCTACTTTGTAGGTCCCAGTAATGATGTATATCATAATGTGGCACTTGATAATCCTACAACTACTAAACTTGATTATAACCACAAATATGATCAAGAGAGCTTACCTCATGAAACAACCTTTTCATCTCTCAACACACAAGCCGTAGTGACCCTTCAGGTTATTTTTCATATTTCAGCTTATTTTTTCCGTTAGAGCTTTTCTATAATTTTTCTAAATTATTTATGACTTGTTGGAACTGACGGTTTTGTTACTGGGCAATTTGTTTGATTTTTAGAGCCAATTCTCTATTTTGAAGTCTTTGCTGGTTTCAAACGGCCACTAGGTGAAAACTTTAATTAAACAACCTCGAATATAAATTCTGACTATCTAGTAGCTCTGGTATAATAATTTTAGGCTATATGGAACTTTGGTTTGGGTCCCAAGGCACCCGAGCTCATTTTGACCTAATGGTAAAAAATTTAAGAAAATGAAAATTGGGTGGGGGACACACATTTTATCGAAATGACCTCGAATGAAAATTTTAACTGCATCATTAATCTCAAAATATCAAATTTGATATGGTAACATATTTCATTTGCATAGTTCGTTTGTGTATACGGGATTTTAGCTGAATCTCGAGGGCTTGCCGAATGAATCCAAGTATCGGTTGTATCTGGTGCATCATAATCTGAGCCAAAGGTCGCGATCGCAATACCCTTGGTAGGAAGCAAGTTCCCCGATCGCGGTGTCTTGTTGATCGTTAATATTGGGTTACGATAGCAAGGCCCGAGGACCTGGCATGGGTATAAATAGACCCTCTTTGCATGATTTTGCCAATTCTCCATCCATTCCAAGAGAGAAAAAACCCTAAAGTGTGATATAGCTTAAAATTAGATCTTGTGGGTGATTTTGAGCTTGTATAACATATATTTACGTGATTATCTTCCAATTTATGGTGACTTGAAATGCCTTGGTAGTTGTTAGTTATGATGGATTATGTTGGAAGTAATGCTTATTAATTAAGTAGATGATGCGCTAATTGATTATGTTATTAAATAAGCCCTTGATAATGATATTGATTAAGCCATTGATTAGGCTATCGTTTGGACTATTGAGTATGCCATTGACTAAATTATTGGCAATGTTAGCAATTACTCCATTGATTATTCTTAAGGCCATGCTTATTGATTATATTAGCAATCACGCTATTGACTATGCCAAAGATTATGTTTGATAATTATATTAGCGATTATGCTATTGATTATACTAAAGATCATGCTTCTATTATGATTAATAATCATGCTTATTAATTATGCTAGCGATCATGCTATTGAATACTCTAATGATTATGTTATGGGCCATGATAATGATGATATACTTATCTATTTGTATCCAAATATTGCTTATGCTATAAATTATACAAATACTGGTTCAAGTCTGAATAATGATGATAATATCAAATATTGATTTCCAATATATGTCCGGGGTCTGGCTATGATGCTGATGATATGGAGGATGATGTTATTTATAAGGATGTTGTTGAATATCCATACTGGTTCAAGTCTGGATATACGTATTATACTATGATGAGATAGTCATTATGATATAACGATATCAGAGTGTGAGATTGACAAAAGTGATTTGATCTAAGTATGAAATGAGATAATGGTTATTATGTGGCATGATATAAATGGATTATTTTATAACTAATGATTAGTTTATAAATAATGATTAGTGGTGAAAGATGATTAGTTAATATATAAGGATTAGTTATCATATGAGGTTTAGTTGATAAGTGTTGATCTATTGATAAATAATGATCATAGACAATAGGTGGTTAGTGTGGCTTGGATGAATGTTAGTTGCATGATAACAGTTAATAAATGACGGCGGTTGGTTACTTTATCTTGGTTATACCTTCCAGGCTTATGGGAGCTTGCGATGGGTTATTTACCTTTTTGTATTAATTGGCATATGAGGGCCAATTTAGTAGTTATGATTGCTGTGTTGATGCCTTATGTTATGTTGTTATTCTGGTTGATTTACTTATTTATGCACAACAATGTTGTAGTGGATTTATTTTTTTAGGTACCTTGACTTAGTTATGTTATCTCGCATTTTATCATGATGCCTACTGAGTACCCATGATTTTGGTACTCATACTACACTTTTGTACCTTTTTGGTGCAGATTCGAGTACTAGTTTCCGTCTTTGATCAACGTTCGTGCTGTGTTTCAAAGATAGGGTGAGCACTTGGAGTTGGAGTCACCTATTTCCTTCTATCTTTTATGTTTAATCTTTTTTTTCAAGACAGATGTCATTGATTATTATACAATTTAAGTTGTATTATAACTAGATACTCTTGTGTTGGCTCTACCAGGTCGTTGGATAGTTTTTATGTATTGTCTATCTTTTATCTATTTTGGATGCTTTATTTATTTGGAGTTGTATTGTTGATTTCCACCTAAGTTGGGCATTTTCCCATCAAGTTAACCCATTATGTTTAGCTCTGGGTTACGATTTGGCTTACCTACTATGTGATATACTAGGTGCTATCATGACTTGTAAATCGGGCTGTGACACAAGTACTTCTTCACCCCATGCAAGTTCATAGCCCTTGATAGAACTTAGAAAATCCCATAGGCAACCTAAAACCCCTGTGTGTCTATAAGATTACATCCACTCAATCGCTAACCTCAAACCATAAATAGTACTGATCATACGCATGTTTCACTCACCGCTCTTCACAAACACACAAGTCATGATGTTTCTGTATTTCATAAGAGTTACAATTTTGCTATGAATTTTTGAAATGACATTGAACCATCCTCATATGAAGAGGCTGCGATAAATCCTGCCTGGCAAGATGCCATGACACAGGAGTTTGAAGTTTTACATATAAATCACACTTGGAGTCTTGTTCCATCACCCAAAAGGAAGAAAACTATAGGTTGAAAGTTGGTATATAAGGTGAAACATAAAGTTGATGGTAGTATTGAGAGGTTTAAAACAAGGTTGGTAGTGAAGGGATAGAATCAACAAGTAAGGATTGACTATACAGAGACTTTCTCACCTGTTGACACGATGACAACAGTTAGAGTTCTACTTTCTTGTGCCACTAAGATGGGATGGAATGTATTTCAAATGGATATAAACAATGCATTCTTACATGGATATTTGCAAGAGTAATTATATATGGAAGTGCTCCCTAGGTTGGTAACTAATGAACCTAAGTGTGCAAACTCAACAAATCACTTTATGGCTTAAAGAAAGCAAGCATGCAATAGTATGCCAAGCTTATTGAAGCTTTGTGTTCCAAGGGATATTAACACTCAATGTATGACTACTCTTTGTTCTATAAGAAGAACCAACGTTCAGCTATATTTATTGTTGTATATGTAGATGACATGATAGTTACTGGGACTAACATGAATGAGATGCAAGATTTGAAAGCATTCCTTTACCATATCTTCAAGATCAAAGATTTAGGAAAGATTTAGCTGGAATTCAAACAAGCATGCCATAATCTCCCTATCCTTTACTGGGGTTGAGTATGTAGCTCTCAGATAAACTGTTGGTGAGTTAGTTTTATTGTATAGGCTACTAATTGATTGACTATCCCAGTCACTTTGCCAATGCAAGTCTATTGTGATAGTCTGTATGCCTTACACATAGCTAAGAACCCTGTCTTCCTTGAGAAGACTAAGATATAGAAGTGAATTGTAATTTTATGAGAATCAAACTACAGGATGGACTAATATTCTTACATTATATTCCTACTTATTATCAACTTGTTGATGTGTTGAATAAAGCCTTGACAAGAGTCAAGCACTCTGCCATTTTGAGCAAGTTGGTTGTGTTTTAAGCACCTTCAACTTGAGAGGGGTGTTAAGACTATACACTATAATTATTCTCTTCTATTAGTCAAGTTAGTTAGCTTAGGTGGAGTCGGTTAGTTACAACCAGTGTAGTGATGGTTGGAGTTAGTTAGCAAAAAAAAATGTTGTCAGCTCGTTGATATTGCCCAAAACTACACCTCCAAGAAGTATAATATGATCGATATAAAATATAGTAATCCAAAAAAGGTTGGGGTCGAACCACAGGGAATAGGCTGAATATCTCTCACAAATTTGTTGAAGTAGCCGGAAAAATACAGGAAAGTAATTGGGGTTTTTTTAGTGAGAGCAGTATTAAAAGTAACAAGTCTTAGTTAATTTGGTTGAAATCAATATGAGATGAGTACTACGACTGTGTTCCCTCTGACTTCCTAACTTTTTAGTTTTATTGTGCTCTGTAAACCTATCCTAATATCTTGCATGCAGAATCAGATAAGTTATGTATCACTAACCGTCTTGTGAATGCCTTTCGTGAATTTCACTCTTTACCTTTTGAGTCTCAGAGTGTAGTCTTACTACGACTTATCCTAGATCCTAAATTAACTATTACCTTTTGAGTGTCAAGTTAATTAGATGGGGGTTGCTGTCATGATATTTTTTTCCTAATCTCTACCTCTCTCTTTGAATTAAGTAGTGAATATAGGCAAGTTCTCAACATTGGACACTACTAAGAAAACAATTAAACTAAAGATCACAATACATACAAGAATATTGCTCAGAGGGTTAGTAGCCTCAAATTATTATCGTGATATTATTTTCCTAATCTCTACCTCTCTTTTGAAGTAAGAAGTGAATATAGGCAGGTTCTAAACGTTGGAAACTACTAAGAAAACAATAAAACTGAAGACGATCACAATACATACAAGAATATTTCTCAAGAATGGCATTGCACTTCCTCTACTTTGTTATTTCGCAAGGGTTCCCACAACCCTAGTTAGGTGGTTTAGCCGCTCATGTTTGCAAGAATATCCATGGAATTCATAATCGAAAGCATAAGATTAGTCTTACGTTAATTTAAGAAAAAAACCAACAATCCCAGATTAATAATCAATTGTAAACCAAGAGCAATGGATTCCAATATCAAAAGTCAAATTTTGAAATAAATATATGTTTGTGAATTTATAAAGTGTGTAAAATAGTATAAAAACATCAAAAGGGTATTTATAGAATACATAGAAACCCTAAAAATCTAAACCAAAATGAACAAGTAAAACTGGATCGGTGGCCACTTACGGGCCCCGTAAGTGGAGTAGTTAGTGACCAAAAGTCTTCAATCTTCATAATGTTGCAAAGTCTCCACCTACAAAGGAACCTATGGGGAATAAGTGGTACTTATAAACCTTAGGTAACCTCATATACAAGTTTCATATTTTAGGTTCTCAGATATTTCTTTTATGATACTTGCGTGACGACTTATGATGGACGTAAGTGGCACTTACGTGGCATAGATAGACCCTCGTCAATTTTAGACCAAACTTCAATTTATAGATTCTCTAAACTTGTCATCTCTAAGACCCACACGACCACTTATGATGGCCATAGGGTACTACCTACGGCCTGTAGGTGGTCTCGTAAGGTTTTCTGCATCCTTCAACTTATTTTCATCTTTTAAGCTCCATAACCTAGTTTCCTATAAAATAGACACAAAAACACATCATATCTACTAAAACTGACCTAAGTACTTGCATATTTTTTGGTTTTAAGAATCCAAAGTTCCATGAAATAACGACATATCAACACCCTCAATTTAGAACATTTGCATGTCCTCAAGCTACAAAAATATAACAAAAACAATACGACGATACTTAATTAAGATAAACCTAAGGTACCTATGGAAGTCAACTCAGCTTCAACTCAAAAAATTACCCCCTTTCTATTTTTATATTTTCAAAACCAGTTGTGTGGATCTATATAGCCCAACAATGCAACACAAAGGAATCAAGCTATGTTATTATAATACAAACAAACAATCAAGCATATGTACAAATTATACTACCCAAAAAAATAAGCTAGCAACACAACCCTGATACCTTCACAACAATGAAGTCCCATTATCAAAATATTAATATGCATGCCAATGTGAAGAAGATCATGAGACACGCACACTCACAAAAGAAGTTTCAATCAATGTGCATAGAACACCATAGTGGCTTGCCCTTATTTTCTTTACCTTAGTTTTTCAGACCGTCAGACTAGGATCACTATAGGACTTTATTCGGCTTGTAACATGGACTTAGAGAGATGGTATGGTACATTTAGGACGTTAGTGATTAACCCTAATTGACACTACAATTAAATTTTGGAGCCCTCTTCTTAACCAACTTTTCACTTGCTTCTCCTTATTTCTCCCTTTTTCTCTTTTATTGTTTATTCAGGTTGGGTGCGGTTTCTTTAGTTCTTTCTTTTTCTTTTTTCTTTTTCACTTTTTCTTTCATTTTGTTTTTCTCTTTTTCCATATTTTTATCTTTTAACTACAGGCAATCTTACTTTCTTTTTTCTCCTTATCAAATCCTTTCTCATATCCAAATTTTAACTATGCACCCCTATGATAGCCACTCTAAACTTAGGCGATTTGCCTGAGTTAAGGTGCGTAATGTCCAAGGAGGGACCAGTGACAAAACCTGTTTATTCTAACTAAATTGGGAAAGTTAATGGTGTAAACAAGAAAATAGTCTATGTAGGCTCAAAATAGAGATCAAGCAATATTTATTCTCATTTGGAAGGTCATTTAGGCTAAGAGTGCACTAACTCAAGAGCAAACTATGATCCTCTCCTAACCAACTATCCTATAACCTATGCAAGACTAACAGGAAAAGTTTTAGATTAAATCCACAAAGGAAACTAGGAAAGCAATCTCACACATACATAGTACAGGGTCATGTTAACAACTACTACCTATCTGGTTCATGTAAATGCTAGCTATGATTGTTATGTCCCTAAGTCCTAATGCCATAACAAGATTCATAGGGGTTACAAATATAAACACATCACCCAGTTCAAAGCAAACTTTTTGAAAGGGTATTCTTTTGCTCAAAACATTTAAATAAAATCAAAATACATCAACTGGCCGTTGGTTACTTATTTTTCTCCTAGTTAAATATAAAGAAAACAAAACAATACAAAATAAAACACAATAAAACCTAAATATGCCGGTTCTACTAAGTTACTACAGCCAACGTGAAAAGAAGCACGGAAAAAAAACCCTTGGTTGTAGTACACCCCAGCCCCAACTAAAAGACTACACATTGTCCCAGTGTATAACTGCAATATAAAGAAAGGTAATAAAGAAGTACCTAGGATGCTCTATGAATCCGCATCAGACTCACCCCTATCTAGGGCATGTGGGGGTGCAACAATAAGAGGTATCTCAAATGGCGGAGGTGGTGGTGGTGGTAGGGAGATACTAGAAGATAAATCCATTGTTATCTCATAATGTCTCCACTAATTAGCTATTGAGGACACCCTAGAATCATGGGCAGCTCTTTTCACTGCCTAATCAAATGGCAAAGTGGGGTCCTGGTAAGACCCCCACAAAAGTTCCCTCGTAGTCTAAGCCTTAGAGCGTGTAGAGTGAAGTGTAATTCCAACCCCAAAAGAATGAGAAGGGACTTCCCAAGTAATTAGTGTTGTAACCCTGATTGAATTTCCCTAATATCGACTTTTTGTCAAGTATAGAACTAAATTAGCTTTCCAACAATACCAATTTCATCCAAATTCAATATCGAGGTAAGAAGTTATGGTCATTTTACTGAGAGTTGTCAAAACCGCCTAGGTCCGATGGATAGGTTGATGGACTATCACCCAGACTGTCACAACCAAGGCCCCTTTTCTAGCCCAAGTATGAAGGCCAAGACGACGGACCTTCAAGCTAATGATGGATCATCGCTAGGACTGTCTCAACTAAGGCAGTGTGGCCTTTTTTTGACCAATATATGATGGATGATCCGATGGATCATCAAACTAGTGACAGACCATCACTCTGACCGTTGCAAATCCTGTTCATTATTTTTAAGTCTTTTTAAAAGGATTTTTTGGCCTTTTTTCCTTTTTTACAATTAGATATATTCAAAACGAAGCATATGACTTCATTATCTCCCAAAATATCCAAAGGCTAGGGTTTCTTCCTCAAGAACAAACCCAAAACCCTTCTCCAAGAAATTTAAGAACTCACCATAGATTCTACAAATTGAGTTGAGATTTGAGTTTCCCAAGACCAAGGCTTCAAGAACCCTCTCTCAAAGAGTAAGAAGAAGAGTTTTAAGCAAGCTTGGTTATCTAGTTTCACAATCTAAAGTATGTGGGGTTTGAACAAGGACAATTCTTTTGTTCTTGTGCCCAAAACTTGTTTTAAATTACAAGGATATATGACTTTATAAGTTCTCCTATGAATTTGAAGTGTGTTCAAACCCAATATTACTATGCATGAGATTTTGAGATTTTCCAATGTTTTAGAAATTAAAGTACATGAGTATGTTGATATTTTAAGAGAAATTGTTGAACACTCCAGATTTCTATATGATTTGTGGAGCCTTATGACATCTAGTATACATTTTGATGAGTCTTAACTTGAGATTTGATTATGGGTCATTAAACCCTATTGGAGATTTCAATTTTTATGAACTTTTATGCTATAAGCACTAATGATTTGAGTATTTTGAGATTATTGAGAAAGTTTTGACCTTAATGGTCATATTAGCTTTGAAATCCACTTTACCAAATAAGATTACAGATTTTATAGTTAGGTTCTTATGAACCATGAGATTATTTTAAAGTAGATTTCCCTGAGATGAGCGTAGCTAACTAAAGGAAGTAGTATTTAGCACCGAGTTGGGTAAGTTACTATGGTTTCATACCCTAAAACTATGTTCCACCATAGGATTGAGATTTAAGGGCCCGAGGCCGAGATAAGTGATCACTGAGTTGAGGTTATACTCCCTGGCAAGAGTATGACATCTCTCCCCAACATGAGGTTTCTTCCTTAGGAGGACAAGATTTTGGACTCCATGTAGCTCGCATGGTTTATGTCGGTTAAGAGAACCTCCCTTGAGATAGAACATTTTTCCTAAATCTTTGAGATAAGTAATTTTTCCTAATAGTAAGATTTTCAAAATAGTTTCTTAAAGTAAAATTTTCCTAAGAAGAAAGTAGCTTTCTCTACTAGTAAGAGTTATAGAATTCCGAGTTCTAAGTGTCTTGAGTTCAAAAGAGTTCTAAGTTCTTGAGCATTAAAGAAGTTTTAATCTCTATGAGATATATGCATGAGTTGGAAAGTATTGTTTAAATCTTTCTTTAGTCTACGAGTAATGAGAATTAGAGAAGAGTTCAGATTTTAAAGCTAAAGTATAATGACTCACGAGATTTTTGTTATATGCTTCATTTTACATGATTTATGAGCTTTATGTTATAGACGTATTCAAGCTATGTGATTCATTCATATTTGCAAGCATGATTTGATTAAAGAGTATGGATATTGTTTTCTGTAAATGCATACACCCTATATACTCAGTGCATTCCCAAGTGCTGATCCACATATACGTCTATGTGCTACATTGTCTTATAATATAGGTTCAGGTGCTCAGTCCCAGCCTCATCAGTGATTTTTGAGTGCCTTTGTATACATCTTAACAATGGTGAGTCCTCATGGTTCAAGGACCTATCTTCAGATATTTTAGTGTTCTAGAAGACAATTATTACTTTCAGTCCAGTTTGAGTCAGTTGGGGACCTGTCCCAATGACTCTCTAGTAGACTTGAGTAGTAGAGGCTTTGTCTTACTAGTTATTAGATTGTTAGTATGTTGATATTTCCAGTATTGTGGTCATTTAGACCAAGTATTTTCTTCGTATTTTCTATTATTTGATACGAAAGTGCCAGTATTTTGTCTATTTCTTCTCAAAATAAGTTATTTTTATGTTGTAACAGGCTCAAAAGGTTAGCTTGGGGCTACTTATAGCCTTAAGTACCGTGTGACATCCCGGGGGAGATTTTGGGTCATTATAAACTTGGTATCAGATCCTACGGTTTAAGGATTCCTAGGGAGTCTGATAAGCCGCGTTGAGTAGAGTCTTGATCATCGGTGTATAGTGCACCACATCTATGAGAAATCGTCTCTGAGATGTTTTAGGAAAAAGTTATTTCTTTCTTTCATATTCTACCATGCCTACAGTTGTCCCTTTCATCTAATAATTTGTGCTCTCTTATTTTAGAAAATGCTTACCCGAAGAGCAAACGCCCGCAGAAACAATAATGAGTAGCCACAACATTTATCCCTTGAATGAGATAGTGTCTTATGCAGAGTTTTGAGCGGCCTTTCAGGAGTTATCCCAAGCAGTCACCACTAATGTTCAGGCCAATACCAAGCCACAGTTGTAAATCAGTAGGGAGGTGATCTAGCTGCTACTAGGATTCATGATTTCATGCAGATAAATCCGCCAGAGTTTTATGGGTCTAAGGTAGGTGAGGACCTACAGTTATACCTTGAGGAGGTGAGAAAGATCATACAGGCGATGCATGCTTTTGAAGAAGAAAATGTCGAGATGGCATCTTATAGGTTAAAAGATATTACTTATGACTGGGTTGTATCGTGAAGGAAGGGTAGAGGTGAGGGTGTTGCTCCTATAACTTCACAGGTGTTCCAAGATCCATTCTTGGACAAGTTATTTCTGCTTGAGATGAGAGAAGCAAAGATTGAGGAGTTTATGAACTTCAGGAAGGGCTTCATAACTGTTAAAGAGTACTGCTTGATTTTAACCAATTGGCCAAGTATGGTCGTAATTTGATTTTTGACACTCAAGCTAGTATGAGCAAGTTCGTGATAGGTGTTTTTGGTTTGGTACTGAAAAAGTGTAGAACGGTGATGCTGAATAGAGATATAGATCTGGCTAGGTTGATGATACATGCACAACAGATAAAGGTGGATAAGATAAGAAAGAGAGATAGAGTGAGGGGTAATAAGAAGACTAGATTCGAGCAGCATGAGTATAGTCAGTTTAGGTCCCATAGAGGGAACCGTCCATAGTTCCAGAGCCATTCGTCTATGCCATCACCTTCATCAGCTAGTGCTCCCACGCCTAGAGGTAGGCAGGAGAAAAAGAATAGGTCTTCTATGTCTAGGTCGTGGAATAGTGTAAGTAACAGACCCCGCTATCCTCCTTATGCTAAGTGTGGTAGAGATTATCTCGGTGAGTGTTTAACGGATCAGAGGAGTTGTTTTAGTTGTGGCAAGCTGGGCCACATACTTAAGAGACTATCTACATGCTAGGTAGGGAAATAGAGATTCTCGACCTCAGGCACAGACTACTAGTGCACCAACTCTTATACCTCATCCCGCCCCTGTTCAGGGCTCTCCATCTAGCACTACTGGCGATCAGCGCCAGAATAAATTCTATGCCTTACCATCCCATCAGGAGTAGGACAATTCTCCTAACGTTGTTACTGGTATGATCTATTTCTTTTCCTTTGATATTTATGTGTTATTGGACCTCGGGTCAAGTTTCTCTTATGTGACCCTATTAGTCGCTGTGAATTTTGAAATAAGTTCCAAAAAGATTTCTGAACCTTTCCTAGTTTCCACACCAGTAGCAGAGTTAGTGGTTGCTAAGCAAGTGTACAAAAATTGTCCTGTTACTATTCTTCATAGAGTCATATTTACTGATTTGATAGAGTTAGATATGGTGGATTTTGACCTTATTCTGGGTATGGATTGGCTTCATTCTTGTTATGTATCTATAGACTATCGTACCTGTGTGGTCAAGTTTCAGTTTCCTGATGAACCAGTTCTTGAGTGGTCCGGGAGTTCGGTATCTCCCATGAGCCATTTTATTTCCTATCTCAAAGACAAAAAGCTAATATCTAAAGGTTGCATTTATCACCTAGTTAGAGACAAATATACTAAGTCCGATGCTTCAATTATTCAGTAAGTCAGCATTGTTCATGGGTTTACTGATGTTTTTCCAGAAGATCTCCCAGGGGTACCTCCCGATAGAGAGATAGAATTCGGGATTGACATTCTTTTCGACACTCAGCCTATTTCTATCTCGCCTTATCGTATGGCACCTGCAGAGCTTAAGGAGTTGAAAGAGAAACTCAAAGATCTTTTAGATAAAGGTTTCATAAGGCCCAATGTTTCTCCTTAGGGCGCACTTATTCTATTCGCGCAAAAGAAAGATAGTTCTTTGCGTATATGCATTGACTATCGGCAGCTTAACAAGGTCACAGTAAAAAAATAAGTATCCTCTTCTGAGAATTGATGACCTGTTTTATCAATTGCAAGGTGCAAGTTATTTCTCTAAGATAGACCTTAGATCCGGATCATCAGCTTAAAGTGAGGGAATGTGATATTCCAAAGACAGCCTTCTGAACCCGCTATGGTCACTTTGAGTTTCTAGTCATGTCTTTCGGGCTAACCAATTCCTCAGCAGCCTTTATAGACCTCATGAATTGAGTGTTCAAGTAATATCTTGATATGTTTTTCATTGTTTTCATAGATGACATCCTTGTGTACTCCCGTACTGAGAACGACCATGCCGATCACCTTTGAATTATCTTGCAAACTCTTACAGATCACCAGTTGTTCACCAAATTTAGTAAGTGTGAATTTTGGCTAAGATCAGCAGCTTTTTTGGGTCATATTATTTCATCCGAAGGTATTAAAGTTGATCCCCAAAAGACAGAAGCTATAAGAAATTGGCCTAGACCTATTTTCCCATCTGTCATTAGAAGTTTCTTGGGTTTATCTAGCTACTACCACTATTTTGTTAAAGGTTTCTCTTCTATTGCATCTCCCATGACCCGATTGACCCAAAAGAAAGTTAAGTTCCAATGGTCAGATTCCTGTGAGAAGAGTTTTTAGAAGTTGAAGACTTGACTTACTTCAACCCCTATATTGACTTTGCCTGATGGTACAAAAGGTTTTATGGTGTATTGTGATGCCTCTAGAGTTGGTTTGGGTTGTGCGTTGATGCAAAGAGGTAAGTTTATAGCCTATGCCTCTAGATAGTTGAAGACGCATGAAAAGAACTACCCAACCCATGATCTTGAATTAGCTAATGTGGTCTTTGCTTTGAAAATCTGGAGACACTATTTGTATGGTGTCAATGTTAATGTGTTTACTGATCATAAGAGCCTGCAGTATATGTTTACTTAGAGTGAGTTAAATATTAGGCAGAGGATGTGGTTAGAGTTGTTAAAAGACTATGATATGAGTGTGTTGTATTACTCGGGCAAGGCCAATGTAGTGGCAGATGCCCCTAGCATGTTGTCTATGGGTAGTGTTTCTCATGTAGAGGAAGGTAAGAAAGAGTTAGCTCATGATATGCATTTTCTGGATAGATTGGGTGTTAGGTTGCTTGATTCAACTGAGGGAAGTACTTTGGTGTAGAGTAGTTTCGAATCCTCTTTAGTTTTGAATGAGAAGGAGAAGCAAGACAGAGATCCTAGTTTGGTCAGACTGAAGAAGTCAGTTAAAGACCAAAAAGTAGAGGTTTTCTCCCAAGGGGGAGATGGCGTGTTGAGATTGTAGGGTAGGTTGTGTGTTCCGTGTGTTGATGATCTGGGGTAGAGGATTATGGCTGAAGCGCATGGCACGCGGTATTCTATCTATCATGGCACTACCAAGAAGTACCGCGACTTGCGATAAATCTATTGGTGGAGTGGTATGAAGAATAATATTGCTGAGTTTGTAGCAAAGTGTGTAACGTGCAAACAGGTTAAGGTAGAACACCAAAGACATGGTGGTGTGATGCAAGAGTTTGGTATACCTACTTGGAAGTGGGAAGAGGTGAATATAAACTTCGTGACTGGTTTACCTTTTTCGCATCGTCATTATGATTCTATTTGGGTTGTTATAGATAGGCTGACTAAGTCCGCACATTTCTTTCCCGTGCATACATCTTATACAACTGAGGATTATGCTAGGTTGTACATCCGAGAGTCTGTCAAGTTGCATAGAGTTCCCTTGTCTATCATTTTGGATAGGGGTACTCAATTTACTTCTCAATTTTGGAGAGCATTTCAGCAGGGTCTTAGTACCCAAGTTCATTTGAGTTTCGCTTTTCATCTGCAAATAGATGGTCAGGCTGAGAGGACCATTCAGACTCTAGAAGATATGTTGAGAGAATGTGCTCTTGACTTCAAAGGTAGTTGGGATGAGCATTTGCCATTGATAGAGTTTGCTTATAACAATAGTTACCATGCTAGCATCGAGATGGTACCATTTGAGACTTTATATGGTAGAAGATATAGATCACGCATAGGCTGGTTTGAAGTGGGTGAAGCTGCTATGATTGGGCCTGATGCAGTGTTTGAGGCTATGAAGAAAGTTAAGTTGATTAGAGAAAGTTTAAAGATAGCTCAGATTCGTCAAAAGTCATATGCTGATGTGAAGAGAAGGGATCTTGAGTTTTAGGTGGGTGATTTGGTGTACTTAAAGATTTCACCCATGAAAGGGGTGAAGAGATTTGGTAAAAAGAGGAAGCTTAGACTTTGTTATGTGGGCCCCTATAGAGTCTTGAGTCGTGTTTGTAAAGTAGCCTATGAAGTTGAGTTGTCCACAGAGCTATTAGTCGGTCATTCTATTTTTTCATGTCTCTATGCTAAAAAAGCATATTGGTGATTCCGTTGTAGTGGATCCTTCAGAGAGTGCTGATATTCAGAATAGTCTTTCATTTGATGAGATTCCTGTTGAGATTCTATACTTTCAGATCCGTAGACTGAGGAACAAAGAGGTTCCCTTTGTCAAAGTTTTGTGGCGGAACCAGTCAGTTGAGGGGGCTACATGAGAGGTAGAAGCACATATGCGAGCCAAGTACCTGTACCTATTTTCCGCGAGTTCAGACCAAACCTAAGGTATTATTCTTCCTTAATTCAGCCCTTCTAAATCTAAAGTTCAGCTATATATCTATTCTTGCATGAGTTCTTGCAATTTCTGAAGTATTCAAGAGTTTAGAAATATTTTAAGCCCATTTAGCAAAATTGCTTCAGCTATGTGTACTCGGTTTTTCCTGTGTTCTTAGTATAACAAGCGACATTTGAGGACGAATGTTCCCAAGAAGGAGATCTTTTAAGACCCCGCAAAAGTTCCCTTATAGTCTGAGCCTTAGAGCATGTCAAGTAAAGTGTAATTCCGGCCCTAAAAGATTGAAAAGGAACTTCCCAAGTGATTAGTGTTTTAACCTTGATTGAATTTCCCTAATATCAGCTTTTTTTTCATGTAGAGAATTGAATTAGCTTTCCAACGATATCAATTTCGTCCAAATCCGGTATCAAGGTGAGAAATTATGGTCATTTTATTGAGAGTTGTCGGAACCGCCTAGGTGTGATGGATAGGTTGACGGACCGTCGAGTTTGTGATGGACCGTCACCCGAACCATCGCAACCAAGGCAGTGACTCCCTCTTTTGGCCCAAGTACGATGGCCAAGACGATGGACCGTCAAGCTAGTGACGGACCGTCGTTAGGACCATTGTAACTAAGGCAATGTGGCCTTTTTCTGACCAACATGTGACGGACGATCCGATGGACTATCAGACTAGCGACGAACCATAAATTCGACCATCTTAAATCCCGTTCATTATTTTTAAGTCGTTTTAAAAGGAATTTTTTGCCTTTTCCCCTTTTTACACTTAGATATATTCAAAACGAAGCATAACTTCATTATCTCCCAAAACATCCAAAGGCTAGGGTTTCTTCCTTAAGAACAAACCCAAAACCCTTCTTCAAGAAATTCAAGAACTCACCATAGATTCTACAAATTGAGTTGAGATTCGAGTTTCCCAAGTCCATGGCTTCAATAACCCTCTCTCAAAGTGTAAGAAGAAGAGTTTCAAGTAAGCTTGTTCATCTAGTTTCATAATCTAAGGTATGTGGAGTTTGAACAAGGACAATTCTTTCGTCCTTGTGCCCAAAACTTGTTATAAATTACAAAGATATATGAATTTATAAGTTCTCCTATGAATTTAAAGTGTGGGTTCATACCTAATATTACTATGCATGAGATTTTAAGATTTTCCAATGTTCTAGAAATTAAAGTACATGAGTATGTTGAGATTTTAAGATAAATTGTTGAACATTCCAGATTTTTATATAATTTGTGTATCCTTATGACATCTAGTATGCATTTTGATGAGTCTTAACTTGAGATTTGATATGGGTCACTAAACCCTAGTTGAGATTTTAGTTTTTATGAACTTTTGTGCTATAAGCACCCATGATTTAAGTATTTTGAGATCATTGATAAAGTTTTGACCTTAATGGTCATAGTAGCTTTGAAATCCACTTTACCAAATGAGATTATAGATTTTATAGTTGGGTTCTTATGAACCATTACATTATTTTAAAGTGGATTTCCCTGAGAGGAGTGTAGCTAACTAATGGGAGTAGTATTTAGCACCGAGTTGGGTAATTTACTACGGTTTCATACCCCAGAACTACGTGCCACCGTTGGATTGAGATTTATGGGCCCAAGGCTGAGATAAGTGATCACCGAGTTAAGGTTATATTCCCTGGCAAGAGTATGACCCCTCTCCCCAATGTGAGATTTCTTCCTTAGGAGGACAAGACGTTGGACTCCATGTAGCTCGCATGGTTTATGTCGGTTAAGAGAACCTCCCTTGAGATAGAATATTTTTCCTAAAGCTTTGAGATAAGTGATTTTCCCTAATAGTAAGATTTTCAAAATAGTTTCTTAAAGTAAAATTTTCCCAAGAAGAAAGTAATTTTCTCTACTAGTAAGTGTTATAGAATTCCGAGTTCTAAGTGTCTTCAGTTTAAAAGAGTTCTAAGTTCTTGAGTATTAAAGAAGTTTTACTCTCCATGGGCATGACTTGGAAAGTATTTTTTAAAGCTTTCCTTAGTCTACGAGTAATGAGAATAAGAGAAGAGTTCAGATGTTAAATCTAAAGTATAATGACTCACGAGATTTGTGTTACATGCTTCATTCTATATGATTTATGAGCTTTATATTGTAGATGTATTCAAGCTATGTGAGTCATTCATATTTCCATGCATGATTTGATTAATGAGTATGGATATTGTTTTCTGTAAATGCATACACCCCCATATACTCAGTACATTCCCAAGTGTTGATCCACATATACATCTATGTGCTACATTATATTATAATATAGGTTCAGGTGCTCAGTCCCAGCCTCGTCAGTGATTTTCGAGTACATTTCTCTATATCTTAACAGTGGTGAGTCCTCATGGTTCGTGAATCTATCTTCAGACATTTCAGTGTTCTAGTAGATATATTATTGCTTTCAGTTCAGTGTGAGTCAGTTTGGGACCTGTCCCAATGGATCTCTAGTATACTTGAGTAGTAGAAGCTTTGTCAGACTGGTTATCAGATTGTTAGTATGATGAGATTTCCAGTATTGTGGTCATTTGGACCAAGTATGTTCTTCATATTTTCTATCATTTGATACGATAGTGCCAGTGTTTTGTTTATTTCTTCTTGAAATGAGTTATTTTATGTAATGATAGGCTCAAAGGGTTAGCTTGGGGCTACTTGTATCCTTAAGCACCGTGTGACGTCCCGGGGGGAGATTTTAGGTCGTTATAGTCCTACAACTCCTCCTCTCTACTCCTCTTAGTCCCAATAATCGAGACTGCCTCCTCCTCAGTAAATAGGTCAAACCACACAGGTAATCATGGAGGAAATGACTGGGTAAATGAGGGGATGACCGGGGGAATGTCCAGAATCTAGCTTTCTAGAAGAGAGTGTACCTCAGCACGTAATGTGGCCTTCTCTTTCCAAATCCTCGATAGATCTGGAGCCTATAAATTTCTAAATCATGCAAACACCCGACCCTTAAAAACATCAATATGAGCATGCAACTCCCTAGTGAACTTATCGTCTCAGCACTCATCTCCGCCCACATCCGAGCCTCTATATTCTCTAAAGTTGTTCAGACCCAAAGTCGAATTTGTCCATATAAATTATCCAGCTGAGTCTCTGTCTTAGTAGGGCAGGCAGTAGTCTCATCCTTCCACTCTACTCATCTTTGCAAGAACTCCTGCAGTACCCCAATAATACTAATAACTGTAGGGTAAGGGGAATAGTGGATGCCCCAATCGGCTCAGAAGTGAAGGTCAGGGCTGAAGTAGATATGGTCAGGGGTCCCTCTCCCTTAGTAGAAACCTCAGGCATATCTTTCTTCTTGCCTATATCAACATCAACACCAATGTCTAGCACATCAACAGCCTCAGCCGAAAGTGATGGTCTCTCAAAATGGATCGAAATCATAGTGGGAAGTGGTTGAGCTCTCTGGGAAAGGACCGAGTTAGCTGAATCTTTTATCAAACTAATGTCTTCCATGCTTGTTATCTCAATCCTACTATCAACCTTTGGTATATACTACACACCTTTCACCTCACACAACCGTTGAATATGACAAGGAAAGAAGAGAGTAGTGGTCTCACTGAAAGCATAAGCATATACCTCTAGCATGATCAGTGCCGCAAAGTTTATCTCATAACTTTCTAGAAAACTAGCAACTACTTTGACTTTATCCCATGTAAGAACATTGTCCAATGCATTCGGACTCAATCTGAAATGTACCACCATCCACCAAAATTTTACTAAGAAATGCAGCACTGGCTTCTTAATCTCCCCTTTCCCTCTATCTAGGAGGCATCATTAGCTAAGCTAGAAATCTGGCAGGCTATCTACCTCACCAAATCAAGTCTTCACTATCAAAAGTTAGTTTCTCTCATGGCCCGTCTGTCCCACACTTGTATCATTCTAAAATAAAATTCAGTTTTACATATCGGTCCCTTATACTCTGGAACAAACAAGATTCAATGGCTGGCCGTAGCATATATATCTACTATGATCCATCAGACTAATGTATGCTCCAACAAAGACCTCTCTACTTCTCTACCCTCTCCTGGAGCACTCAAGTATAGCATGAATGCATATGAAGCATAAAAATCTCAGACCAAAGATGGGCTGTAAGATCCCTAGGTTTGAGTTATCCAACCCAACCTATACCGATCAAAGAAGGCACATAGATATGGTACCCCTGCTAGCCCTATCAAGTCTATCCTCCCCTCAGTTGCAATGCCCCTCATAATAAGCTTCACGGTTATGTCCCTACTTCTTACAATTTTATCGTAAGGTTCTTTCAAGCTCTTGATTATGTGGGATCAAGGAATTACCTTGACTCCTAGTACTAGGAATACAACGGCGTACACCCCAAGAAAAATAAAAAAGTAAAACCCAACAGCCTCAACAAATTTCTTGATAACGACACTAAAATTTAATGTCACCCAAAACTATACCTCCAAGATATATAATGCGGTCGATGTCAAATTTAGTAACCTGCCAGAGGTTGGGGTCGAACCCACAGGAAATAGGATGAATATCTCTCACAAATTTGTTAAAATAGTTAGAAAAATGCAAAAAAAGTAAATAGAGGGGTTTTAGTGAGAACAATATCAAAAGTAACAAGTCTTGGTTAATTTGGTTAAAATCAATACAAGATGAGTACTAGTATTGTGTTCCCCCTGACTTCCTAACTCCGTAGATTTATTGTGCTCCATCGAGCTATCCCAATATCTTGCATATTCAATTTGATAATTTATGTATCAATAACCATTTTGTAAACGCCTTTAGTGAATTTCACTCTTTAACTTTTGAGTCTCAGAGTGTCACCTTACTAATACTTATCCTTGATCCCAGATTAAGTATTACCTTTTGAGTGTCAAGTTAATTAGATGAGGGTTAGTTGACTCAAATTACTATCATAGTCTTCTTTTTCTAATCTCTACCTCTTTTTTAAAGTTAGTAGTGAATACAGAAAGGTTCTCAACATTGGCCACTGCTAAGAAAATAATTAAATCGAAGACAATCACAATACATGCAAGAATATTGATCAATAACGACATTGTACTTCCTCTACTTTGTTATTTTGCCAGGGTTTCCACAACCCTAGTTAGGTGGTTTAGCTGCTCATGTTTGCAAGAATATCTAGGAAATTAATAATTGAAAGCATAAGATGACTCTTATAATAATTTAAGAACAAAGACAACAATCTTAGATTAATAATCAACTGTAAACCAAGAGCAATGTATTCAAAAATTAAAATTAAAATCTTGAAATCCATATATGTTTGTGAATGTATAAAGTGCGTAAACTAGTAAAAAATGTCAAAAGGGTATTTATAGAATACATAGAAACCCTAAATATATTAACCAAAATGAATAGGAAAACTAGGTCAATGGCCACTTATAGACTCATGGGCCGTAAGTGATACTTATGGGCCCCGTTAGTAGGATTTTAAGTGACCTAGAGTCTTCAATCTTCAGAATGCTAGAAAGTCCTCATCGTAACTCTCCGATACAATGTCACATCACTCGTTGACAGTTGGATGTAGATATTTTCTCACCTCACTTTGTATATAAAGGATATAAGCTAAACGAGCTTTTAAATTAAGCAGATAAGTGTTTGAATAGAAGTCTTGAAATTGAAAAAAAAATTGTTAATGTGTTTTGTTAACAAGTGTTGTTAAGCATTTTTTAATAGTCAAAATGATTAAATGTCCTTAAAGCTATTAATATCATAAATATGTTGAATTACATATAACTTTTAATTCTAATAATTCAAAAACACAGAAGACGAACATTGAGAAAAATCTGTCAAAGATTGGGTGACATAAATCAAGTAGTAGTGCAAGGGAGATTTCAAATCACAAGAACATATCAGAAGATCATAGGTAGACTTGGTAATGTTCCTCGGAGAAAGATGATTTGTCATAATATTGCAAAATAAAAACATATTTTATGTTATGGATGTGTATGCATGTTAACATAAGAACTAGGTACAAGCTGCTGAAGTGGGGCATGAGTGTAGAGACTAATTCTGTATTATGCCAGACACATTTAGAGACTAGAGATCACTTGTTCTTCTTGTGTAGAGTGACTAGTACAATATGGACTACTATCTTGACGTGGCAGGGGTGAAGTGGTTGTCCTAAAGAGTGGGTACACATGTTAAAGTAGGTCAAGAATCGAATAAGAGAAACATACCTTTGAGGGGTTATCTTGAAAGCCAGCTTGGCAGCAGTTATGCATACTGTATGGTTAGAAAGAAATTGCAGGATTTTTTCCAGAAAAAAGTTGCTGACTTGAAAATTTTAGTTCTAGCCATTAAATTGATGTTATGGATTAGAGTTAGAACTAATCCTATCTCTTCAGTTGTATTAGAAACTTATAAGGTAGCCGGTGCAGATATTGTAGGTAGAGATTGGTTAGCAAGGTCTTGAGTACCTCTGAGAAGGGATTGATGCCTTGTATCATCCCTTAGTTATGTAAATATGTCACTTGGTAATTAATAAAGTGATTTTTAATTGTCAAAAAAGAAGGAGAAAGATGAAGAAAAAACTAGAGAGAAGAGAAACGACAAAGAGAAAAAGAAAGAAAACAATACATTTAAGGGCTATAAATTCGGGGTATTGTTGGAGTTGCAGGAAAATATATGGGATAAAAAAGATAAATGTCTTGGTCAAACTTAAAAGAATTTTAATCTAAAAAGTAAAAAGTTAGGGGTATACGTCTTCTCACTTTTTGCTTTTTAAATCAATTTTTAGCCTTTTTAAGTGCTTTTTTATTTTATTCAAACACCTAAAAAAGCTAAAAGAAAAAAGAGATTAAAAGTTGGATTGATCAGATTTTAAATATAGATCTTCAATAATATTATTTTGTCCTATTTGGCAAATCAATCAATAATTTATCTATTTGTGTCCATTTTACTCTTGGTATTTAATACAATTTATTATCCAATGCATTTTTCAAAGGAAAAATTAATTATATTCAAAGGGTTTATAATAATATTACTTCTATTATTTATTGTTTCTTAATCAGTGTGTCAAATCAATAGTGGACAAGTATTATTGGACGAAGGAAGTATATTCAAACATGAAAATTATTTCAAACATTCTTTGCAAAAAAATATAACCAAGTACAATTTCATCTTAACTCTAACACCATAAATTTTCAAATAAAGTGAAAATTACATGAAATTATGGCTAAAAGCCTATGAAGTACTCTCTTTGTTTCAATTTGTTTTTCGAATTTTGATTTGATACGGAATTTAAGAAAGTTATGAAGTTTTTGAATCTTAAAGATATATAAAATATAATAAAACACATTGAATCTTACAATATTAACATGTTATGTGAAAAGCTAAAAGTAAAAATTTATCAAAAAGAAAGAGAAGTTCTTTTAAAACGAATTAAACAAGAACGTACCAACCTTATATAATTCAATATTTGAAAATTGAAATGGAGTTAGTTAATCTTAAGAATGTACGCTCAAACATTTCAATAACAACCTTATATACTTCAATATAATTTTTTTTGTCTTTTATAGCAATTAGTTGTTATATATCTATAATATCATTTACAATTATAATGGCATACCAGTGTGATCTCATATTTGGGGTTTCAAAATGATAGAATGTACGTCGATTGTACTTCTATTTTTGTGGCGTAGAGAAATGTATATGATAGATTTACGACTTCAAGAAAGTATAACCAAAGCTGGATTGGAAGGAAAATAATGACAACAAAATAGCAAGATGTTAGTAAAAATATTATCTAGGTATTATAAACTAAAATTATTCAATTTTTTTTTTTCATTTTATGCTATAAAAATAAGAAAATGGTTTAATAAATCTCAAAAGATATGCATATTTTACTAATTAAAAAGTTATTTTCAAAACCTCATATAAGATTTAAAAAATTCATAACTAAATGTACATAGAATTAAACTCTAATGCACATTTTTAAAGATACTTAAAAACCAAATTATTTTAATTGCTGGAAGAAATATGCATGTGTAGCTTGTTTCGTAAATTTAGTCTTTTAAGGGCGAAATTTGTGTCCAAACTTTGAGCAAATTAAAGAATATTCAATAATTTGGGCAAACTGCAGAAATAACCTTTAGATTTACATTTTTGTCTCCCATAAGAAAAGTTCTATAAAATTAGCCTTTTTAAAAAAAAAAAAAAAATGTATAGAACAAATACCTATTTACCCTTCAATACCTAAAATATTTTAAATATTTCTCCATGTTTTTTTATCTTTCAACTTCTATTTTTTGTCCTTTTTATTTTACTTTGATTTCTTTTTTTGTTTATTTTTTTTTAAATTTTTTTTAATCAACCTTTACTTTTTTTTTTAATCCTTTTCTCATTTCACTTCTATTTCATGTTTTTCTTCTTTTTCTTTTTCTTTGATTTTATTTTTTTCTCTTTTTTGTTTTTATTTTTTCAGCCTTTATTTCATCTTATTTCCTTTTATCTCAATCTTTATTTTTTTTATTCTCCTCTTGAATTTTCTTTTTTTTTTCTTTTTTTTTTTTCTCTTTTTTGTTTTCCTTGATTTTGTTGATGTTCCTCATTTTTTTCTTTTTCCTCAACTTTTATTATTTTATTTAATTTTCTCTTTTCTTTTTTCGACTCCTTTCAAACAACAAGTTATGCCCCATGAAAAAGAGTTAACACTACCACATTGTGTCTTGATTCAAGAAATGTTCTATAACTCTTACCTTAGAGGTAATACTTAGAGGCAAGACTTTTCTCAAGGACTTTCAAACATCAAGTTACGCCCCATGGGCAAGAGTTGGAACTACCACATTTGTATATTGATTTATGAGATATTCTATAACTTTTACCGGAGAGGTAAAACTTAGACCAAGAGCTTTCAAGTAACAAGCTACGCCATGTAGAAGAGTTGACACTACCTTATTGTGCTTTCATTTATGAGATATTCTATAAGTCTTGTCTTAGAGGAAAGACTTAGCCCAAGGACTTTCAAACAACAAGTTACGCCTCATGGACAAAAGTTGAAACTGCTTCATTGTGGTTTGATTTATGAGATGCTCTATAACTCTTGTCGTAGAGGCAAGTATTGTGCCAAACGCACACGCAAGTGTACGTGGTCCATCAAGTAGTAAAATAAAACCATAGAAAGCAAAGTATCGATCCCACAAGGACTTGTGTTAAACAACTATACTATTCTAGTCTCACTATGAAGATTAAATAAGTGCTAGAGTAACCAATAAAGTTTGTGAATTGAAATTTTAAAGTAAAGGTAAACATTGCGGTAAAGTAAGGTTCTTGGACAATGAAGGGGAGAAACCCAGGGTTAAGGCACTACGAACAATCCAACTTAGCTATATAACTTCATTGGTTTAGTCAATTATCTTGGTTGTTGATTCACGAGGTTGATAACATGATTAAGGTATTTTGAACCTTTAATCAACTATCTAACTTAGCCTTACAACTACATCGTTGAGCGTGGATGTAAGAACTAAGCTAAATGCATTTGTATTTCTTCCCGTCTATAAACCAAATAGGGAGATTTAGGTATATTTCTACCCCAAACGAAAATAATAACTTCAATTCATTTAATAATTACGATCCCATCTAGTATATCCCACGTTCTATTCTAACGTTCCTTCTTTCGGCTCACAATAGAAATATGCATTTATCCTAAGGGTCGTGAATTAGTAAAATAATAAATAACATAAATAATTGAACAATCAATAATGATAAATAACAGAAAACAACTTAATTACAAGATTAAGTACTCATGTTCTTGGCCTTAATCCTAGATGAAGGTGCTTAGTCACTCATGGAGTTACAAAGAATCACAATAATGGAATTCATGTAAATAATCCAAAAGAAAACTAAAGTAAAGGAATTAAAAACCTAGTTGAAGCCTCCTCAAGTGTATTTCAAGCCCCATAAGTCGTTCAAGGAGTTTGCAAAAAGATTGGAGTATTCTATTTATAATTGGAACAAGTTGGCTGATTTTGACACACTAGTGTGCCACGCTATGACATTGGCACAATAAGGATGTGGCACGCCCTTATCGAAATGATCACTGGAATTTGCATGTTTTGTATTGTTTCAAGGGTGTGGCATACCCTTAATGCGGAGATCCAAGGGCATGGCACGCCTTTATGCTCAAATTTTCCAGATTTTATTGATGCTTGCTCCATCGTTTGGCCTTTGGTTCCTTACTTCGCGGTAGATTTTCCTCTTAAATCCCAGATGGTATATCATTCTCTTATAAATTTCATCATCTCAACAAGATTTCCTATAACATAAAACACCTCAAATTAGAGCTCATATCATAATAGAGTCCAACAAGATCAACTAGAATAGCACATAGGCCAAGCTAAGAATACTAGTGTTCTCGTTAAATCTCTAAGTGAACATATTAATTCTAAACTTGTTTTGAACACACCTCAAACTTTATAAACATGTATTTCAACACTTAGATGCTTAATTAGACGAATATTAACTCAATACAGATATGAGAAGTCCTCAAAACTAAGCTAATTAAGGATAGATAACAACAATTAGGTTCATTAATACACCCAAGATCATCACCCCATACTTAAAGCCTTGTTCGTCCTGAAACAACTCTTTACATCAAGCATCATCTCAGGAGGACTTCACCATTACTACTACAAAAAAGATTCAAGCTAGCACTACAATGACTATAAAATTTAGCAAGTTTTACAATAAGTATGTCGCATATAATTTGAAAGCTCAAGAACACTACTTCAAAACATCCTAATCTCAGGAATTGAATCACCAAGTTGAAAAACTCATGTATATTACTCAATCAAGGAGATCATTTAAGTCACCTAACTATCATCAAGAATGTTCCCTCATCATAAGAGAGTTACCCATATTTACTCACATAAATGCAATTTATCATAGGAATAGGTATAATAATTAAATTAGGCTCCATCTCACAAAGAATTCACATGTCACATAAGATGAACCATGGGTTTTTCCCTTAGTGTAGTACCCAACTAATATCAGAATTTTAAGATTTTATGAGTTATAGTGTAGGATAAGGAACGAGTAGGAATTATTGTTGCTAGTAATAGTGGTAATCTTCCCTGAGCGCTTTAATACATCACACATAATATTGAGCTCTTCTCTAATCAACCGAGTTCTCACCAATTCTATCTTCACACATTTTTTGATTTGCCCCATCTCTTAAATCTAGTTTTTATATACAAAGTAGGGAGTATTCTCTATCAACACATTATCCAATTTTGCACAATTTTCTTTTTTTTTTTATTACATTACTCCCAATCCTAACACATAAATTTTTTCATACCAATAGCTACTACTTTGTTGCTTTATGTTCACCTTTTTCCTTCTTAAATTTTACACTCCTTAATAAGTTTTCAACTAAAGTGCTTAGGAGTTTTAGATCAAATTAAGGTGAATCAAAGAAGGGAAATAGGTTACATATGAGTCTTTCAAAGAATAGGATAATGATTCAATGGGACTAACTAGGATTATGTACAAGGGTAGATAAAAGAGGGGTATGATCATGACTATCAAAGAAATGCCTATATCATTTACTAAACCCATATTCTTTATTTTGTTTTGCACACACCAGGCAAGTTCTAGACATCAATATGCAATAAGACATAGAAAAAAACCTCACTCACACATGGCACATGCTCAAGTAACGCAGGATCATTATAAACTCTAGACTATGCAATAACATGAATTCAGAATTTATCCAACAATACATAAAAGTTATACACATGAGCCTAGGAGTCTCGAAAGTAGTCAGTCAATACAATCAACATGCTTTCATTTTCATACCAAATTGCATCATGTAATCACACATAGTAAATAGCAAGAATATCTCACTTACTCCTAACACAAATATTTTAAAATTTGCTTCTAAAAATGAAAAAGGGATGTTGGGTTCAAAGAGCGCCTCCTTGGAAAGAACCAAAATGAAAAATCAAGGGGTGGGTGAAGTGCATCCCTAGTAGACTGACACCAACAACTAAAACTAAAAACAAACCAAAAGAAAATATTTTTGAATTTTTTTCGAAGTTACTCAAAAACTAGAAAACAGCTAAGAATTAAAAACCTATAGCAGCATTTCACCCTGAACCATAAAACTCCCTACCCCACACTTAAAACATACTTTGTCCCCAAAGTATAGTCAAAAGTAGAGATAAAACTATTCCCTGAAGCCTTATCTAGTAGCACCTTTAAACATCTGTGAGGTCGGATGGACTCTACAACCAATCTTCCCATGCTTCTTAGATCAGGTTTCCGGTACTCATACTTTCCATCAACTTGTGACTCCAAAAAAACATAAACTACATGAAATAAAAAATTTATGAAAATAAAACACCTACCTTAACTTGGGTTGCCTCCCAATCACCTCCTGGTTTTGTGTCGCGGCACGACCCACATCACTACATCTCATCCATATTCCTTTATACTCTTTCTCTTACTCGAAGGACACATTCTCACATATTTTTGACCTTTTAAGTATGTAATCCCAAGGTCTATATTTTTTGTCAACAATAGACTTTTTATTCTTTTCTTTCAACTTCACCCTTTCGAGCATGATTGGTGGCTTGGGCAACTCTACGAGACTGTTTGGAGAGGTCATTGGTGCTTTAGGCTCCACCACAGACTCATCCACTTCCATTGTTGTGATCAACCATAAGTCTTTATAAAGAGCAGATGGATTGAGTAGTTTGTAAACTATAAAAACCAGCTCTTCATCATCCAATCTCATCTTGAGAGTGCCTTCTCCAACATCAATTAGTGTTTCTTTTTTTGTAAAAATAGATGTCCCAATATGATTGGCACCCTACCATATGTATTATAATCAAGAACAATAAAGTCAGTAAGAATAATAAATTTATCAACCTTAATGAGCACGTCCTCAATGATTCCTTCAGGCTGAACTCTGGTTCTATCTACCATTTGGACCACCCCAGAGCATGGCCTCAGCTTACCTATACTAAGAGTATTGAACACTAAGGCATCAATTTTATACTTTCCCTTAAATCACACAGAGCACGGACCATATCATTATCACAAATTTGTATGAAGAGGGTGAAACTTATTGGGTCCTTTAATTTCCTGGGAATCTTCATCATCATTATTGAACTGCACTCCTCAGTAAGTGCCATCATCTTAATATCTGAAACTTTGTCTCATAGTCACCACATCCTTTAATTACTTAGCGTACTTAGGTAGACCCTGCAAAATATCTAACCAAGGAAGATAAATATGAAGTTCTCCGAACGTGTCAAAGAACTTCTTGAAACATGCATCCTCCTTCATTTTTTTAGACTTTGAGGGAATGTTGGTGGTGTTATTTCATTTACATGCTCAGCAACCTTTGCTTTAGGGTACTTAGGCGTCACCAATTTTTTAGCATCCTTAACTTCAACTTGTTTCTTCTTACATGTTGTGGAATTAAATATACTTGTACCTTCTTATTTTTATAAGGAGGCTTGTAGATGAAATCTCTACTTTTCCTCAAGGTAATTGCCAACTTGCTTTGAATTTTATGTGTCACTTGGCAATGCACCTTGGGGCCTGGTGTTTTGCATCTAAGCTAGCTTCCCCAACTATGTCTATAAATTCTTTTGGGCAAGTCATTAGTTCTTTTTCTTAGCAACCATTTTCTTTTAATTCGATAGAAGCTTTTTTATTGTCTCCTCAATATTATTGGCCTGTGTGTTCTACTACTAAAACTACTAAATCTGGTTGTATCACCATGAATAGTTGGGTTGACTCTACCACTTTTAGTTTTAGGTATTACCATAATTTGGCTTTTGTGCATTGCCCATAAAGTTTATAGACTCTGAATTTGCTCCACACAAGTCTGTAGAGTAACCATTGTTGCCATAAATCTCACACCAAGATGAGGCCTGCTGAATTGCATTCACCTAAGCCTGAGATTTATTCATACCCAATTTGCTAAACTGTGTCATCATCTGATTATGAAGAGGTGCCAATTGTGTTGCTCAGGTTGCGGCACTATAAACTTCTACCATACCTGCAGGCTTTTTCACTGTACCTCTAGAGATGTCACCATGTTTGTCAGAATTACCTTATGTAATTAGGTTCAACAAGGTATTTTCATAACCGGAACCAGGGCCTAACCTTGACGGGTATTCAAGTCCCACCGGGGACTGGAGACCACCCCTGTGAACCTAACCAAACCACATAATATCCCCAATATCGAACGAATTCTAAACATATAACAAGATAGGTTTAAAGAATAAAGGGTATGTCTATAACCAATAACCATCGACCAGCCAAAACAACCGACCAACATCACCCAAGTCCACAGTAATCTGACAAAGACCTCTAACAAAAGAACTAAAATACTAGTCTTGGTCGGGACATATCCCCAAATTTGATAGATGACAATGAAAATGATAATAATAATGAAAACAATCAACTCAATTCTAAGAATGAAAACTGATGAAATGTCTAAGCCTTCCGAAGAATAGAATCTCACCACTTCACCATAACGAACTAGTGAACTGAGCTGATCCACCTAACTCTACACAGGAAAAGTAAATATTTCATCGGTGCCTACATTGCATGGGGATACAACATTCGGGGATGGCTAGTGGGGTGAATACTAGCATGTAACTCAAGGATAAGGATAATATAATGTTATGATCAACAGGTCCAAATCATTCAAAATCAACGCACATAATCAAATGCATACACACACACACATATATATATATATATATATCACATGCCGGGATAGGGAACAAGGCTTAACATGCACTTTAAAACTTTAGCCTGGATTGTGTGGCTCAATCGTCAAAATATAAGAAGGCATCTATGGGCTATATGGGCCCAGCTCTTCCTCCAGCTGGTAGGACCCCAGTGTGTGTGGCCGTATGAACCGGAGTGTATACGTATGCTCTATAGGGGACTCAAACCTCTCAAAAAACCAAGGTGACACTAACATCAAATCATGTAATATAATATGGGGGCCTCAAACTTACCAATCAAATTATGGTAATAAGAGGCATTCGAACCTCTTGGTCATATACACCCCCACATCGACAACTGCGGTTTTTGGTTTTTATCCCTCAGGACCTCCACTTTTATAACTTAGCTACATAATTCACATAAAATCCCAATTAAAATAAGTATCACATATTCCCACCTAATGAACCACATTACACGTTAAGGAAAATATTTTTTGTATCATCATACCAACTACATATGCAAGGTAACATCAACATGCCACACCAATTACCATTACTTGGGGGAAATCACAATCTCCTTTTGGTTCAAATATTTATTAGCTTGGGGAATTACACAACCCCATACGGTTTAATAAAAATCATTATGCTTCACTAACCTTTCACATTATGCAATAGTTCAAGAGTAGTCAATAGGCATAACTTTCATATTCAAAACCAATTTCACAATATAGGGTTGAGGTCATAACCACTTCAAAAGTCACAAGTTTGGGAAGTCATAATCCCTAGTTAATTCACTATTCCCATACATCAATTTGATTTTTTAAAATACCCATATAAATATAACCCATGCAGGGACAAACATGAAACCTCATATAGACAAAAGTTATTCAAAACCCTCAACCTATGTTTTCAAAACAAACCTCAATACCATATGAAAAACACTTTATAATTTATGTTTCTATCAAATTAATAATTAGGGAAGAGTACATGCCTCAAATACCAAGTTTCATGAAAAGAATTCGACCTTTGATCCCTTGGATGCCCTACTTCTTAGAAACCCTAAGTATAGCTGCTTGAGAGAATTTAAGAGAGCTTTGGAAGTGTTTGAGTATGTTATGAATGATAAATAACCCCTCTTAAGTGTCTTATGAATGTGGGGTTTTAATTGGGTAAGAAGGGAATTATCCAAAGTTCCCTCAATTTAAAACTAAAATTTAGTCGTCAGTGACTATGGTTCACTATACGACTCGTAGAGACTCATTACAAATGCTCACCACAAGTCATAGCCAAGACAGTCTCTAAGGCACTTACAATTTGTTGACCTTAAGACTCAACCTATATGACTCATAATGGGACCTTACGACTCGTAGTGTTCAGCCGTAGTCAACCCAGCAACTATTTAGGATATACACTAGACACCCTATGATTTGCACCCAATGACTCGTAACAAGTCCTTACGACTCACAATGATCCACTCGTACTCAGAGTAGAACTCAGCTACACACTTACTGATTTGGTTACGATTCGAGTCCAGTGACTCATCAAGACTCCCTACGACTCATTAGGGCAGTCATAGTCAGGTCGGTGAGGATAAAATTTCAAACTTTTTCAAGGACCAAAAACACGGGGCACAACATACTCCCCCTTTAGGATCATTCGTCCTCCAATAACAGGACAAGGCATTTATTAGCACAATTTGACACCACATACAACCACACTAACCTTTAACAAAGATAGAAACAAAGATATTAAGTAATAAACATACCTCAAGCACGATTATCTAAAATGGGAAATAAGAATGGATACTTAGACCTCATGTCCTCCTCGGATTCCCAAGTGCCTTCTTCAACCTCTTGGTTCCTCCAAAGAACCTTTACCGATGCCACATCCTTGATCCGCAACCGACGGATTTGTCGATCCAAAAACTCAATTGGGACTTCCTTATAAGATAAGGAATCTGAAATACCAACCACCTCTAAAGGAATGACCATCGAAGGATCACCCATACACTTTCTCAATATGAAAACACGAAACACCAGCTAAATGGAGCTCAAACTAGAAGGTAACTCCAATTTATATTCAATATTATCAACCCTATTCAATACCAATTACAGACCAATATAATGGGGACTGAGCTTTCACTTCTTACCAAATCGTATCACTCCCTTCATAGAAGATGATAACGCTCAATTAACACGTAAATTTAAGTGCAAGACGACCATCGTTAATATATTTACCCAATTTTGGAGTCGGGTCGAATCTATGAGGAACAATGTGAATCTCAACCAGGTTAATTTGAAATAACGGATACTTACATAAAGATAAAAATACGGGAGATAAGTATCAACACTAATGTTTCTTTTTGGGGTTTTCTAGTATAAATTTGGGGCTATGAATAATTAGAGTTTTATCAATTAGGCACGAATCTTGGGATTATGTATTACTAAGGGAAGTGACACGTGGATGCTAATAGTTAACTTCATTATTAGTAGGTCAAATATCGGTAGGTTCGTTATAGGTTTTGATGCTAGTCTTTTAATAAAACACCAAACTTTCACCCATTGATTCTTTTGAATGCCTAATGAGTGTGTTCTACAATTGGTAACCAAACCTCAATTTAGGCATCCCTATTTCTAGGATAATACCCATGGTATAGTTAACTTCACAACCACCCTTATGTCTAAGATAGTGATCGATTAACAAACTACACACATAATTATCTACCATTGCTTTGGTATCCACATCCCTCTTTCAAGGATGATATGGATTCCTAAATTTCATGCAAAACCCTTCTTTCGAAGATGGCTTTAAGCTTTCTAGAGTTTAGAGCTTCCACCCATCAAACCCATATGGGTATTTGGGGCTTTCACCCATAAATCCCAACCAAATTGGTCAAGAAATGATAAAACCCATCAACATTACTAAATAGAAGCAAACAATAAAAAACCACACATACTTTAATCCCTATTCATACATAACCCCAAAAGAAAAATATAGCTACACATGATAAATAAGCAAAGATATACCTATGTTCCCCATTAAAGTGATTTATTGAAGACTAAGTGAATGTTACTTCAAACTTTGGAATCCAACAAAGATCCAATGGAAGTGAGCTATTCCTCCACTTAAAGGCTAGTCCAATGTATTCTTCACCCAAAATTTATGCAAAATTTTCTTCTCCAAGTATGGAGGCTATAAACTCAAGAACAAAATCTAACTAGTAGGGAAAATGGAATATGATGGATTAGGGTTTGAGTCTTTCTTTTGTAAAATTTGGGATCAGCTATATGCATTTACATTTTTGCCCTTTGGGCTATAATTTTTTGTCATGCCATACCGCTTAGGTTTGACTGCGACCACGAATACCGCGACCGCACTAGAATCACGCGATCGCGCCTTGTTGACTTTCTTGACTTCGCGATTGTGGTCCTCAAACCTCGACCTCGGTACCTGAGGCTATGTCTTGCTCCAAGTCTTTAGTTGCACTTTCTTACTTCTTTTTGATAATTTTAAGCTCCAATCCACATCTTTCTATCTCATCAACTATGTGCCTGTAAAATATGGATATTAGTGCATTCAATCATAATTATATCTCATTTATTCTTTCAAAACATGGTAATGTGCACAGATGTTGAGTGCAAATGAGTGGTAAAATCACCACTAATCAACACCCCAAACTTAAGCTTTTGCTTTCCTCAAGCAACACTACCTCTTACCATGAGACAATAATTATCTATGCCCAAACTTCATTCCTCAAAGATCACATTGACTTTGGCTCAGTCACTACTAAAAACAACTCATTACACATGGGATAAGCATTTTTTATTACACCCCTCAACATAAAATACAATATCTAAGGATGCTTAAGACTTCTAAGAGCAACCAAGTAACAATAACCATTACTCTAGAAGTGACTCAATTTTGACCAGAACTAAGCTATACTCTATTTACCTCATTGCTCGAAAGGTGACAAAATCACCCTCCTCAATTCATTCACATACCTCTTCACAAGAAAGAAACTTCCACACACCAAGCTACCAAATATGAAGCAAGGAATTTAAGTGCAAAAACACTCTTCCTTACAAAAGAACTCTCTTTTCTTTAACAAGTATGATACCATAGGCTTGCTCCTATAATTAATCGCCACTATAAAGAAAGTAAATGGTTGGAGATCTCAAAGGACCTTTTGAGCTTACAACGTAGATTCAGGTTTGGGTAGGATATGATTTGGGAACAACATAGCTACACCTTTTATTGAACATCTACATCACACTTATTTAATCCTTCTTTTGACTATGGGCCACTCCTTTTTGTTTTCCTCTCTTTTTATATGCCTACATTTTGATTCCTTTCTTCACCCATTTTTCTTCATTTCTTTTTTTTGCAATTTTTGTGCAATTCATTTTTTTGTTGGATTCTCACTTTTTTACCCATTTGTTTTCAATGGCTAGGCATTTAGGCATTTTACTTACAACTTTATGGACCCACACTTACCTCCATCAATCTTCACTGCCCCCAACTTAGGAGGGTATGGTTCAGAAGAAGGATAGAAAGAATAGTTCATGGCTTGTAATGTGTTTGATAAAGAAAGATCCAAAGTCTCAAAGTAGGTAACTAGGGATTGCTTTTATGCTTAGGTAAGATTTTTAGGATAAAGTGGCTTCCAAAATCACAGGGATGGCCTAAGATCATTGCTCCAATCGAATACAATAAAAATTATCCTTGAGAGACTAATAAGATGAGTTCTAGATAACAGAAGTATACAAGAGATGAATACAAATATCTCACCACACATGGCATGTAAAATTAGCCAAGGAGGCTCAATTTCCCCTTCTGTTAGAGACAAAATAGGAGAATCTATCACTATTCATAATTCAAAATTTTGCAGAGCCACAAAAAGAGAAAAAGTTTTATTACAAAGTTGCTCACGTCCATGCCCTTGATTTTTGAAAAGTTTTGTATGGAGAGGGCTATTTATTTTGCATTAGCACCACGTTAATTTGCTAAAAATGGCAACAACTAAAGCCTTATTCTCACATTTTGGCTCAATATATGCAAACCAACCATATGGCTACTCAAACTTTGCTAGTGGTGCACAATGGGACCCCAAAATTTATAATGCCAAAGTATTCAGACTTTCCTTTCATTAATAACTTAGATGCCCCAGGTACTCAGAATTCCTCTGCATCTATAGCTCAAAACCAATGCTTTACCCTTAAGAATGTCATCACTCAATCTATCATAGGGCAAGGCTCATCATGCATCATCATAATCAAAATAAAATAAAAGTAAAAAGAAAAACTAAAACAAAACCATATGATAATCCATGAAAAACATGAGCACCATCAAAGTGCCCTAATATAGCATCTCAAAACAAAATAGAACAGTATCCAGAATGTCATCCAAAATAATCAAAACAACATCCAACAACAATTAAAAGATTACAAATCTCGGGGCACCCCTAACTAAAAGGACAATAGTGTCTTCACTGCATGTGCAATAAAGTATGGGTAAAAGGGGTCTCCCTAAATCTGTATCAGGAGATGTCCTCTCCTACTGACTCTGCACCATCACCACCGGCATCATAATCTAACCAATTTGCATAGGCCTCATCATCACTCTCCAACCTAGGAGAAGGCAGTCAATCATTAGGTTTGAGCACCTTGAAGATGCCATTTACCCCTTTCCATAGCTTTTAGAAGAATGTATCTCTCTTCTTTTCTCTCTTTACCATCTTCTCGTATGAATCCCTGAGGTTCCTGTGTGATGTAGCTAAGGCTGAATATGCTCTCTCCAGGCTGGCAACTGTGGCACTTTGCTTCTTCTGCTCCTCCTTGTATATCTCATAATATTACTGGGCTACATATGAGTGGTGAGCAGTGGAGGACTCTCCCGGTCCCTGAGGAAATCTAAATAATAGTTTTCTAACCACCCACATCTAACCTGAGATGTCATCAAAGGTGTTAGTTGACAAAGGTCTACAAGAGTTTGTGTCCTTCTGGGTCGCCAAAGTCCACCTTTATTTTTTTTCTCTTACCTGGGGTACGCTCACCCCTAAATTTGAGTGAAAAGATGTGAGGGCCAGGGAGAACCCAATATCTATAGTATATTCCTCCACCCACGCCCTTTTGTATAGCTTTATGATAAGGGAAGGAAAGAAAAGATGTGTACCTCCATGATTCTTGAAGTACCTCCACTCTGAGAGAACAATCTTGCCCGTATTAAGTACCATGCTAGAGAGGATACAAGCCACCATCCGAGCTAGCAAGTCTGTCACAATGGTCATGTAAGTGAATGGCGATACTCTGCTATAGATGATATTCAGCCAAATCCTGGCCTCAGCTGCGAAATTATTTATTAAAATGTATCTCTTGGTGGAGATCCAGGGAACCTCTTTGTTAGGACATAGAATGCTCGCCATCCAGATCCCTGTCTCACATGATTTTGCATGGAACTACTCCATGTTAACATTCAGAAGCCCATACACCTTACTGATTCACTCTGCTCGAATGTTTACCTGCTTTCCCCAAATCATCATCACTGGGTTTATAAGGGACACAATGCTGAGGTTTGTGTAGAACTTACGTACCCATTTCTCATTTGCATAGCATGGGTCTGGGGCAAAGCACCTCTACCCAATTTTGGTAAGTCTATCATGGAATCCTGGGAGCTTTTTTTCTACCTTGTCTAAGCTAATACCCCTTTCAAGGAGTAGCTTTGTCCTAGGCAGATCCGTATAACAGAGGTTTTAGCATTGGGCTACCATAAAACTGGTGTTGTCAAAATTTCCCATTTTGGTAGCTTAGTACCATAAGCAATAGATTACAGACCATCATTACCATTATCACACTCAAAAAATATGCTAGATTAATTAGATAGGCTCATGTGGTATTATTTCAAAAGGTTCTGAAGGCAGAAATAGATATGCAAAAATATTTGTTTCTGCAGGTACAACCCTTAGGTGTGGTGATCGTGGAGTAGTGACCGCGATTGCAATACCTGAGACCAAATTTGACAGTTCTACACATCAATCAAAACACATGATTTTACCCTTAAATTTGTGTTACACTAGGCACACAAACATTATGACTAAGGAAGTTGAGCCTATATATCGTAATTATACCCCCCAAACTTAAAGAATATAGCATGGAGTTCATAGGGCATTGAATCGAGCATGCGGTGTACATGTTAGTTTCAACTATTTAGGGCCTAAATCTGGGTACTCAAGACTTTCCCATCAGTGTGTACACCAACTACAATAACTAACCTTAGAAATAATCACAAACAAGCATGCATTTAGTATTGAAAATGATATTTTAGGCCTTTCCCAAAACTATAAGTTCTAAGCATGTAATTACATTAAGAAAAAGGGAATAGAGACAACATACCAAGTTTGATGATGCAAATGGAATGAACTGACACTTGGATACTCCATACCAAGCCAAAACTTAAGAGAATTTTGAGAGAAAATGAACAAGATGCGTGAGAGAAAATGGCATTCGGATGGTCATTTATACTGATTTAACCACGATCGCAGTCCTAGTTCCGTGATTGCTGTCACGCGGCCTCTAGATTGTGGTGACATGGACCGTGGTCATGGTAACTGAGACCATATTTTAGGTCCCATGCGCTCCATTGTTTAATCCAATGTGCCATTTTCAAACGTTGTTTTTTGCACTTTCAATCAATATTCCTCTGAGCACCAACATTTCATGGATTATGTATGAACAAATGCAAAAATAAAAGCTACTCTATCGTCCATAAATAAAAAGGATACGTTCCTCTTTTTGTGGCATGATGGTTTGCCTCTCATCAATCTCTTAGTTTAGCGTCATGGCACGAGGCCTCCACCACTTTCTTTAGTTCTTCCACTTAGAAGATTTAAATCTCCATCCCAACTTTCATTCACTATGCAATGAGCGGTAGAGGGACAGAAGATTCATATCTTCTAATATAAAACTTAGAAGATGTGAAGAAGTAACGAGGGAGTTTCTATCTCACCATTTTGAGGACTTAAACCTTTTACCCAATTTCACATCGACTTTGAGGTTCGGCTCCTTGGGTAAAGATAAGCATATCAATAGGCCACGTATTGTACATCAGAAGTTGTGTTCTTTGGCCTTTGATGGATGGGGTTCCATGTGCCCTTTGTACCCCTTCACCTCACAATCTACCATTTGCCAAGGTAGATGGATTCTCATCACATCCTCTAAGCACAATGTTGAAAAGTGGTTTGAATGAGGTCTAACCCCTAATTCTGGAATTTCCTCCTCCATAGCACTTTCACCCCAAAATGAACTGAAGTCATCATAAGAGATGTGCTTCGGTTCTTATCTTAACTCTAGTACCATTTTTTTTATTTTGACATTGTTAACATCATTTGATTCGATTGATTGGGAAATCACCGAGAATTCTTCACTACAAAGCTCATCATTATAACTTGGTTTATCTTCTTGATTAACCTCCTCTAGGGAAATGGGCAAGGCAGTGGTATTTACAAGTTTTGGTTCCTTTCCCATTTCCTCTATCTTGATAATTTCCCTTCCAAATGCCTCATAGTATATACACATGTCATGCACATTCTCCTCCGTTGTAGTTACCCGATCCAAAATAGTTTGAAGTATTTCTTCAAAACTATTGGACCCGATATGTTGCTCTTCATTCTTCTCCTCATAAGACCTATCAAACTCATAAGAAGAACTAGTAACTCGGTTAGCATAATAAGGGGAGGGGGCATTTGGACAATCACTCCAATATCCATCTCGACCACCACATAAATAACAACCATGCTCCTAATAGGATCGACATGGTAATTTTATTTCTCTTGGGGGAGAATATTTACAATCTCTTCCAAAGTGGGGTCCATCATAATATGGACATGGACCATAAAGATAGGACTTCCAACTGTCAAAATCATATTTGTCCGAAGATGATATAGAGAAAAGTAAAACAAAACCAAAAATCTACCTAACACAAGAAACAAAAAAAATCACAAACAAATATTTACAAGTTTGAATTCAAGCAAGTAAGCTAGAATTCCAAACTAACTCAATACGCCAAATTGTACCCCGGCAACAGCGCCATTTTTGATAACGCTCAACTTACACGTTAATTTAAGTATAAGGCAGTCGTTGTTAATATATTTATCCAAATTTAGAGTCGGAGTCAAATCCACAAGGAACAATGTGAATGGCAATCAAGTTAATTTGAAATAATGCATACTTATTAAATTCAAACCAATATTACACAAAGATAAAAATAGGGGAGATAAGTATCAACACTAATATTTCTTTTTAGATTTTTCTAGAATAAATTCGGGGCTATGAATAATTAGAGTTTTATCAATTAGGCACAGATCTTGGGAGTATGTATTACTAAGGAAAGTGACACGTGGATACTAATAGTTAACTTTATTATTAGTTGGTCAAATATCAGTAGGTTCGGTTATAGGTTTTAATGCTAGTCTTTCAACAAAACACCAAACTTTCACCCATTGATTCTTTCGAATACATAATGGGTGTGTTCAACAATTGGTAACTAAACCTTAATTTAGGCATCCCTATTTCTAGGTTAATACCCATGGTATGGTTAACTTCACAACCACCCTTATGTATAAAATAGTGATAGATTAACAAACTACACATTGTCTAGCATTGCTTTGGTCTCAACATTCCTCTTTCAAGGATGATATGGATTCTTAAATTACACCCAAAACCCTTTTTTCAAATATTGCTTTGAGCTTTCTACAGATTGGAGCTTTCACCTATCAAACCAATATGGGTATTTGGGGCTTTCACCCACAAATCCCAACCAAATTGGTCAAGCAATGATAAAACCTATCATTATCAATAAATAAAAGCTAACAATAACAAACTACACATACTTTAATTCCTATTCATACATAATCCCAAGAGGGAAATCTAGCTACACATGATAAATAAGCAAAGATATACCTATGACCTTCATTGAAGTGATTTATTGAAAACTAAGTGAATATTACTTCAAACTTTGGACTCCCACAAATCTCTAATGAAAGTGAGCTATTTCTCCACTTAGAGGCTACTCCAATGTATTCTTCACACAAAATTTATACAATATTTCCTTCTCTAAGTATGGAGGTTATGAACTCAAGAACAAAATCTAACTATTGGGGAACATAGAATATGATGGATTAGGGTTTGAGTCTTTCTTTTGTAAAATTTATGATCAGCTACGTGCATTTATATTTATGCCCTTGGGCTGCAATATTCTGCCATGCCGTACCATAAAGTCTTGGTCGTGACTGCGGCTACCATGACCATGAAAGACTCACGCGATCGCACCTTATTGACTTTCTTGACTGCAGCGATCGTGGTCCTCAAACCGCAACCACGGTACCTAAGGCTATATCCTGCTCCAAGTCTTCAGCTACACTTTTTTGCATCCTTTTGATAATTTTAAGCTCCAATCCACATCTTTCTATCTCATCAACTATGTGCCTGCAAAATATGAATATTAGTGCATTCAATCACAATTATGTCTCATTTATGCATTCAAAACATGGTAATATGCACGAATAATGAGTTAAAATAAATGGTAAAATCACCACTCATCATGTGACACCTTCAAAAACACTCAATCACCAACATCTATATTGTCCTCTCCGCTTTCCCTTTCGTCTACGGGTGGAAGGCAGTACTAAGGGTTACCTTAGTCCCCAAACCTCTCTTAAACAATCTCTAAAAGTAAGATGAGAATACAGTACCCCGATCAGATAAGATGGAAACTGAAGTACCATGAAACTTCACGATCTCCTTTATAAATAACTTGGCATAATCCTCTAAAGAGAAATTAGTCCTCACTGGCAAGAAGTGAATAGACTTAGTCATCCTATCCACGAGAATCATATAAAATTAAATTGCTAGTGAGACTATCGAAGTCCAGTAACAAAATCCATATTAATTATCTCCCATTTCTACACCAACAGCTCAATCTCCTGAGTCAATCCATAGCGCCTCAAGTGCTTTACCTTCACTTGCTGACACACCATACACCTAGCCTCATAATTAGACACGTCCCTCTTCATATTATTCCACCAATAAATCTCCTTAAGATCATGATACATTTTTGTTGAACCAAGATAAATAGTGTTTTGTGAATCATGGGCTTCAACTATAATTCTTCCTTGCAATATATCAACATTGAGAACAGATAATCTACCTTGATACCTTAAGATATTGTCACCACTAATCTTGAAAACCATCTCTTTTTGCCTACCTACATCATTCTTGATTTGTATCAAGATAATATCCAACATCTGCTTCTCATTTACCTTAGCACCAGGAGATGACTTCGTCACCTCTTGAAAAATCACACCACTATTTTCAGAGTCTAAAAGACGAACTTCAAGTGGTGGATATCCTTCACCAAGTCTCACATCTCTTCGTCCACATGAGATAAACTTCTCATGGACAACTTTCTAAGAGCATTAGCAACCACATTAGCTTTACCTAGATGATAGTAAAGACTTATGTCGTAGTCCTGGAGCAACTCAAGCCATCTTCATTGCCTGAGATTTAGCCCCTTCTGAGAGAACACATATTGCAGGCTCTTATGATCGGAATGGATATCAGCATGGACCCCATACAAATAATGTCACTAGATCTATAATACAAACACTACAGCTAATAATTCCAAATCTTGGGTCGGGTAATTCTTCTTATGGACTTTCAATTGTCTAGAGGCATAAGCAATTACCTTACCATGTTGTATCAACAAACAACCCAATCCCACTCGAGAAGCATTACAATAGACAATAAAACCATCAGTTCCCTCAAATAGAGTCAAGACCGGAGCCGCAGTCAACTTATTCTTTATCTTCTCAAAACTACCCTCACAAGTTTTAGACCATAAGAATTTTACCTTCTTTTGAGTCAACTTATTCAACAGGGCAGCAATAGAAGAGAAACTCTCCACAAACCTTCTATAATAGCCAGCTAAATCCAAAAAGCTTCAAATATTGGATGGACACGTGGGTCTAGGCCACTCCTTAACCACCACAACCTTCAGTAGATCTACCATAATCACTTCACTAGAAACAACATGACCTAGATATGTCACAACATTCAACTAGAACTCACACTTAGAAAATTTAGCATACAACTATTGCTTCTTAAGAGTTTGCAACACAAGGGGTAAGTGATCTGCATGATCTACCTTACTCTTCAAATACACCAACTATCATCAATAAAGACAATCACAAAAAAAATTCAAGAACTAATGGAAAACCTAATTCATAAGATCCATAAACGTTGTCGGGGCATTAGTCAAATCTAAGGACATCGCCAAAAACTTAAAATGATCATAAAGTAGACTTATGGATATCCACTTCCCGAATCTTCAATTGGTAATAACCCAATCGAAGATCAATCTTAGAAAAAAAACATAGCACTCTGAAGTTGACCGAACAAATCATCAATTCTCAGAAGGGGATAGTTATTTTTCCAATCACCTTATTCAATTGGCGGTAATCAATACACATCTGAAGGGACCCTTCCTTCTTATGCATAAAAAAAATAAGAGCACCCCATGGAAACACACTAGGGTAGATAAAACCCTTATCAAGAAGATCTTTCAACTTCTCCTTGAGTTCTTTCAACTCAATCGAAGCCATTTCGTAAGGATGGATAAAAATAGGGTGAGTGTCCAAAAAAAAATCAATCCAAAAATCAATTTCCTATTGGGAGGTACACCAGGAAGATCATCAGGAATAACTAAGAAAATTCACAGACTATAGGGACAGTCTGCAAAAAAGGACCTTCAGATCTAGGATCCTTAATATGCACTAAGTGATAGAGGAACCCTTTAGAAACCAATTTTTAGGCTCTAAAATATGAAATAAACCTTCCCTTGGGTACTAAGGAACTACCTTCCCATTTAATCATCAGCTCATTTGGGAAATGGAAACTGAACCTTTGGGTCGACAATCAAGAAGTGCATAGCATGAGTGCAATAAATCCATCCCTAAAAATCATATCAAAGTCTAACTTGTCCAACTCAATCAGATCCACAAGAGTCTCCCTTCTATATAATGATATCACATAACCCTTATAAACCCTTCTAGCCATAATGGAGTCACCCACCAAGGTGGACACAAAGAAAGGGTCCGAAATATATTCAGGATCAAAACCAAAATAGACATCCACATAAGGGTTCACATAAGAGAGGGTAGACTCAGGATCAAGTAGATAAAATACATCACAAGAGAAGAGTTTGAACATATCAGTAACAACATCGGGGGATGACTCAGAATTCTAGTGGGTGGCAAGATCATATAGACAATTCTGACCAGTACCGATTCCCAAAGCAAACTATAATGCCTTAAGTTTTTGTTCCTTGAAAATTTCTAAAATTTTATCCTCACTGTCCTAACTACTACTCCCCTAATGAGTCGTAGGGAGTCTTGATAAGTCGCTGGACTTAAATTATAACCAAATCAGTAAGTGTATGGTTGTGTTCTGCTCTGAGTATGAGTGCTCACTATAAGTCTTAAAGACTTGTTATAAGCTGTTAGGTTGTGTTCTGCTCTGAGTATGAGTGGCTCACTATAAGGCTTAAAGACTTGCTATGAGCCGTTAGGTGTAAGTCGTAGGGTTTCCAGTGTATACCCCAAATAGTTGTGGGTTGATTACGAGTGGACCCTATAAGTCGTAGGGTCCCATTATAAGTCATATAGGTTGAGTTGTAGGGTCAACAAATTGTGAGTGCCTTAGAGACTTTCTTGGCTATGACTTATGGTGAACAGTTGTAATGAGACTATACGAGTCGTATAGTGACCCATAGTCACTGATGACTAAATTTCAATTTTAAATTAAGGGCAGTTTGGATAATTCCTTTCTTGCCAATTAAAAACTCACGTTCATAAGGCACTTAAGGGGGGTTATTTCTCATTTGTAACAGACTAAAACACTTCCAAAGATCTATTAAATTCTCTCAAGCAGTCATACTTAGGGTTTCCAAGAAGTAGGCTATCCAAGGGCTCTAAGGTTGAATTCTTTTCATGAAACTTGGTATTTCAGGCATGTTACTCTTCCCTAATTATTAATTTGCTAAAAACATAAGTTTTAAAGTATTGTTCATATGGTATTGAGGTTGGTTTTGAAAATTTGGGTTGAGGATCTTGAACAATTATTGTATATGTGATGTTTCATGTTTGTCCCTGCATAGGTTATGTTTAAGCGATGGTTTTAAAATCAAATTAATGCATGTGAATGGTGAATAAACTAGCAATTGTGATTCCCCAAACCTATAACTTTTGTAGTGGTTATGACCCCAACCCCATATTGTGAAATTAGTTTTGAATATGAAAGTATACAAATTGAACTACTAATGAACTATTGCATAAAGTGAAAAGTCAATGAAGCATAATCATTTTTGAATTGAAGCTTAAGAGGGTGTGTAATTCCCCAAGCCAGTTTGTAATTAAACCAAAGGGGATTGTGATTTCCCTTAAATGATGGTAAATGGTGTGGCATGTTAAAGTTACCTTACAAGTGTAGTTGGTATGACAATACCAACAATATATGCCTAAATGTATATCATGATTCAATAAATGGTAATATATGTGCTAATTATATTAATTGGGCTTTAATGAGTGTTGTGTTACTGAGGGCTTTAATAATGATATCCAAACTAGTGTCTAGCCATGACGGGTATCTCAAGTCCTAGCGGGGATCGGAGACCACCCCTGTGCACCTAAGCAAACCACATAATAGCCTAAATATTGGATGAATTCTGAATATATCCTAAGTTTAAAGAATAAAGGGTGTTTCTATAACTGATAACCATCAACCGACCAAAAAAACCAACCAACATCACCCAAGTCCATAGTAATCTGACAAATCCCTTAACACAAGAACCAAAAAACTAGTCTTGGTTGGGACATGTCCCCGACTCTGACAGATAACAATGAAAATGATAATTTTAATAATAATGAAAACAATTAACTCAATTCTAAGAATGACAACTGATGAAATGTCTAAGCCTGTCGAAGAATGGAAGCTCAACACATTACCACAACTAACTGATGAACTAAGCCGATCGATCTAACTCTGCGCAGTAAAAGTAGAGGTATCTCTGGTGCCTACAATGCATGGGGATACACCGTTCGAGGACGGTAAGTGGGGTGAACACTAGTATATAACTCAAGGTTAAAGATAACATAATGTCATGATCAACAGGTCCAAATCATTAAAAATCAATGCACGTAGTCAAATGCATATATATATATATATCACATATCGGGATAAAGAAACAAGGTTTAACATGCACTTTAAAACTTTATCCTGGATTGTATAGCTCAACTACAATATCATAAAAAGGCACCCATAGGAAATATGGGGCCATCTCTCCCCTAGATGGTAGGGCCCCAATGCATGTGGCCACACGAACCAGAGGGTATATGTATTCACTCTAGGGGACTCAAAGGTCCTAGCATACCAGGGTAACATGAGCATTAAATCATGTAATACAATGTAGAGAACTCAAACCTCCCAATCAAATGATAGTAATAAGGGGGGATCAAACCACCCGGTCATATAGACCCCTGTGTCGGCAACCACGGTTTCCAGTGTTGGTCCCTCAAGACCTCCACTTTCACAAATCAGCTACATAATCTGCATTAAAGCGTAATTAAAACAAGTATCACACATTCTCATTCATTGAACCATATTACACATTAAGGTATACATTGTTGGTATCATCATACCAACTACACTTGAAAGGTAACATCAACATGCCATACCAATTACCATCACTTGCGGGAAATTACAATCCCTTTTTGGTTCAAATATACATTATCTTGGGAAATTACACAAACCCATAAGGTTCAATTAAAAATCATTATGCTTCATTAACCTTTCATATTATGCAATAGTTCAAGAGTAGTCAATATACATACTTTTCATATTCAAAACCAATTTCACAATATATGGTTGAGATCATCACCACCTCAAAAGTCCCAAGTTTGGGAAGTCATAATCCCTAGTTCATTCACTATTCCCATGCATCGATTTTATTTTTTAAAACTATCATATAAATATAACCCGTGCAGTGTCAAACATGACACCTCACATAGACTATATTTATTAGAAACCCTCAACCCATGTTATCAAAACCAACCTACTACTATATTTAGGGAAGAGTAACATGCCTGAAATACCAAGTTTCACAAAAAAAATTCAACACTAGATCCCTTGGATGGCCTACTTCTTGGAAATGCTAAGTATGGATGCTTGAGAGAATTTAAGAGATCTTTGGAATTTTTTGAGTATGTTATGAATAAGAAATAATCCCTCGTAAGTTCCTTATGAATACGGGGTTTTAATAGGGTAAGAAAAGAATTATCCAAAGTGCCCTCAATTTGAAACTTAAATTTAGTCTTCAGTGACTACGGGTCACTATACGACTCGTATTGACTCATTTATGACTGGGCACCACAAGTTGTAGCCAAGACAGTCTCCAAGGCACTCACAATCTGTTGACCTTACAACTCAACCTATATGACTCATAATAGGACCCTACGACTCGTAGGGTCCAATCATAGTCAACCCAATAACCATTTGGGGTATACACTGGACACCCTACGATTTGCACCTGATGAATCATAATAAGTCCTTATGACTTATAGTGAGTCACTCATACACAGAATAAAACTTAGCCATACACTTACTGATTTGGTTACGATTCGAGTTCAATAACTTGTCAAGACTCCCTATGACTCATCATGGGAGTCGGAGTTATGTCAATGAGGATAAAATTGTAGAAGTTTTCAAGGACCAAAAACCTGGGGCATTACACGTATAGATCTCATCATATGTTTTTTCCAACACTTGACCCTATACAACTGAATCTAGTAAAATATTTATATTATGGTCAGGAGCTTCAACAAAAATATGAGCCAATACCTCGTTGGACTATTGGTGATGTGGACAATACCTAATCGAAAATTTAAACCTCTCCCAAGCATGATACAAGTTCTCATCTTGCTTCTACTTGAAAATTAAGATTTTACTATGTAGCCTTGCATTCTTTCTATATGGGAAGAAATGGATAAGGAACTTCTTTGCAAGATCGTCCCATGTAGCAATAAAACTTGATGGATCAGCATTCAACCACTTCTTTAATTCCCCCAAAAGTGAGAAGGGGAAAAGTATGAGCCTCACATAATCTGTGAAAACTCCAATAAGGATGAACGCATCACTGATCTCTAAGAAAATCTATAAATAGACCTTTGGATCCTCATGGGAAAATCCAGTAAACTTTCTACTACTGTGCAAAAGTTGTACCATATTCTGCTTTAGCTCAAATCTACCTCCCGACGGAGGTAACATTAGTTGCAAGTGGGATTGTCACTTTGTGTACTGTCTAGCAGGCTGGTAGATCTTCAGACATAGGTACAGGAACATCTTCCTTTTTCTGAATTTGCAGTATTCAATAGAGAAGTACTTCTTCTCTCCTCAACTTGTGTAAGAGTCGCTCAGGTTCGAGATATGAATGAACTAAATCCTTTTTCCTTGCCAACTTTACTTGCTTTTCAAACATGAACCTACAAATTCAGAAGTGATGATAAAGTGGTTAGCACATAAGAAATCAAAAAGCAAAACTAAAACCAAAACAATTGCCAATTTACAAGTTCCCAACAACGGCACCAAAAATTTGTTGCACCCAAGTGCACACGCAAGTGTATGGGGTCCACCAAATAGTAAAATGGCCTTTATGAAGCCAAGTATCGATCTTATATGGACTTGTGTTAAACAACTATCCTATAATAGACTCACCTTAAAGATTAAACAAGTGTAAAGTTTGTGAATTAAATAGTAAAATTAAAAGTAAACAGTGTGGTAAAGTAAGGTTCTCGGACTATGATAGGAAAAACCCAGGTCAAGGCACTAAGAACAATCCTACTTAGTTATATAACTTTATTAGATTAGTCAATTATCTTGGTTGTTGATTCACGGGGTTGATAACATGATTATAGTCTTCCAAATTTTAGATGAGGGAGTTTAGCCACTCATAGAGTTACAAAGAATAACAATAATGGAATCCATGTAAATAATCCAAAAGTAAACTAAAGTAAAGGAATAAAAACACTAGTTGAATCCTCCTTAAGTTTATTTCAAGCCCTATAAGTCATCGAAGGTGTTTATAAAATGATTGGAGTATTCTATTTACAATTGGAACAAGTTGGCCAATTTTGACACACTAGCGTGCCCATTATGACATTGGCAAGATAAGGGAATGGCACGCCCTATTCGTAGATGCACACTGGAATTTAAATGTTTTGGATTGTGTCTAAGGGTTGGGCACTCCCTTAATGTAGAGATTCAAGGGTGTGGCATGCCCTGGTTCTCAAATTTTCCAGATTTTATTCATTCTTGCTCCATGCATTTGACCTTTGTTTTTTTGCTTCGTGATAACTTTTCCTCTTTAATTCAAGATTGTATATCATCCAATTATCAAGTTTATCATCTCACCAGGATTCCATATAACATAAAACACCATGAATTAGAGTTCATAACATAATAGAGTCCAATAACATCAACTAGAATAGCACATAGCTCAAGCTAAGAATACTAGTGTTCTCGTTTAAACTCTAAGTGAAAATTTTACTTTTAAAATTGTTTTGAACACACCTCAAACTTTATAAATATGTAGTTGAACACTTATATGCTTAATTTGACAAATCGTAACTCAATACACACACGATAAGTGCTCAAAACTAAGCTAATAAAGGCTAGATTACAACACTTAGGTGCACAAATCCACCAAAGATCATCACCCCACACTAAGATCCCTCTTCTTCCTCAAACAACTCTTTACATCAAGCATCATCTCTGGAAGACCCCACCATTGCTACTATAAGCAAAATATTCAATCTAATACTATAATGACTACACAATGAGAAAATTTTACAATAAGCATGTCCCATACATTTTGAAAGCTCAAGAACACTACTTCACAATATCGTAACCTCAGGAATTGAATCACCAAGTTAGAAAAGTCGTGCATATTACTCAATCAAATAGATCATTTAAGTCACCTGACTATCATCAAACATGTGCCTTCACTACATGAGAGTTACCCATATTCACTCACATAAATGCAATTTATCACAGAAATGGGTATAAGAATTAAATTACGCTCACTCTCAAAAAGTATTCACATGTCACATAAGATGAACCATAGGATTTCCATTAGTATAGTACTCAACTAATATCATAATTTTAAGACTTTATAGGTTATAATGTAGGCAAGGGATGGGTACGAAATATTGTAGCCAGTAATAGTGACAATCTTTCTTAAGCGCTTTAATACATCACACATAACATTAAGGTCTTCTCTAATCAACTGAGTTCACACCAATTCTATCTTCACACATCTTTTGATTTGCCCCGTCTCTTTAAGCTAGTTTTCATACACAAAGTATGGAGTGTTATCTATCAAAACATGATACAATTTTACTCAATTTTCTTATTTATATTACATTACTCCATACCCCAACACATAAACTTTTTCACACCAATAGCTACTACTTTGGGGCTTCACTTTCACATTTTTCCTTTTTAAATTTTGTACTCCTTAACCTCAATAAGTTTTCACCTAAAGAGGTTAGGATATTTAAATAAATTTGGGTAAACCATTATTTGGCTACATCTAAGGCTTCCAAAGAATAGACGAAAGGCTCAATGGGGCTGACTAGGATTATGCACAAGGATGGATAAAAAAGGGGTATGATCATGTATATCAAAGAAATGCCTATATCATCTCCTAAACCCACATTCTTTATTTTACTTTGCATATACAGTAGAAAAGTTCTAGACATCAATATGCAATAAGGAATACAACAACAACCTCACTCTCACATAACACATGCTCACGTCGTGCAGGATCATCATAGGCTCTAGACCAAGCAATAACATGGATTAAGAATTAATCCAACAACACATAAAGAGTCATAAACATAAGTCTAGGAGTCTCAAAAGTAGTCATTCAACATAATCAACATGCCTTCAGATTCATACCCAACTTGCATCATGTAATTACACATAGTAACTAGTAAGAACATCTCACTTACTCCTAACTTAAAAATTGTAAAATTTACTCTTAAAAATGAAAAAGAGATGTTGGGTTCAAAAGCTTCCCCCTTTTGCAAAGAACTAAAAAAAACAACTAAGGGGTGGGTGAAGTGCACCCCTACTAGACTGACACCAACTAAAACTAAAAAAAATAAATTTGTAACTTCTTTTCAAAGTTACTCAAAAGCTAGAAAAAAACTAAGAATGAAAAACCTATAGCAGCACTTCACCCTAAGCCATGGGAATTTCCCACCCCACACTTAAAACATACTTTGTCCCCAAAGTATAGTAAAAAAATAGAGATAAAACTACTCCCTGAGGCCCTAGCTAATAGCATCTTTAAACATCAGTAAGATCGAGAGGACCCCACACCAATCTTTACTATGCTTCTTAGCTCGGGTCTCCGGTTCTCAGAATTTCCATCAATCTGTGGTTACACAAAAACAAAAACTATGCTCACTCTCCAAAACCTATGGGTATAAGAATTAAATTACACTCACTCTCAAAAACTATTTATATGTCATATAAGATGAACCATAGGATTGCCATTAGTATAGTACTCAACTAATATCATAATTTTAAGACTTTACAGGTTATAATATAGGCAAGGGATGGGTAGGAACTATTGTGGCTAGTAATAGTGAAAATCTTCCCTAAGTGTTTTAATACATCACACATAACATTGAGCTCTTCTCTAATCAACTGAGTTCAAACCAATTCTATCTTCACACATCTTTTGATTTGCCCCGTCTCTTCAAGCTAGTTTTCATACACAAAGTATGGAGTGTTCTCTCACAACACATGATCCAATTTTACTCAATTTTCTTTTTTATATTACATTACTCCCAATCCCAGCACATAAACTTTTTCACACCAATAGCTACTACTTTGGGGATTCACTTTCATATTTTTTTCTTCTTAAATTTTGTACTCCTTAACCTCAATAAGTTTTCACCTAAAGAGGTTACGATCTTTAAATAAAATTTGGGTGAAACCAATAAGGGAAATTGTCTACATTTGAGGCTTTCAAAGAATAGACGAAATGCTCAATGGGGCTAACTAGGATTATGCACAAGGATGGATTAAAAAGGGGTATGATCATGGATATCAAAGAAATGACTATATCATCTCCTAAACCCATATTCTTTATTTTTCTTTGCACATACATCAGAAAAGTTCTAGACATCAATATGCAATAAGGAATACAACAAAAATCTAACTCTCACATGACACATACTCCCGTCATGCAGGATCATCATAGACTCTAGATGAAGCAATAACATGCATTAAGAATTAATCCAACAATACATAAAGAGTTATAAACATGAGTCTAGGAGTATCAAAAGTAATCATTCAACATAATCAACATGCCTTCAGATTCATACCCAACTTGCATCATGTAATTACACATAGTAACTAGCAAGAGCATCTCACTTACTCCTAACTCAAAAATTGTAAAATTTACTCTTAAAAATGAAAAAAATATGTTGGGTTCAAAAGGTTGCCCCTTGGCAAAGAACTAAAAAGAACAACTAAGGGGTGGGTGAAGTGCTCCCCTACTAGACTAAGACCAACTAAAACTAAAAAAAAAATCTTTTTGTAACTTCTTTTCAAAGTTACTCAAAAGCTATAAAAAAAACTAAGAATGAAAAACCTCAAGCAGCACTTCACCCTAAGCCATGGGAATTTCCCACCCCACACTTAAAACATACTTTGTCCCCAAAGTATAGTCAAAAGTAGAGATAAAACTAATCCCTGAGGCCCTAGCTAATAGTATCTTTAAACACCAATAAGGTCAAGAGGACCCCACACCCATCTTTACCATACTTCTTAGCTCGGGTCTTTAGTTCTCAGACTTTCCATCAACTTGTGGTTCCATAAAACAAAAACTATGTGAAATAAACTAAAATATGAAAATTAAATACCTACAATAACTTGGGTTGCCTCCCAAGCACCGCCTAATTTAGTGTCAAGGCTCAACCCACATTACTACATCTCATCCATATTCCTTTATCCTCTTTCTCCTACTCGAAGGCCATCTTATTACACATTTTTTACCTTTTAACTATGTACTTTCAAGGTCTGTATTTTTGTCAGCAATAGCCTTTTTAGTTTTTTCTTTCAGCTTCACTCTTTTGAGCAAAATTGGTGGCTTGGGCAACTCTATAAGACTTTTCGAAGAACTCATTGGTGGTTTAGGATCCAACCCACGCTCATCCACTTCCATAGTTTTGATAATGCTTAAGTCTTTATAAAGTTCAGGTGGATTGAGTGGTTTGTAAACTTTAAAAACCAGCTCTTCGTTATCTTATCTCATCTTAAGAGTGCCCTCTTTAATATTAATTAGTGTTTCTCCTGTAGCTAAGAATGGACGTCCTAATATAATTAGCAACCTGTCATCTGCATCATAATCAAGAACAATTAAGTCAGCAGGTATAATAAATTTACCAACCTTAATGAGCATTTCCTTAATGATTCCTTTAGGTTGAACTTTGGTTTTGTCTATCATTTGGAGCACCATAAAGCATGGCCTCAGTTTACCCAAACCAAGAGTATTGAATTCTAAAGGCATCATATTTATACTTGCCCTTAAATCAATCAAAGAATGGACCACATCATTATCACCAATTTGTATAGGGAGGGGGAAGCTTCTTGGGTCCTTTAATTTCCTAAAAATCTTTATCATCACTACTGAATTTCACTCCTTAGTGAGTGCCACCACGTCAATATCCTAAAACTTCATCTTGTTAATCACCATATACTTCAAGTACTTAGCGTAATTAGGCATACCCTTCAAAACATCTAACAAAGAAAGATTAACATGACATTTTCTGAGTGTGTTAAAGAACTTCTTGAAATATGCATCCTTCTTAGCCTTTTGAGACTTTGAGGGATGATGGTGGTCATTTAATTACATGCAACAGTCTTTTCTTTCGGGTACTCGAACTTCCCTAATTTTTTGGTATCCTCAACATCAAATTGGTTTTTCTCTATATGTTGTGGGATTAGCTCTATTTGTACCTTCTTAATTTTCTTTGGAGGCCTATAAATGAGATCTTTACTACTCCTTAAGGTAACTGCCGTTACTTGCTTTGGATTCTCTGTGTTACTTAGCAATGCACCTTAGGGCCTGGTGTTCTGCATCTGTGCTAGCTGCCCTAACTGTGTCTCTTAATTCTTTTGGGAAAGCTATTGATTCTTTATCTCAACAACTATTTACTCTTAATTAGCTAGAAAAATCTTCATTGTCACCTCAATATTACTGGTCTATGTGTTTTCCTGTTTAAACTAATAAGTCTTGTTATTTCCTATAGTTGGGTTAACTCTGCCACTTCATGTTTCAAAAATTACCATAATTTGGCTTTTATGCATTACCCATAAAGTTTACAGACTTTGGATTTGCTCCACATAAGTCTGCAGAGTGACTATTGTTGCCATAAATCTCACACTAAGACGAGGCCTGCAGAACTGCATTCACCTAAGCCTGAGATTTATTCATACCCAGTTCACTAAACTGTGTCATCATTTGATTATGAAGAGGTGATAATTGGGCAGCTAAGGTTGTGACGCTATCAACTTTTATCATACCTACAAGCTTTTTCTATAGTCAAAAGCTTCAACAAAACTATGAGTTATTACCTTGTTGGACTATTAATTATGTGGATAGCACCTGATTTGAGATTTAAACCTCACTCAAGCATAATACAATTTCTTATTTGGCTTCTACTTGAAACTAAAGATTTCACTGTGTAGCCTTGCTAGATGGGAGGAAATGGATTAGGAACTTCTTTTCTAGATCATCCCATGTAGTGATGGAACTTGTTGTCTTTGCGTTCAAATACTTATTTACTTTCCCAAAAGTGAGAAAGGGAAAAGTGTGAGCCTCATATAATCTATGGAGACTCTAGTAGGGATGAACGTGTTAGTGATCTCTAAGAAATTTTACAAATGGACCTTTGGATCCTCATGTGACAAGCCATTAAACTGCCTACTATTGTGCAAAAGTTACACCATGTTCTGCTTCAGATCAAATCTACCTTCCAGCGCCGATTTATAGAAGGCGGAGGTAACATTATTTGCGAGTGGGATTGCCTCTTTGCATACTGTCCTGTAGGCTGGTATATCTTCATCCAATTGTGCAGTAATATCTTCCTCTTATTAAATTTGTGGTATTCATTAGAGAAGTACTACTTCTCTCCTCAACTAGTGTAAGCGTCGCTCAGGTTAGGGATATGGCTCAACCGAATCCTTTTTCCTTTCCAGCTTACATGTTTTTCAGACCTAAACCTACAAATTTAGAAGCTAAGATCAAGTATTTAGCATGTAAGAAATCAAAAAGCAAAACTAAAACTAAAATAATTTTTAATTTACAAGTCCCCGGCAATGGCGCTAAAAACTTGTTGCGTGCAAGTGCACACGCAAGTGTATGTGATCTATCAAGTAGTAAAATGTCCTTAGAAACCAAGTATCAATCCTACATGGTCTTGTGTTAAAAACTATCCTATTCTAGTCTCACTATGAAAATTAAACAAGTGCTAAAGTAACCAATAAAGCTTGTGAATTAAAAACTAAATTAAAAGTAAATAGTGTGGTAAGAAAGGTTCCTGGACAATACCAAGGTTAAGGCACTACGAATAATCCTAATTATCTATATCACTTCATTGGTTTAGTCAATTATCATTGTTGTTGATTCATGGGATTAGTAACATGATTACGGTCTTTCAAACCTTGGATGAGGGTGTTTAGCAACTTTCAGAGTTACAAAGAATCACAATAATGGAATCCATCTAAATAATCCAAAAGTAAGCTAAAGTAAAGGAATAAAAACCCTAGCTTAAACCTCCTCAAGTGTATTCAAATCCCCATAAGTCATCCAAGGTGTTTATAAAAAGATTGGAGAAATCGACTTATAGTGGAACAAGTTGGCCGATTTTGGCACATTAGCGTTCCATGCTATGACATTGGCACGATAGAGGCATAGCATGCCCTATAGAGAATGCTCACTAGAATTTGCAAGTTGTATATTATGTCTAAGTGTGTGGCACACCCTTAACGTGGATATCCAAGGGTGTGGCACACCCCTGTGCTCAAATTTTCTAGATTTTGTTCATGCTTGCTCTATGTGTTTGGCCTTTGGTTCCTTATTTTGTGGTAGCTTTTTCTCTTAAATTCCAGCTTATATATTATACAATTATCAATTTAATCCCATTATATGTAGTTCTGCTGATGAGCATCTAACTATAAGGGACCAGGTCCCTAGATGTGCATGATACAGTACAACTGGCATGCGTCATCTGTACAGTTTTATCCTCTTGTATAACAAACTTACAATTTCTATTCTGTACCAACTTGGACAGCTGGTCCAATGATCTTTTGGCCCTAATCATCACTTAGCTATAAATTGGAAGAGACTCCTCTTTATTAAATAAGGTTTTTACCAATTCAAAATAGTGAAGTGAGGTAGCAAAAACTCCATTTTCAAGACTGCTCAAGCATAGCTCATGTTCTTATCTTTATAATATGATTAAAGAGTGAGTGAGTATTCCTGAATGTTGAGTGAGTATTCTTGAGTGTTGAATTCTAAATTAACTACACATGCTATAAGAGTAGCATTTTCATTTGAAGTAGAGAGTGCTTAGGTAAAGATTCTGAAGCTTGAAGTTGATTAGAGTTAATCAGTGTAGAGAAAGTCCTTGGTAGAGTTACCAAGATGAGCTTATAGTAGAGTTGCTACTTACATAAGGATCCTAGAGGTAGGATGAAATATAGACTGTAATCAAGAGGTTGATTATAGTGGATTTCTTTGGTGCTTGTGAGGAAAAGTCATGGTTTTCCCTTCCTAGTTTTCCATGAAAAAAATCCTTGTGCATTTACTCTTTTTGCACTGTCTTTAGTTTTCCTGCACTCTGTTGTTTGATTTTTTGTGATTAATCTTGAGGGATCTGGTCCCTTACTGTATGTCTCATACTCATAAAGGTTCTATCAATTGGTATCAGATTAAGGTTACTCTAAAAGGTTCACACCAAGAGTGTCTTAGTTAGTATGACTGCTTCACCTAACTTAAAAGAAAGACAATCAACCACTAAACCACCTAGATTCAATGGACAGTATTATGGGTGGTGGAAAACTAGGATGTTTGACTTTATTATGATTGAAAATAGTGAACTGATGGACATAATCTTTGATGGTCCTCATCTTCCGGTGAAAGAAGTCAAATAAGGAGAAATAAAAAGAATAGTTGTCAAGAGCCGAAGGGAGTTTAATGGTGAAGGAAGATTGAGCAAAACTATAAGGCCAAGAAATTATTAGTCTGTGGAATAGGGCCTGATGAATATAACAGGATCTCAGCTTGTGAAAATGCTAGAGATATCTGGGATTACTTGAGGATTGCACATAAAGGTACTACTGGTGTGAAGGATTTTAAAGTAGACATATTGACTATTCAGTATGAAACCTTCACCATGAAAGTAGAAGAAACTATCCAAGAAATGCATATAAGGTTCACTTCAATCTAAAATGAACTACATTGCTTAGGAGAGGTGATTCCAGTGTATAAGCAAGTAAAAAAGATTCTTGGTGTTCTTCCTAAGTCCTCAGAAAGAAAAGTGGATGCTATAGTTGAAGCTAGAAACTTGAAAACCCTCACCATGGACGAACTGATTGGAAATTTAAAAACCATGAGCTCAAAAAGTATAAAATAATGGAGAAGAATGATGCAAAAATAGAAAAATCCCTAGCATTAAAGTCTTCTAAAAATGATTCAGTTGACAATGAAGACACTGATGTTGCCTAGCTGGCAAATAGGATTGTTAGAGCTATAAAAAGATGTGGTCGGTTCCAAAGACGAGGAAGAAATGGTGAAGTATGTCACAAATATGGAAATTGTGAGCATTTCATTAAGGATTGTCCTATGCACAAAATAGATCATCAGGATTACCTCAAGGTTGCAAGTGATAAAGTAAATATTAGGGACTAGGTCCCTTAAAATTCAAGAAAGAAGGCAGCAGCTGAGTATGATATAAAGCAAGCTCTAGGAGTATGGGGAGTTCCTCAAATGATTTAGACGAAGATAAGAAGACTCGAGATATTTCTATGCTAGTAGGGGAAGAGGTTCCAGTTATCTATGATTCCTTGTTTGCACTCAAGGCAGAAATAGAAAATAAAAAAGAAAAAGAGGTAACTCTATCCGATATTAAGGAGAATCTAGATAATTACACTGCTAGTAAGATAAAAAGTCTTGCAAGTGGGTTTTTAGACTCTGTATATGAACTAACCACTAATAAGAATACCTTAGAAGAAAAAGTTGAGAATTAAGAGCATGAGTTGATTGCTTTAACTCTCAAAATTCTTCAAACTGAAGAGTTGTTCACAAATATGAACTTTGAAAATCTGAGTCTAATGAGTAATATGAAGAAAGTAAATGGTGTAGCTGGTAAAGGGAGGAAGGAAGTATCAAGGCTTCAAATTGATCTTGAGGAGAAAATAAAAGTTTCATAAAAACACCTTATGACAACACTGCAAAGGAATAAAGAATTAGAGAGGGACTTGGTCCATTGAAAGAAGAATTGAACAAGTCTCTAAATTGGAATACTTCCTCACTAATCCTTTCTGATATGACTAGTCATGGTGTAAGTGATGGTAGAGGTCTGGGCTATCAAGGAGAACTCGAACCTATTATGCATAAAGAAAAGGGTGTTCATCATATTAGAAGCAAATAGGATGAACTCTTGTGTACTCACTGTGAAAGAGATGGACATTTGAAAGAACAATGTCAATACTGGCATAACGCTAATTTAAGGAATTCTGAATACACTTAGCAGAAGAATGCACATTCTAAGGGGTTCAAGTCTCTAAAAAGGGAAAAAAGAAAGCCATCACTGCCTAGATAGGCCAAAAGGGATTTAATCACACCATTATCATCCTACTAGGAACTCAAACTCAAGTGGGTTCCTAAAATCAACTTGTGTTCATGATTATAGAGATGAGGAAGGGTATTGTAGTCAGGAATAACTCATTGATTGAAAGGCTTCAAAGATTAATAATATAAAGACTGGTTGTGTTTTCTCTCTCAAGACACTTCAAATGGAAGTTTCACATATTGAACTGGTTGATTTCAAAGGACCTAGTCCCTGGCAAAACAAAGTTGAAATTCTCAAAGTAAGAAGTGCATGGAGCTACTGATCCGTCAGAAAAGCTATTGATCCCTAGTGGTAGTAAAGTCTTAGAAATTGAAGAGTTGACTCATGGTGATGGTAAAAGGCTGAAAAGTGCAGATGAGAGTGATGTTAATTCAAAATGCCAAAGTTTAGGATCTACTTCTCAAACTCATTTTTAGAACAAGTCGCAATATTATGTGGTGTAATAAATATAACAAGTTGATGCTGGGGTTGATCAAATCAGCCTGACCTACTATCAAGTGAATTAGAGTCTCTTCACAAAATTGGCTATGTTTAGGAGACAGGTATCTTTGGTAAACTAGGTACATGTTGGTCTAACTCAGTACCATAACCTTGCTGGTATACAACCATAGGAACAACTTTAGAGGTCGACAAATGTGACAAGCATAAAGTTGAAGATTCATAAGAACTAGAGAGGGAACTGGTCCCATATCTCAAGTTAGTATCTTGTATGTGCAAATTTTGTCTGTTCTGCCAAGAAAAAATCGTATCCTCCTTGTCCTAGTGTCATAATAAAGTTGTCCTATTCGAAAAAGGAAAGTGAGTCACCTAAAATCTGATATTGATAATACCTTGTTCCCCCAGAAAACCCTTCCCTCTGCTCATTATTCCTCAAATCTTTTTGCACTCACTCCTCATATTAAAAAGGGGAAATCCAAAATTCAAAATAGCCCCTTCAAAAGAAAGACCTTCTTGATGGCTGCAGCTCTTCCATTTTTATGTCCAAAATATTCTGAGCTTAGCACTGCGAAAAATTCCTTCCTAAATTGTCTTGAAAAATATCCTTCTTCTCTTACTCTTCCAAAGATTAACTCCTTCATCACTCAACTTATTTATGAAGAATCTTCCCTAAATGTTCAAAACTGTTCTAATGATGATGTGGTGAATAAAACCTAGGTAGCTAAAAACCTCATTTTGTTTTCAAAAAGCCCAGGAAAGAGCATATTTGATCATAAGAAAAATAATATCAGTAAAACACCAAGAATCTCAGGAAAATGGTCTGGAACTTTTACTGAGAAGTAGCTGACTCTTGAGGGACCTAGTCCCAAGAAGAGAAAAGTAGCTGAAAGGGAATCTGTGATCACTTATACTAGAAGAAAGAGTATGAAGAAAAGTAAGGTTGCATCCAAGGTAGTTAGAAATAGGTTCTTGAAGAATCAAAAGGTGTTAAATGGAAGGATTTTTTATTCAAATGTGGTAAAAGAACCTGGTATGGTGAAACTTGTTGAGCTGGTTAAACATTAAGGTTGTATAGATCTCATAGAAGGACTTATTCCCACTATTTTTGATGATATAGTCAGTGAATTCTATTTCACTTTGGAATTCTCAGAAGAAGGGATAAGTCTGACAGCACAAGTCCAAGGGAAGGAAATAAAGCTGAATGAGAAAACATTGGGAAGAATTTTGGAAGTTCCTATATATGGGGTGAGAACTGTCTCGAAGCAGTGACCTTCAATAAAATTCTTAGCAAATACATCCAAGGTCAAGGGGAAATCTGTGGCTACACTGAATAATAACTCACTCAAGAGTGAATTTCAATTGATTTTTGACTTTGTGACTAAGGTAATCCTACCTAGGTCACAAATGTGAAACATTGCCTCAACCATTGACTTATATGTAAAAGAAAAATACACTGCTGAAAGAAATTTAGCTTCTAGGTGCCAACTGCTCGGTCAATATCTCTAAAGAACAGGCAAACAACAATCCATTGCCTGGAAAAGACATGAGGCACTCAAAAATGATCGAAGTAATTGAATAGGTGGATCAATATAAGTTTAGAGATAGACTATAAGGATTTATTTGATAGTATGGATGACTGGTTATGGAGGGACCCTTTAGTTTTTGTATTTGGTAAACTAACTTTCTCACATTTACAGAAGCACATTTTAAGAATGACAATGTAATTTGACACTCCCCGCTAATTAAGAATATGGGCATAAAAACTGTAATCTTACCTCAAAGAGTATTTGGAGAGTGACATTAACGAAGAAATAAAAGGAAAGCCCTTCTAAGCCCCCCTGCTAAAGCAAAGATATGGAATTCGATTAGATTTATAGAGAGGAAGTGATCGAGGAGGCAAATTCACCAACAATAACAATATTATATCCAGTGAAAACGTCATTTTGAATTATATAAACATGCAAGGTTACAATATTCTTACTATTTCAGCAAAATTATAGTAGCATGCAAGGTTTTTACCATCAACCTATCATATTTGGACTATTTTCACAAAATAATAATCCTGAAGAACCAGAAGAGTGACAAAATAGAAATTTCATCATTTCTAGAACATTAACGTAAAGTTTTTCCTTTTCTCCAAAGTCAATCTAATCTTTCTAATTCAATGAATGATGAACCACTGATGAAACTTCTCACAAATGGAAAAGGCAATATAAATTGTCCATATCTAGTCAAATGAGAACAGATTCAAACCCACACCTATTTAATGTTTCTGATTGAAGATACACCATCAGCTTGTAAAAGTAAGACAACAATCAGACAACTAAAAAATATTTAGACAACTAACCTTACCTTAAAAAATAATCAGACGACTAATAATAAACTTACATTTGTTTGTGCCAGATAATGTTAAGAATGATATTCTAACTCAATTAAATTATGAAGTACTTTTGTTCTTTATTTCCTTTGGTTTCAAGAGTTTTCAAAGTACACCAACATTTCCAGTAGAGATAAGAATCCGTTGAAACCAAAAGTTAATATAAACAGATAAAAGAAGATCAAAATTGGTGTACTCCATTCTCTTTTGCCCCCTTTTCTCTTTTTTTTTTTTTTTATATATTACATCTATTATTTACTGGTCAACAATTATGTGTATTACTTTAAAGAGTTAGCTAGAGATGAACGACTGTAACAAAATGTATATAACTTTTTGAATATATCCTAAAATGCTAAAATTCAATTTATAATCATCTATTCTGGACACATAGGAAAAGCCAGTTGGTTGTTCTTTGTCAGGACGGTTGATGGGTTATTAACTTCAACAACATTAGCTAGAGAATCATGAGGAAAAATTAAATACTTCACTACCCAACTATTTGCATGAACAAAAGTATGCATTATGCTTGTTAATGTAATATTAGGAAAAAATGCAGTCTAGTGCACTACAGCTCCCACTATGTCTAGGGTCGGGGGAAGAGCCCTACCACTATGCAGTCTTACCTTACATTTCTGCCAGAGATTGTTTTTAAGGCTTGGAACTGTGACCTCATAGTCATATTTGGGTTCAATTCAAACTGTTTTTCTAGGAAGAAAAAGATTCATGTCAAATGAAAATAGCAGTTTGTTTGGAAATTTTGCTTGGGGCTTAGAGGAAGAACACGACTTGAACCAAATGGCTAGCAGCAGAACTTTTAGACAGATTACATGTTCTCGCAGCATATTCTTCTTTTCGTCATTCAAAAACTGTTGTCTTGTATATTTCAAGCTAATTATAATTGGTATAAATCTCCTCATAGTTGTTGTGCCAAGCTTGGTAAAAGTACCACCATAGCCTTATTATAGTTTGTTGCCTAATGAATAAGAGAGTTGATATATCAAATGTTTTTTTATTAATTGGTTAATTAGCCTCTTGTTTCTTACTCAATTTAATGCTAGTTTTCTGATTTAAATTGTTCTTGTTATATGCAATAGAAGACATATAAGTCATAATCTGAAATTTCAAAATCTTAAAGTTAATCTAAATACAGTAATAAACTATGGCTTCACTGAGTGTATCAATTTGAAAGAAATACATCAGAATTTAAAATATTTTCCTTCTCATATGCCAAAGAGTCCATACTTTCAATAGTTTTTTCATACCTTCTTCTTTTGTTCTTGACTTTGTCTTTAGTTGAACGATCAACTTGATGCTTTGCTATATCACTTTCAGTTGCACAATAAAATCGAAGCTTTACATTCTGAGAATATTAGTTCCCATAACGAGTTATCACCCTTATATTTATAATAACTCATCGTAAATTCAATTAAATGTTGATATACTCCCTTCGTTTAAAAAAGAATGACCTACTTTGATTTGAATCTTGCGGTCTTAAATTAAAGTTGTGTCAAATGTAACAAAATGTTCTTTAATCTTGTGGTCCTAAATATGTTATGTGGAAAGTAGAAATTAAAATATTGTCAAAAAAGGAAAGAGTTATTTTTTTAAACAGACTAAAAAGAAAAGTGGTCATTCTTTTTTAAACGGAGGGAGTATATTTAATCTTCTTTCCCGTCATTTTGATGTGCAAGTAGCCATCCAACTATTATACACCACCAATTCTAATTTGTAAGAAAATGACTATTAAATAAGAGACATATTGTGAAATGAAAAAAGCAATCTTTTTGTTCAATTGGTGTGTTTATCATGTAGAAATATCTTTATATTGAAGCGAAAATATTTTTTTATTTAACCAAATTTTACATTTTCTTACTAGCTCTTCAACTGAAATTACATTATTTTAAGGTAAGTATAAAAATGGAACAATAATACATGCAAGTAACTAAACCAAATGCATAAATTTCCTGCAACCATGAGACTTAGGGTACCTGTGTTGACGGCCTTCTAATGTCTTGATATAATTTGATACTGAACAAGTGCATATCTTTTTGAATTTTCCTTTGCAATATGAATTACTTCACAAGTTGATAATGGATGTGAATAACTAACATATGCCCTCTACACTCAAAATTTTGAGCAAGACATTATTAAGAAAGATTAGGGAGCAAAGTGATGACTCAAAAAGAACACATGCCCTGTACACTCAAAACCTAAAAAGGGACAAACTATGAAAGAGTGAGACTAAGAAGTACTCATATAGCACAGGTGATCCATCTAAAACAAATATGTTGCATATATCCCAAAATATAAATCATACAAAATAAAAAATTTAGGTTACTCTTGTATCAACTGTCACTATCTCTGTTGCTCGATCTTTGTATATTCAAGTTATTATATACAAAAATGTAGCAGACTTTGTTGCTCGGTCTTTATGTTGTCAGCTGGTAAAGGATGAGCATATTAGGCCTAGAGGCTTGATTCAAAGACTACCAATTCCTGAGTAGAAGTGAAAGCGGATTAATGTGGAATTCATCCATGGTTTACCTTGATCTTCCCATGGTTTTAATAGCATTTGGGTCATCATAGATTGGTTGACCAAATTTTCATATTTTATCCCTATTCAAACTAACTTCAGTGTTAAGAGATTAGCACATATCTATATTTGAGTGGTAGTTCGCCTTCATGGGGTAATTATGTCTATCATTTTAGGTTGTGGCTCTTATTTCACTTCTAGATTCTAGAAGACCTGTTAGGAGGAGTTGAGTACTCGGGTAGACCTTATCACTTTTTTCCACCTCTGTACCAATCGTCAGTTATAGTGGACTATTCAGGTTTTAAAGGATATGCTCTGCGTGTGTTGTGGACTTTTGAGGTCAGTGGGAGCTTCATTTATCCTTGGTAAACTTTGGTTATAATAATAACTATCGAGATTCAGATGGCACCATTTGAGACGTTGTATGGTAGGCTTTATCAATCTTTGATTGGTTGACTTGACACTTCATAGGTTAGACCCTGTGGTATCGACTTGCTTCATGAGTCTTTGAATAGGGTTTGGGTGATTCGAGATAGATTATGGGTAGCTTAGAGTAGGCAGAAGAGTTATACTGATCACTGGCTTGGTTCTTTAAAGTTTGGAGCTGGTGATCGAATTTTCTTTTGAGTGTCACCTATTTAGGATGCAACAAGGTTTGGGAAGAAGGGAAAGCTTAGCACCAATTAAGAAGGGCTATTTGAGATACTTCTGACAGTTTGAGAGGTAGCTTATGAGTTGGCCTTTCCCCTAGAATTTTTAGTCATCCATCCAATTTTCCATGTATCTATACTATGGTTCTACATTTCGGATGAGTATTAAATACTTTATTGCAATTCGGTTCAGTTGGATAAGAGGTTGACCTTTGTGGAAGAGCCCATTGCTACATTGGTCACAGATGTCAGGCGACTGTATTCCAAGAATATTCCAGTGGTTCAAGTTCTATGGAGACACCTTCCAGTCGATGATAAGTGAGGGATAGGCATGAAATATGGGCCCAGTACCCCCACTTATTCGAGACTTCAGGATCTTCTTGATCTTTTACTTTTTTAGACAAAAGTCTTTTTAGTAGTAAACATTGTATTAACCCTCTAATTTATTTTCTGTGGTTTTGTGTTTTTTCTCTATTTAGAGTTTTTCAATAGATGCCCCAAGTTATCTATGACTTGTTTAGACTGGCAATTTTATTACCGGACAGTTCATGTCATTTTAGGAGCTAATTCACTATTTCAAAGCTATTACAATAAAGAAAAAGAAATCAGGCCTGAACTTCTGGTAACAACCTTGGATGCCAATTCTAATAGTTCCATTAGTTTTAAAATTTTGATTCTAAGTTATGGGGACCCTTATTTTAGGTGACCCGAAGCTTTTAGATTTATTTTAGGCTATTGGGTAGATTTTGGCTAAAATAAACGTTTAGGTGTGGGGCCCACTTTTAATTAAAATGACCTCTTATGCAAATTTTTGGTCATTCCATTAAATCCAAAATATCAAATTTGGAAGGGTCACATAGTTTGTTTGTGTTCACGAGATTCCTAATAAATCACGAGGGCCTGATCGAAAACTTGGCAACTTAGCTAAATTGCTGATGCTGGTGCATCCGGTTCAAGCCATGAATGTCCTTCACGATCGGGAGGCCTTGGTCGCATTCGCGAAGGTCAGAGATTCCTACCTCCATATTTGCGTGCCAACCTTCACATTCGTGAAGGGTTAGCTATCCAACCAATCAAATCTTGTTCTTCACAATCATTGTGGACCAACCACATTTGTAAAGGTTTGTCTGGGTCAGTCTCCACATATGCAGTAGGATTCCCATTGCAAAATGGGACCCCTAGCAGTATTAAATGATGACGATCCTAAGTTTCAGCTTATTTATTTCAATTCCAAACACTATTAATAGCCTAGGAAGCTTAAAAATCATGGGAGATTAACTAAAGGGTGTCGGGAGTGAGTTAGAAACGTCATTAAGGTCATTTTCTCATCATTATTCCCGTAAGTTTATGCCTTAATTTTTAGATTAATTCTCCTATTTAACTTTAAATCCCTAGATACTTTGTGAGCTATTTAGGGGACGAATGTGCTCGTATTTCACCTATTTTTTAGGATTCATGATTCTTCAGCTTAGAGAGATGCATGGACTGTTTTGATTTTGCGATTCTGTAAGCGAGCCCCACGAGGGATTTTTGGTTTGATTTTTTACCTGGTGAATTTATACATAATATGGGTATTCATATTCTCATTTTAAGTCATACATTTTTATTTTGATAGCGTGTCAGCATTTGAAGGCTTTTCGAAAAGGAAAATCTCTAGAGTAGCATACATACCAAGCATCCGATGGCGTCCAGGTAGGCTAGGATACTTTTTTTCTAAACTAAGGGTTATTATGATATTAGTGTAGTATTATGCTAGATATGGGGGATATTCACGGCTCGATTGATGAGTTAGTATTTATTGAATAAGTTTGTGGATTAAGGGCCTTTTTGGTAGTTTTCGACTGAGTCTCTCTTTACATTGATCTCTACCTTAGGACTAGCTTGGATTTACTTAGTACCTTGGTATGGAATTGTGAGCCATTGTCTAGATTTGGATAGTTGCTTGCCTTTGTATAAGATTTCAAAATAGTAACGAGCCCGTCGACCCTTCCTTTAGGTCAATTGCCTAAATTATCTCCTTGTAGATCTAAGAGGCCTTTATTTGTCACATTAGACTAAATCTTCAGCCTTAGAATGACGTAGTCCAATTAATGAGCTCCAGTTAGCTTTGATACTCGGGGTGGAATTGTTTTCGACCCTCAAAAATCCTAAGAATTAATGACTAAAACCTGCATCATTTATAGTTTGATCACCCGAATTCAGAACTTAATACTAATAGGACTTAAGAGAAGTTTTAACCTTGGAATGTCACCACTTTTGGCTTACTTATTAGTTCCAGTTCAAGTTCGATAGTTATGATTTATATGCAATATTTCTATCATGATCCTATTCTCTAGTCCCAGTTCAACTTTGGCATTTATGCTCATAGAGAAGCTTTAGGTATGTTTTACCCATGGTTCACTTTATGCTATTAGTATAGATAATTCCATCATTGCATTAGAATACTCCTTATTTGTATTTGTCAGACTTATGGGGGATTGATTGGGTTATCATTTCTTGTTGTGCCTTCTAGGCTTATGGGGGTCCAATTAGGTTATAGTTAGACTACTTTTACTTTTGAATTACTTATTCTGCATATTTACCATTATCACCTGATTTAGAATATTATTTCTATTTATGTCCCTTATTTCTAACTTTTGTTTACATTGTCACATTTTATTATGTTTTTGTTATAATTTAGCTTGGTCTTTTGGTACTCATACTAAACTTCTGCATCTTTTCCTGATGCAGATCTAACTATGAGCCACTGTCATTGATGTTATCCTCAGCTTGTTGTTGAGTTGGAGATAGGGCGACTTTAGAACCCAGAGATGATCCTCTCTCCTTCTGCTATTTTGGATAGTATTTTGTATACTCTGAGACTACATGTATAATTGACATTGTCTAGTTCCTTATTTTTTATTTAGTAGCTCTTCTGCCAAACTTATCAGGTCGTGGGGATACTCTTTTGGATACTTTACCTCTTTTTTATTACTTTTCAATATGATCATTTTTATATATATTTTCTTAAAATATATACCATATTCTTTTATTCCATATTCTTTTATTTTCCACTGTTTAACCTATTACATATCATTCTGGGCTATGATTTGGCTAAACTACTGGTGGGTTAGAGTAGGTGTCATCATTACTCGAGAAATTGGGTCGTGACATCAAGGTTGGGAGTTGGGGGCAATAGTCAGGTATTGAAGTCAAGGTTTGGAGTCGGATCTTAGTTCAAGAATAGAATTCAAGTCTCAAGTTAGAATTTAGGTCTCAAAGTTGGGGTTGGGTCATGTATGATGAGGCGAGGCTCGATTCGGGTCAAAAAATTGAGCTTTATATTGGGATTAGGAGTCAATATCAAATTGAGGTTGATATTTTGATTGTAAGTTGGGTATTAGATTAGCGTCAGGAGTCATTAATTGTGTCTTGAATTATGGTTGAGTCCCAAATTAAGGTTCAGAGGTAGGTATCGGATTTGGGGTCATATTTAAAGTCATGAGTTGATCTCTAATTAGGATTCATGAGTCAGGTCCCAAGTTGCGGTGGGGATTCCTGGTTAAGTTTTGGGTTAGGACCAAAGTCTAGGTCAAAATTTAGGTCACGAGTCCTGGGTAAGGTTTGTGAGTTGGGTATCAAGTTGGGGTTGAAAGTTAGGTCCCAAGTTAGTATCTAACTCCTCATCCTGACTTAATCTCTAACTTCAAATAATAACCTGGGACTCGAGTGATGATCAAGATCTATAATTCAGAACTTGTCTATCGACGCTGACTTGGGATTCGATTCTTATTTAGGAACCAACTCCTAATCCAAACTCTGACCTTTACCAGGAACTTGACACTTTACCTCGACCTAGTATCCAACTTTAGATCTTGACTCCTAAAAAATTCTGACCTTGAACCTGACTCTAACCCAAGACTTGACTCTCGACCCTGATCCTGACCTTGAACCCAACTCTTTATCCTAACTCCCAACTCCTGACCCCCTACCTGGGCTTAGTACCTAACTACTTAACTTCTACCTCAATCCAGGATCTGAACACCAACCCCGACTGATAGCTTGACTAAACCAGACATGTCAAATCCCCTAAAAAACTTTAATTAGAGGTATATTTTATTGAACTAACCTTATTAATAATATTTTAAAACTCTACATTTGACTATTATTATTTTATGTAGTTATTTAATGCTAAGGATAGAAAGAAATAAATATAATAAAATTCTCTTAATTTTATAAAATGGACAAGCAAATTGAAATAACTATTTTTAGTATAGAGGTCAAGTACAATGAAATAGAGGGAGTAACTAACTGTATTTATTACTCACTCTACCGATCTTTAATTTATTTATCCACTGTTGACTTCGCACACACCTTAAGAAACAAGAAATAATGGGGATAATTTTACTGTGGATGAAAATCATTTACACCCCCAACTTTGTTTACAAAATCAAACTCCCCTCTCAATTTTGAACAACATAAATTATCACCCTTTTATCCTATGAAATACCTATTTCACCCTTGATATTTTCAATACCTAATTTTTTATATTATATATAATATTTATTTATTATTGAGTTATTTATAAATTTGGAAGAAGAAGTTTTAAAGTTTTTATTCCAATAGTCTGTTTTGGGGGTTTACACTGATTTACACCGGGATCCTAATTTTGGTCAGACCCAAGCGACCGGCGACCAACTACCCTTTGATCTTCGTCTCCATCCCCATCTTCAGTGTACGGTGCCACTTTAGAACAGCTACTGGTAACGCTACTCTTTGTTTTGCTAATCATGATCAAAATAGATTTCGATCAGACCCAACCACTCCATCTTCCAGTTTTGGTCAGACCCAAACGATCGGCAACCCTCTTGTTCACAATCGGCCTCTTCGGTGGACTGCTCTAGCGGCGACTCCTTCTCTACCGGCGACTCCTTCTTAAACAACCGCAGCTTCTGTGACCCATTTTCAACGATCTTTTTCTTTCTTCTCTCTTTTCTTTTTTCTAACCCCTTGCATGTACTACAAGTTCAGATCTAGCGACAACATAATTCCAACGACCAATTTCCGCTGCAAATTATCTAAATCTAGGGAATCAACCAAGTAAACTTTCCCAGTATTGATCAGGTATACTCACTCCATTTCTACTAGTCGTGTGTATAGCTTTCTTGATTTTTGTGGCTGTTACGGGCTGTCTTGTTTACTATTTTTATTTTGATTCAATTTTCTTCGCATCTTGACTTTCTTTCTTATTTGAGGGTGGTGATTTACTTGTTTATTTCTATATTTCACAGTAGTGTTTTCCTTGTTTATAATAATTGTGTTTTAGCCATTTTTGTTATTCTTACTAGTTTGGTAGTATGGGCTTGATCAGACATGTTTGATTTGTTTTGTTGTCTAAGCATTATACTCTTAGTGTTATTGGTCTGTGTTGTCTCTAGTGGCTGTAGTAGATGGTGTTGGCATAGGGTCATATATTTGGGCGGGGCTTGGGTCGAGAGCGGGGACTAAGCCAGAGATAGGGGCTGGGCATGGGCAATGGAAGAGGGTAGAAAGGTAAAGGGGCTAAGAATGACTATAGGTTGAAAGTAGGGTCGTGAAACATAGGGTATTTATCAAAGAAGTCATTAGAGTTAGTGAAAATTCTTAGGAAAAGGCGAATTAATATAGCGTGCCCCCAAGAAACCAAATGGGTAGGTACTAAGTTAAGGGTAGTAGATGGTTATAAATTGCATTACTCAGAAAGCGCGAGGAATAGAAATGGTGTGGGTATTTTAGTAGATGACGAGCTTAGGAAGCAAGTGGTAGAAGTTAAGAGGGTCAATGATAGGATGATGTCAATTAAGCTAGTTATTGGAGGGTATTCTTGGAATATTATTAGTTCCTAGATGATGAAGAGAAGAAGAGATTTTGGGAGGATTTGGATGAGATGGTGAGGGGCGTTCCTAGTAATGAGAAGCTTTACATAGAAGGTAATTTCAATGGGCATATTAGGTCTTCTTCGAGAGGATATGATGATGTGCATGAAGGCTATGGGTTTGGTCTAAGACATATTGAAGGAGTGGCACTTCTGGATTTTGCTTGGGCGTTTGGATTGGTGATAGTCAATTTGAACTTTCTCAAGAAAGAGGTTCACTGGGCTACTTTTGGTAGTTCGGTGTCCAAGACTCAGATTGACTTCTTGCTCCTCGGGAAAGGATATAGGGGTATTTTTAAGGATTGTAAGGTTTTACCGAGTGAAAGTCTTTTGACCTAACATAGGCTTTTGGTGATGTACTAGAGATCAGGAAGGAGCGGAAGAAGAGAGGGTTGGAGGATCAGTTGAGGATTAGATGGTGCAGTCTGACTTTGGCCAGTGCATTATACATAGGGATAAGTTGATGGTGAGGTAGGCTTGGGGAGTGGAGGGGATGTTGATAGTATGTAGGGATAGACTGCTAATTGCATCAAGATGACAAGCTAGAGAGTTATTGGGGGTCACGAGAGGCCGCTTGGTTAAGCACCAAGGGGACTGGTGGTGGAATGAGGAGGTGAAGGGGAAGATAGAGGAAAAGAAGAGAGTGTATGCAAAGTTGGTTAAGAATAAGGATGAAGAAGATAAATAGAAGAATAGGGAGGATTATAAGATTGCTAAGCGAGATGCGAAGTTTATGGTCATGAGGGCTAAAGATGCTACTTTTGAAAGTTTATACACATTATTGGATAGTAAAGGTAGGGATAAAAAGTTGTACGGGCTCACCAAGGTTAGGGAGAGGAGTTCTTGGGACTTGGATCAAGTAAAGTGTATTAAGGATGTGGACAACAAAGTTTTGGTGAAGGAGGGTTATATTAAAATTAGATAGTAGTCTTACTTTCATAAGCTCCTGAAGGAAAGAAGGGATACTAGCATTGTGTTGGGGGATTCAGAACATTCTAAGAGGTTTTATGATTATGGTTATTGTACAAATATTAAGGTTGACGAGGTTAAGGGGGCTATTCGTAGGATGCATAGAGGTAGAGCAACGGGGCCAGATAAGATTCTGGTGGATTTTTAGAAGTGCACAGAAGGGGTAGGTATAGAGTGGTTGACTCAATTATTTAACATAATTTTCAAGACGGCGAGGATGTCTGAGTCTTGGAGGTGGAGTATGATCATTCCTTTGAATAGGAATAAGGGCAACATTCGGGATTGCAATAATTATAGGAGTATCAAGTTGTTGAGTCATACTATGAAGGTTTGGGAGAGGGTGGTAGATTTAAGGTTACGGAGGATTGTTACTATTTCTAAAAATTAATTTGGATTTATGCCAGGGTGCTCAACTACTGAAGTCATCCATCTAGTCAGGACACTGGTGAAGCAGTATAGGGATAGGAAAAAGGATTTACACATCATCTTTATTGACTTAGAGAAGGCTTGTGATAGAATTCCCAGGGAGGTTCTTTGGAGGTGTTTAGAGGCTGGAGGTGTACCTATTATGTATTTTAGGTCAATTAAGGATATGTACGACGGAGCCAAGACTCGGGTTAGGACTGAGAAGGGGACTCGGAGCACTTACCTGTCTTAATAGGATTACATCAAGGTTCGATGCTTAGTCCATTTCTTTTTGCCTTGGTGATGGATGTTTTAGCGCAGCACATTTAAGGTGGGGTGCCTTATTGTTTTCTTTTTGTGGATGATGTAGTCTTGATTGATGAGACACGTAGTAGAGTTAATGTTAAATTGGAGATTTGGAGGCAAACTCTTGAGTCTAAAGGGTTTAGGTTGAGTAGGTCCAAGACAGAATATTTGGAATGTAAGTTCAGTGAGGTGTATCATGAGTCCGATGTGGTTGTTAAGATTAATACTTATTCTATAAGTAAGAGAGATAGCTTTAATTATCTAGTGTCTATGATTTAGGAGAATAGTGAGATTGACAAAGATTTCACTCATTGGATTAGGGTAGGATGGATGAAATAGAAGCTCGCCTTTGGAATCTTTTGTGAAAAAAAGGTACCTCCCAAGCTTAAAGGTAAGTTCTATAGAGTGGTGGTTAGACTGGCTTTGTTGTATGGCGCAGAGTGTTGACCTGTTATGAAGGCCCACATCCAGAAGATGAAGGTGGCAAAAATGAGAAGCCAAGATAAGGTAGGTGTGGCTAGGAGATACAGGATTAAGATAAGGTTATTCAAGATAAGGTAGGTGTGACTACGGTGGAAGCCAAGATGAGGAAAGCGAGGTTGAGATGGTTCAGTCATGTGATGAGGAGAAGGATAAATACCCTAATGCGGAGGTGTGAGAGGTTGGATAGGGATGGTTTTAAGCGTGGTAGAGGAAGACCAAAGAAATATTAGAGGGAGGTGATTAGACATGACATTGAGCATCTCCATCTTATCGAGAACATGACCCTGGATAGGAAGTTGCGGGGGAGGCGAATTAGGGTAGAAGTTTAGTCTGAGTTTAGGGTATGGTATCTTTTGGTGTGGTACTTGGAGTATCTTGTTTATGGTATTATTGATTTTGCTAATCCCTATTATATCATGTTTTTATACTATTCTTACTATTAGTGTTCCTTATCTTTGATTGTTCTATTTTGAGTCGGGGGTCTATCGGAACAGCCTCTCTATCTCACATTTGAGGTAGTGGTATGGACTGCATACACTTACCCTCCCCAGACCCCACTTGGTGGGAATATACTGGGTATGCTGTTGTTGTTCTATTTATAAATTTGTATTTAAGTTCATTAATGTTTTAAGCAGAATTTTATAAATTTATTACAAAATCTACAGCTATCTTTTATGATTATAATTTTAATATTACATGAATTAATTAGTGTTGTGTAATGTGTGTATGTATGTGTGTGTTTGTGTGTGTGTATATATATATGTGTGTGTATAGTTCTATTTATCTCTTATTCTCTAGTATCTATATAGATGAATGAGTTTTGATTGTCATTAATTAAATATTTTCTAAATTATAACTTAAAACTTATTTACAATGCAAATACATTATCATTTAGTAATTTGTTATATAGTATATTTCTATTTTTATTAATTATTTCATATTAACTGCATTAATAATATATTTATAAAGTTATCAATCTCTATAATTTTCACTTGTATAAGCAAATATTAGAATTTTCATTATTATTAATAAAATTAATTATTTTATTTTGTTCTTTTTTTAACTATAGAACATCACTAACTTATACACTTAATAAATACTTTTTACTTTTCTTATTCATCTAGAAAATAATGTTTACTTTTTCCTACTGAAAATTTGATATATAGATTAAAAAATAAAAAGATATCATTATTTCAAAGAAGTAAAAATTAAATAATAAAGGTTGATAATATAATGAATATAGTAGGCATTTAGTAAAGTCAATTAGGAGAAGGGTGGGAGGATGTCTATTGTTCAAAGTTGAGGGGAGAGTTTGATTTTTAAAGAAAAATTGGAGGTCTAAATGAGTTTTTAGCCATTTTACTATATCACATTTGAATTCAATCAAATCTCTTTATAATGTCACCTGGTTATAATAGTGTTGACATGTGATTTTTGACCTTCCCTAAACCTTTCACATTATCGTAACTTTAAATATTTTCTTGTTTCGTTGTAACCTCAATTTTATCATTTTGAGTTGTATATTATTTTTAATATGTTTTTATAAGAAAATTAAAATATTATCGTAAGATACGATTCTCTTTGTTAAAAAAAAGGAGAAAATTGCAAAAAAAATACTTTTCATTTTAATTATTCTATTTTTTATACGGAAAAATACAAAATAATAGCTAATTAGATAGTGTTACTTGGCAAGTTTTCATTCGTCCAAATAATATTTATTAATTTATTATTTATTTTGCTTTTATATATATCTTATCAAATTTTGATATATTACTATGCACACATGCATATCTTAACTGGATTACGTCATTAACACCCATTTCCTCTACAATTTCTAGAAATCAACACTCAAGCAAATTTCACTCAATTAACAAAATACTCAGTCAATTAACATACCTATAGCAATAATACACACCATGAACAGCAAATAATACTTTTTCCATTAATCAAAGGAACACACCCTTTAATCCCAATTCTTCGCCATTACACCATAAACACACTAACAGCAACCCAATGACAATTAACAAATACTCCTTCATCACAGCAACAGCTCCACGAATTCATCACCTCCATTTTTACACCTTCAATACCCACTAACAGTTGCTTCTCCATGAACAACACCTAGCAATAAAAACAAAATTCTCCTCTCCCACCCACGAAATCATTAACACTATTCTTTTTCTCGGTTTATTAAAATCTGTATTATTCAACAAAAACTTCAAACACATGTTTGAATAATCATATGAACAATCAAATGAAGTTTAAACTCTGTATTTACAACTTTGAACTTTTAATAATAAGTTCATCCCAACTTATGAACATCAACAAAAGAAAGTTCAAACTATTTCCTAGAAAATAGCAAAACCAAATGTTAAGAACTTCAACAAAAGTTCAACCAACTTATGAACTATCAAAATAAAGTTTCAAGAACTTCAAACACAAGTTCAAATAGTTGAAGAACTATCAATACGAAGTTCAAACTATTTTTTGGAAAAATACTAAGACCAATTTTAAGAAAAAAAGATGAAACAGAAAGATTCAAGTCCACCGAATTCACGGTGCATCCTTAAAAAAATTATTTCCTTCAAGTACCCGAGTTTATATATATATCCTCCAAGGATAAAATGAATCACTTCAACAGAATAGCGGTACCTCAAATTTTGTCAAACTATGAATGCACTCAACGCCAGTAAATCACATAAAACACCCCGGATTTGGCCCTTGGAAAATTCCTGAGCTTTGAGCTCACCTTCCTAGTAACTAACCATCATACGAGTCGTTAAACAAAATAGTTAACCACCTTAAACCTACCCTACTTATAAACTTCCAAAAACCCACCGGAATCTCATCAGGTCCCGTCGTCCTTCCCCTCCGCATTATATGAATAGCTTCTCTGACCTCCTCGACCGTAAAACGTCTACAATAATTGAAATCAAGTCTCTCCTCCAAGTGCTCCAGATCCCCTAACTCAATGTCTCTATCCCCCTCCTTGTTCAAAAGCCTATGAAAATACTCCTGCCATCTCTTTTTAATATGGGCATCCTCCATCAACACTCTACCATCCTCCCCCTTAATGCATTTCACTTGGTCGAGGTCCTGACCCTTCCGCCCCCTAGCCTTAGAAAGACTAAACAACCTCTTTTCCCCACCTTTCTCCTCTAGTCCCGCATATAAGCTCTCAAATGCTGCAGTCTTAGCCGCCGTAACTACAAGCTTAGCCTCCTTTCTTACAACTTTGTAGACCTCCGTATTCCCCCTATTCTCTTCTGCCGTTAAATAATCATTTTATTAACGACACGACCAAGATCAGAAGTTAGAGCAATTCTACATTGAATATTTTTTAATAATGTAGATAAATAATAAACATATTGTGCATAGAGTCTAAAAGTCTCAGCCTTGCAAGTACTTCTAGGAATACCATTAAACATAAGATTATAAATTACTTGAATATAATGAATAAAAGCATCCGAAGAAGCAAAATTAAAAGGCAAACAACCCATAGCTATCATTTTTGCTATTTCTTCCTGGTCCTTCATTTTATTATAATTCTTAATTAATTAACCGCATGTTGGGTTCAATCTAGTTTGTGTTGTCCCACCAACAGTTTCAACACCTTGTGCAATAAATAACTCTCTAGCTTTTCTATCTCTTAAATATCTCATCAATGAACTCGTACCCCCTTTATTGCCTCTGGTTTTATGCTCATATATAATTTCACAACTATTGCATTGCACCTTACTTTCTCCTTCTATTTTCGAAAAAAATTCTCATGCAATACTAGTTTTTCTACGACCTCTTAGGGCACGGGAAGGACGATTAATTGAATCAGATCCAACATTAGCATTTTCTACTGTGGGTGTCTCACCGATATTATCATCATCTTCATCTAAATTAACTGTATCTACTTCATTTTCTTTTCCTGAGCTTCTGCATAATCTATATCGTGATCACCTAAACATATTTCTTCCTTAAAAGGTTGACTAACCGGTATTGGAGGCACACGAGTATATCTATTACTTGAACTATCACCATCAGAACCGCCACCAATTCATTTTTTACTACCACTAGCACTTCCGGGATAAAAACTTTTTGAGACTTTTGCCGAGGTTTCTTATTTTATCCAGATTAAAAAGTAAACTAAAAAATATTTCAAATATACACAAATAATAAAAATAAATATTTAACAATTAATATACTAATTAAAAATTAATGGTAAGAGATAGAACTACAATATCAAATTTTGAAAGTATCCAAAAGTTGCGACTTTAGAAACTTCCGCTTGTATTTGTAATTGCAAAATTAAAAAATAAAATTGATCACTTTAGGAGATAAATCAGAAGATTTTAGAGAGATTGAGATTTGATAGAATAAGATTTGTGTGAAAAATAAATTTTGAATTGGGGGTATTTATAGAAAAAATTTTAAATTAAAAAAAAAACTTAAATTAATGGGTAATGGCCAACTGGCCGTTGGTAGGCCAATGAAATTATAGACGTTGGGCCTCCAACGGTCCATTTGGGCCAAAGCCTCAATGGCTACCAATTTTTAAAAAAAAAAATTAAAATTGGGCTGTCCGATTTGGTTAACCGATTGGCCTGGTCCGATTTTTTGATCGGGCCTATCAATCGGGTCAACCCACTTGGCTGGGCTAGACCAGCAGCCCTACAGCCCGTGGGATGATCAGGCTAGGATAAACGAGCCAAAATGGGCCAACCCAGCCTATTTGACAGGTTTAACTAGAGCAATAAGGAGTCATCATACAGCCTCTATTTAACTAATGCCACAAGTGACGACTCGGCTGTATTGAGTACCACAATGCCACCATCTTTGAAATCCAAAAATCTAACCCATGATTGGACAATTTGTGAACATCTCTTGCTACTTCCCGCTGAACTGGTGGCAGATGTGCTAGACTACCCACGGATAGTCTACTTAGAGCATCAGCTATAATGTTACCTTTACTGGGATTATTGAGAATATTGACATCATAATCCTTCAGTAACGCTAGCCACCTCATTTACCTCAATTTCACCTCTTTCTGCTTGAATAGATACTAAAGACTCTTATAATCAATGTTGATATCAACATACACTCCATATAAATAATAGCGCGATATTTAAGCGCAAAAACCACAGCTACAAGCTCTAAGTCAAGAGTGGGATAATTCTGTTCGTATTTTTAAATTGTCAAGAAGCATATGCTATAACTCTTCCATGCTACAAACAAACACCTAAAGCATCACAATACACCACATATTCTTCGGTGCCCTCTGGTAAGGCTAATACTGCCGTAGTAGTTAATCTCTATTTCAACACTTGAAAACTTCTTTCACAAGCATCAGACCATTGGTACATAACTATTTTCTACATAAACTTGGTCAATGGGCAGAAATATAGGAAAATCCCTCTACAAATCTCCTATAATAACTGGCTAGCCCCAAGAAACTACGCGCCTCAGTAGGAGTAATTGGTTGAGGCCAATTCTTCAAAGCTTCTGTCTTCTAAAAATCCACTCAGATGCCTTCTCCAGATACCACATGACCAAAAAAGCCTACCGAGGTCAACCAAAACTCACACTAAGAGAACTTAGCATACAACTAATGCTCTCTAAGCGTCTGTAATACTGACCTCAAATAATCTAATGCTCAACTTTATTACGTGAATATATCGAAATATCATCTATAAATACAACCACGTACATATCAAGAAAAGTTTTAAAAATCCTATTCATCATCTCCATAAAGGCAGCCGGAGTATTCATTAGTCCAAATGACATGACAAGAAACTCAAAGTGCCCATATCTTGTCTGAAAGGCTTTTTTGGGAATATCTGCTTCATGAATTCTTAACTGGAGATAATCGGAACTCAAATTGATTATTGATAATTATTTAGCTCCATGCAATTGATCAAATACATCATCTATTTGGGGAGAGGACACTTATTCTTTATTGTCACTTTCTTCATCTGCCTATAATCTATTTACATTCACAATGTACCATCTTTATGGCGTACAAAAAGCACTTGTGCACCCCAAGGTGATATATTGGGTCAAATGAACCCTTTATCAAGTAAATCTTTTAACTGTTCTTTTAGCACTCTCAATTCTGTAAGCGCCATTCTATAAGGTGGAATTGATATCGGTCGAATACCGGTATCCAAATCAATACCAAAATTGAGCTATCTGATGGGAGGTAATCCAGGAAGTTCATCAGGAAATAAATCTGAGTACTCGTTCACAACTGGTATAGATTCTAAAGTTGGTGCCTAATTTTTGGCCTCAATGTCTTTCTCATGGACTAGGTGATACAAACACCCTTTTTTGATAAGCTTTCGTGCCTTAAGAAAGGAAATAAACCTCTCTCTAGGCATCATAGAATCACCCCTTCTCTTTAAGACCCACTCTCTTTGGAAGTGGAAATGGGCTATTTTGGCTTGACAATCAACTATAGCATAACAAGAGGATAACCAATCCATACCCATAATGACATTAAAGTCGATCATTTTAAGTTTAATCAAATTAGCCAATGTAGCACGACCACATACTATCACCACATAATCATAATAGACCCATCTAGCTATAATAGAATCTCCTACTAAAGTCGATATTGCAAATGGTTTGCATAGCAACTCCGCTCTATTCCAAACTTCTTAGCAATAAATGGAGTAACATATGACAAGGTAGATCCTGGGTCTATCAAGGCATATATGTCATGTGAGAAAACAATTAAGGTACCTATGACTACATCTGGAGATGCCTCTGAATCTTACCAACCAGTTAGTGTTTACATACTGCTTAGACCAACACTCAAACCGAGACCTTTTCCCCTACCAGATCCTCTAATTGTTGGTGCTTGAAGACCACGAGAAGAAGAAGGAACTGATGAAGATGAAGCTGATGCAGACCCTATAGGCTGTGATCGATAACGTCCACCTTTACCTTTGAGCTGTGGACAATTACGTACCATATAAACCTCTATACCATACCAGTAACATGCATTTGAACCACGTCAACACTCTTTTCCATGTGTTTGGCCACACTACCTGCATATAGGTCGAGGTGGTAACCCTCGACTAGCGCCCCTTTGAAGTCGTAAATCTTGTGCTTTAGAAGTATGACTCTGCTCATACCTGTGCCTCAAGAACTGAGTTAGAGAACTAGATGCAGAGCACATAGTTGATGGGTCTGCGTAGGTATCCCCCTACTAGTGGAAGCTCTACTACTTTCTTGATACTGACTGGTAGTCCTAGCCATCCTACTCTGCTCCCTCTCGTTATCAACCTCACAATTACACTGATCCTCCTCCAACTTTTAAGGGTACACCATAATTTTTTCTAATTTTTATTCATAGAAGCAACAGAAATAAGGTCCTTTAAGGGACCCGCAAGGCCATTCATAAAATGATGAATCTATTTTGCTTGTGTGCTAACCACCTCTGGAGCATATTTGGACAATTGTGTAAACCGCAAACAATACTCCTTGACACTAAGATTACCCTACTTTAAGGATAGAAATTCATCCACCTTTTCCTCTCTAAGCTCTAATGGCATGAAATGATCCATGAACGCTTTTGCAAATTCTGTGCAGACCACTGGGGGAGCTTCCTGACCTCTCAAGGCAACCCACGTATCATACCAATTAACAGCAACATCTTTCAGTCGATGGGTGGCCAATTCAACTGCATATGTATTCGATCGAGACCTGTATCACCTTACAAATTCTATGAGCCTAGTCAATGAACTATTGAGGGTCCTCTGCAAGCTTAGAACTTGTGAATTCTGTTGGATTCATACAATGGAAATGTTTGATCTTAGATTCATCTATCCCTCGCTGAGTAGCAATAGGTACGTCTATATTCAGTCTTTGGGCCTGAGCGGCAACCAACTATATAAGAAACTGTATCGCTCCCTTAAGATCTGGGTCTGAGGCACTTGGTGGCGGGATAAGAACTACCGTTGGCACCACTAGAGGTGCAAAAGCCCCTGTAGGTCCTTCCATTCCAGGCATTTAAGAACCTAAAAGTATAGAACCCAACAAACTTTCTTGAGCCGTATTCAGATCCACCAATATGGGAAATTGCTCGGTAGTAGTTACCTCTTGAGTAGTACTAATAGTGGCCTATTGGGTTACTTTATCTCTTTCTGTAGCAAACATGGTATGTATATCAAATAAGTAGAACAGGAGTCAGAAGTAACTTTCTATGAATTAACCCTATTGCACGATCTAGATTATAATGAGGGTCAAATTCCTAAATGTCCATATAGTTCCTCAATTATTAATATGGCACACAACACATCGATGAGTAAGGTCCTACTAGACATGACTTCATAGACTCCCTGGGACAAGTGAACCTAAGCTCTGATACCAAGTATGTCAGGCCCTAAAATAATAAGGACGAAAAAGAACGTATACACTTACTCTGAAAGCACTCTATGATGTACGCGAGGTTATGGGATAATAACGAGCAGGATATTGAATGAGAGTTGCATAAATACACGAGGGAGTTACATTAACAAAATTATACAATACTACACGATGTCCATGAAGCCTCTAGTCAGTTTAACATGCTATACTACAAATGACTAGTTGGTATCAGTCCCATCATGCCCAACCAGATACCTATACATATAATTAAAATACTAATACTAGGCATAGACTAGCACTATAGAGAGTTGGAGCTCACCAAAATATATGCTGAAAATGGTAATTGGGCCTAACGTGGATGTCTGCTATCCTAAGGATCTGAACCTGCATTATTAAAATATGGTGGGCCTGAGATGTCAGTACATAAACAACATATACTGGCATAAAAGCAGACAGAATAACAGCTGGACAGGTACAGAAGCTCATATGAGTCAAATGGTAAAGTGAAAAACATATAAGCCAACAAACAACACATACAATATGAACTGATAACTTATGCACCAACCTTATTAGCCTCATATATAATATTTAGAAAAGCGTTCATTATAATATAAGGCCTATACTTTGCCTAGGTGATGCACTTATCCTATAAGTCGTACAAATGATCACAAGATGGCCTTCCGAAGGCAATCTGAGGCAAGTATAAAGCATTTGTTGCTCACATACTCATTGCTATGATCCCACGTGTAACTATAATCACAGTCTGTATCTAGGTACGTCCCACCCAGGGGCTCACTATGAGGGTCTACCCGCAGGCCATATATATCATATGTTGGCTCGAGTCAGGGGAAACTAACACATGACATTCCAGCTTACTTCAAACACAAATGATGCCACAAAGGCAGGTATGCCCAATGGTTGATCTCACTTTAGTGGACTGGTCTCGATCCTGTGCACAGAATCATGTCGAGTGATATACCAAGCCAAACCTATGTACCCTCCCGTTATTAATGTTTATCAAATAATGTCTTGAAGTCCTATGACATGCGAGCTACAATAATGATTGCTTAGATACCATATACAACTAAAACTATGCTATTATTATTTACCCCTAACATGTAAGGGCTTCAAGTATAGAAACTTATAATAATATAGGATTATCATAGAAATTTAACACAAAGAAGGAAAGATAGATACTTATAAGCTTGATGGTAGAGCGTGGAAATGATATGTAAGGCAATATAAAGATTCCACTTTCATATTTCATGAGAATTATACTAACATCAAATAGGAAAGAGCATGTGATAAAGAGTGGTACCTTAACGGCGAGGGAAGGTTTAGCTTTACATACCTTAATACTTTACTAGCTACGATAGAATTTCGAACCTTTATCCTTCCAATAACCAGTTTAAGATATCCAATAGTCAATCTACTAACTACAAGGATAACATATATTTTCATTAATAACCCATAAGAACATTTAACAATTCACCCCATTATTCTATACTCATGCCCGAAATTTATCGAATTCTTTAATAAGCATTCGGAATAAATCCTTTAACTTTTCAACTTATACAATTCAATGTTAAACCACTCAATTTATAGAAATCTCCAAAAAAAGCTTCTTTTATCAAAGCTTTTCCCTTTCCTCATGAACCCATTTCAAATATTAAAGAAAAGATTCAAATTAAATATCCCCAATTACTTATTTATAAGCAAATTCAAGAAGGGAATAGAGAATTTACCTCTTGAAATTCAGCTTTTTTTTTAAATTCTTCAACTTATGTGCTCCGTAAGGACAAAGGGATCCTTCCACCACTTATAATCTCTTCGAACTGAATTCCCACACTGATTTCTTGGTGAAATTTCTATATTCTTCTAATCGAGGGAGTAGAAATTTAAAAATTTTAGTCTCCAAAAAATCAGACCCAATACAGATTAAGCAAGTACTTTATTTATAAATGGTGATAAAAAAAATTTCTTTTCACCAAACAAGCACAAAAAAAAATTCTAATTTCCTTAATATTGTTGTTTTTATCGGATTTAGTAAAATCAGGATTTTTCAACAAAAGAATAAAACACATGTTCAAATAATCATATGAACAACCAAATAAATTTGAAACTCTATATTTAAAACTTTGAAATTTTAACAACAAGTTCAACCCAACTTATAAGCATCAACAAAATAAAGTTCAGACTATTTTCTGGAAAATACCAAAACCAAATATCAAGAACTTCAATACAAGTTCAACCGACTTATGAACTATCAAAATGAAGTTTCAAGAACTTGAAACATAAGTTCAAACAATTGACGAACTATCAATATGAAGTGCAAACTATTTTTTGAAAAAATAGTAAAACCAACTTTAAAATAAAAAGATGAAACAGAAAGATTCGGGTCCACCAAATTCACGGTGTGTCCTTAAGAAAATTATTCTCCTCAAGTACCCGAGGTTATTGAATATATCCTCCTAAGATAAAATGAATCATTTTGATAGTATAGCAGTACGTAAAAATCAATTGAACTATGAATGCACTCAAAGGCAGCAAATCACACTAGAGTTTTTTTTTTTTAAGAAAGAGGAGTCTTTTATTCAAATTTCATATTTATACCTAAGAAAAAATTCAGGTATTTATAGTCATCAAGGTGTTGCTTCATGAAGAGAAGCAATGGTTCAAAAAGGTCCACCCCTTTATAAAGGTGCAACTCTTCGAAAAAGATTCAAATCTTTGAAAAAGTCACAACCCTTTGGAAAAGTCATAACCATCTAATACAAAAAGGTGCCTGTTTATATTGCATCCTTTCTCTTGGTGTCTTTCCAAACAAATGTCTCTTTATTTTCCATTCACACCACTTACAAACCCAAAAAACAACAAAAACAAATGATTCCTTCTTCAACACTTCAAAAAATAGTACACACATAAGAGAGATCGATTAACAAATCAACTTCTTTCCTTCAACATTTTTTCCATTCCATCAACACACATAAAGAACACAAAAAAATACTCATTTTTTCTCTATTTTATTTTACCTACTGTACACACACATACGACCTTTTGTTGGTGTATATGCATTTTTGTCCCGACCTGAGACTACCTCCTAATCGTAACACGGTGCTTAGAGTCACAAGTGACCCCAAGCTAACCCATGACCTGGCAAGCACTACGAATAGTAAAAGATAATATCATTTTGAGTGGAAGCTAAACTAAAATAAATAATTGATGAAATAGTCATAATGAAATACTGAATATCAACCAAAGTGGGAAATAAGTGTGACTGACTAAAACCATATTGAAAATCTAAATATCTGTCTGGAAGCCTTTACTCATAGAGAATTTTTGGGAAAAGCCCCAAACTAACTATAATTGACTGAAACTAAAATAAACTAACAAGGTAATAAAGAACTGATAACCATCCTAAGCTTACTCGATGCTAAGTACTACTCCCAACAGTATGACACTAAAGTATAAGTTGATACATGTACTGATAATGGATATGCTTAAATAATGACGTTTTGTACAAAACAATGCATGTATAAATTTAACAAACTCAATAACATGTAAATTGATTTATATAATTAAATTACTAGGTATCGGGTGTTTCATAGCCCACCAGCTCTACACATGGTTATATTAACTGATGTTAAGAGAAAATTTACAATTTAAACCCATAAACTCAACAACATGTTATGATAAGGAAATTCTTGATTTTGAATATGGAAGATGCTATTTCGATTAAGAGAGCACATATTCATGGTTGTATTTCAAAACAAACTAAAGAGTTTAAAGAAAACTCATATTTGACTTAGAACCCAACTTGAAGGGAAAATATACTTGAGAATTTAGGTGTTTTGGGGACTCAATGGGTGGAAGGAACCCATTTATGAAATCCCACATACCTAGAGGTGAATTTCTTGGTGAATCCCTTGGAACTTGTGCTTGAAATTAAGGAACCCTAGATTGCTTTGGAGAAGCAAAAAATTGCCCCTTTTGACTTATTGTGGGTGGAATCATGACTTAATGATGGATTTGGGGATTTTGGACTTTTATACCACCCTTGGGAAATCCCCAAACGATATGGGTTTAGGTTTAAAAGAGTGGGAAAAGACTTATAGCTCTTTTTGAAACCTGCAAGAAATTTTGATTCCATTCATCACGACTCAGGCAATAATTCATTACGACTGGTCAGGACTCATGGTCTGATTCATGACTTGAGGTCCTGAATTCTGAGCCTTTTCTATTGTGCAGTGACTTCCAGCCTAATTACTTATTATATTTTATCATGGGTCATTAGGAGTAGTTATGGTCTAAGACTCAATTTTTTAGATTTCCTTTTATTATGGTAACGAGTCCACCTAATGACTTATTTTCACTGATAATGAGTCATAGGGTAGAGTCATTATCCCTGGGCAGAAATTTGGGGTTATCACTATTGTGGATAATGACTTCTATGTAACGACTCATTGCATCTAGTAATTGATGTTACCTGAGTCATTGTCACTAGAGTGTCGACAGACCTTCAGGAAATTTCATAACTTTTTCCCACGATATTGGATTAAGGCGAGTCTTATGGCATTAGAAAGATAATTTAATGGCCTATCTTGTGATGGGTCTAAATCTTGAAAACATGGGGTATTATAATATATCCCACTTAGGATAATTCATCATCGAATGAAACTGACTAAGCTGAGAGGCTAGAGAAAATCTAAATTTTTGCAGTGAACACTTACAAGCTGAATCATGAGTTAATAGATGAACCTGTGACTGATGCGTGGACTAAACTAAACTCATGAATGCATGTTATGACATGAAAAATAGCTGGAAGGTTTGAGATATAAATAAAAGAATTAATTAATTAAGGAAACTATTACCTCATGCTGGGACTGGGTTTGAAGAGAAAAGGTGGGGGCACTTGATCATCATATCTGCTTCTGTTTCCCAAGTAGCTCCCTCAACCGACTGATTTCTCCACAGAACCTTTACTAAGATGAACTCCTTATTCCTCAGCCTATGAATCTGACGATCAAGGATCCCAACTGGGAGTTCTTCATAAGAGATGTTATTTTCCACGCCAACCCTTTATACAAGTATCACTGATGCTGGGTCACCAACATATTTCTTTAACAAAGAGACATAAAAGACTAGATGTATTAATACTAATTCTACAGGAAACTCCAACTCATAGGCTACCTTCCCACACCTACTCAAAATCTTATAAGGACAAACATAGTAGGGACTGAGCTTTCCTTTCTTACCAAATCTCTTTACCCCTTTCATGGGTGAAATATTCAAGCAAAAAAATCATTAACATCAAACTCAAGCTCCCTTTTTCTCACATTTGTATAGGATTTCTGATGACTTTGTGCCATTTTGAGGCTTTCTCTAATGAGCTAAACTTTTTCCATTGCCTCATGCACTAAATATAGCCCTATCAAAGAAGCTTCACTAACCTCAAACCAACCAATAAGAGACCTACACGTCCTACCATAAAGAGCCTTAAATGGAGCCATTTGAATATTAGAGTATAGTTATTATTGTAAGCAAACTCAATCAACGGCAAGTGATCATTCCTATAACCCTTGAAATCAATAAAACACGCCCTCAATATATTCTATAAGGCCTGAATTATCTTATCTGCCTGACCATCTGTCTGCGAGTGAAAAGTTATACTAAGGTGAACTTGGGTACCAAGACCCTTCTGAAAAGCCTTCTAAAAATGAGAGGTAAATTGGATACGCTATCTGAGATAATGGTCAAAGAAACACTATTCAATTTTACCAACTCCCTAAGATAGAGGAGATTAATATTTTGCTAAATTTGAAGTATTAACAAGCAAGAAATAAGCTGACTTAGTCATTTGGTCCATAATAATCCAAATAAAATCATGCTGACGACGAGTATATCGCAACCCTGTGACGAAGTTATGTTCACCACTTCCCACTTTCAAGTTGAAATATTAAATTCCTAAAGCGTACCACTAGGTCTGTGGTGCTCAACCTTAATCTGCTGGAAATTTGGACACTTAGCCACAAATTCTACGATATCCTTCTTCATGCCATTCCACTAATAGACTTCCATAAGTATATATTAGTGGCTCTTACGTGAATAAAATATCGAGAACCATGTGCTTCTGATAAATCCTCTACATCAAGTCATCCATATTCGGAGCACATAATCTACCCTCACAGTGAAGAACACGATCTTCCCTTTAGGAGAAACCTCAACCTTTTGATTTCGAGTTTCCTCTTTTAACTAAAGCAATATCAAATAACTATCTTTCTTTTTCTTTTACATTAGCAACCAAAGAAGATTTTGAACCCAAACACTACCTTCGGCTAAATCAACCAACCGAACTCCCAATCTAGCAAGCTGATGAACTTTACAAGATAACTCTTTCTTTTTATCCTCAACATAGTCAACACATACCATAGATAATCTACTAAGAGTGTCGGCCACTATATTGGCCTTGCCCGAGTGATACAAGACACTCATGTCATAGTCTTTCAACAACTCTAGTCACCTTCTCTGATGAAGATTTAGATATTTCTGACTGAAAACATATTAAAGACTCTATTGATCAGTGAATACATCAACATAAATCCCATAAATAAAATGCCTACAAATTTGAAAGGCAAACACAACTGCTGCCAACTCAAGATCATGAGTCGAGTAGTTCTTCTCATGAGGTTTGTGTTGTCTAGAGACATATCTTATAACCTTTCCCCATTGCATCAACACACAACCAAAACTAACTCAAGAAGCATCACAATATACCATGAAACCATTTGAATCCTCTGGGAGAGTCAAAACTAGAGCAAAGGTGAGTCAAATCTTTAACTCCTAAAAACTCTTCTTGGAAGAATTGGACCACTGAAACTTTACTTTCTTATAAGTCAGTTTGTACAAGAAAGAAGCAACAGAGGAAAATCCTTCCACAAATTATTTGTAGTAGTCGGCTAAACCCAAGAAACTCTTGATATCTTATGGAGAGATAGGTTTAGGCCAGTTTCTTACTGCTTTGGTTTTTTGAAGATCAACTCTAATGGCTTCGCCAAAAATGATATAACTGAGGAATGTTACTGATTTCAACCAGAATTCACACTTGCTAAACTTAGAGAATAACTAGTGATCTTTAAGAGTCTGCATGTCAATCTATAAGTAATCTGCATATTCACATTTACTACGGAGTAAACGAGGATGTATTCTATGAAGACTATAACGAACATGTCCAAGTATTGCTTGAAAAACTTGTTCATCAATTCCATCAAAGTTGCAGAAGCATTCGTTAATCCAAAAGACATAAGTACTAATTTGAAGTCACTATACCGAGTTCTAAAGGTTGTCTTCAGGATATCATCTTCTCTGAATCTTAGCTGATGATAGTCGGATTTGAGGTCTATTTTAGAGAAATAATGTGCACCCTAAAATTGGTCGAATAAGTCATCAATCTTGGGGATGGGATACTTATTATTGATTGTGGCTTTTTTTAAATGACAATAGTCGATGAACATTCTGAGAGAACCATCTTTTTTATGCATAAATAGAACTGAAGCACCTCATGGAGAAACACTCAACCTGGTGAAACCTTGTCTAAGAGATCTTTTAATTTCTTTTTTAATTGTTTAAGCTTAGATGAAGCCATTATGTATGGTGGAATTGAAATAGGCTGGGTATCTTGAAAGAGATTTATTTTGTAGTCAATTTTTCTCTCAGGAGGAAATCCAAGTAGATCTTTAAGAAACACCTATAGAAATTCACTTATAACTGGAACCGACATACCTTGAGTCCTTAACTTGAACAATATGATAGATGCACTTCTTGGAAATCATTTTTCTTGCATTAATGAAAGAGATAAATTGACCTACAGGCACCGAGGTACTAACCTTCCATTATAAGACTGGCTCATTTGGAAAATGAAACTGGACGACTCTATTCCTACAATGAACTAAGGCATAGAAAGAGTGGACCCAATCTATGCCAAGAATAATATCAAAATCGTTCATCTTTAACTCTATAAGTTCGACTAAGGTGACTTCTTGGGACATTATAATTGGGCAATTTTTCTAACCCATTTAGTTGAACTATCGACTAGGGTAGAAATTGAGAAGAGCTCTATGATAATTTCTGGGCTGACACCAAAATCTACTGCTATATAAGGGGTCACAAAGGAAAGTATGGCTTCGGGATCTAATAATACGTACACATGAAGGTGAAATACTTGTAACATACCAGTAACCACATCATAAAACCCTCCAAAACCTGTCAAGTTTGAAGGACATAAAGCAAATTCTAATGTTGTCCACTAGTAGCACTAGAGGTGGCACCCTACTAGGTTGGAAGACCTACTGGAATGGCTAAAAAGTTAGTCAGACTCTGTTGTCGATTGGTTTTACCTTTCTGCATAACCAGCAGACACTCTCTTACTCTGTGGCCTATCTTACCATACCCAAAATAAATATCACTGCTAGCCATACACTTTTTTTGTGGTTCCTATCATATCTCTTACAGACTGGGTTGGTGCAACTACTATTTGTAACACCCCAAGTCTAGTACCCCAGATGCAACACGGTGTTCATAATCTTAAAGGATCCCAAGTTAACCCTTGACTGATATCTGTAACTGAGAACTGAATAACAAATTGAAATAATTATGGAAAACTGGCGGAAACTTGCCATAAGGTTCAAATATCTAAAATAAAACTAACCAATGTTTAACAATATCGAAATTAAAATAACTGTCTAAAAATACTCTAGTCTGTCTAAATATTTAGTCTGAAAAACCTTTAAATTGTCTGAACTGTGTAGTTGATAGGGCAATCCCCCATCTAACTCCATCTACTGAAATGCTAAATCTAATGTAATAATAAAATAAGGAGAATCCTTGAATGATGTGGACCCACTGCTAAGTCTACTACTGCTGGCTGAATCTGACCTACTAAGGGTACTCTGGATCCCGTGCTTCTGAACCTATGGTATAAGACACCATAGTGCAAGAGAAAAGTATGCGTCAGTGCATGAGAATATACTGGTACGCTAGATGAGGTAAGACTGAATGCAAGGGTTTACATACATGAACAATACTGACTAGTTAACATGAGACTACTAAATGAGGATACATGCATGAGTGCATAAACTATATTGAAATCATAGTAACATTGAAGACTGAATTCTAGTAACTTGACTTCAAATAACTGAGTCTACTAATACTAATACTTGAGATCCATCCTACCTAGCAAGTGATCTCTGGATTTATTAATACTGATACTGGTTCACTGAAGTTGAGATCAGGCCTAGCGAGCGGGTGATCTCTGAATCTACTGATAATGAGAATGATTGATTAAAATATGAGATCAAGCCTATCTAGTGGGTGATCTATGCATCTATGGAACTTTCAGAGTTCTTTACAAGCTTGAGTGACTGTATCTAATAGTCTTGATTTCTGTAATACTGATTTGAGTTCTATTCTAAATACTAAGACTGAAACTGAGACTATGGGAGGTAGACATCTAACCGATATGCCCCAAATCTAACCTAGTGGGGTCCGACCTGTAACCCCAAATGGAAAGATGTCAGTACCATGCCACGGGTAAAGAAAACTTCTAAGACCAGGATGCCAAGCCTAATCTAATGGGTGACACCTGTGCGGAGCCAAGCCTAATCTAACGGGTGACTCCTGGGAAGTAGTCAAGCCTTAATCTAATGGGTGACTCCTTATCCTGCACTAGCTACACAATTTTAAAGTACAGGGACTACTATTAATGACTCTGCCTAACTAACGAGGAAGTCGTCATCCCTGCCCTCGCTCAGTACCAAATTTTACTCCCAACTGAATAGACATAGATCTGATTCTTAGACTATACTAAAATAAGCTGAATCTATTACTGATCGTACTAATTATCTGAGTTGAGCTGAGTTCACTAAGTTCCATTGAATGAGGAATACTACTAAGTTCTATTAGCTGACTGAATGCTACTGAGTTCTGAATTGATTACTAAATTGGACTGGGATGTTACTGAGATTAGTGAACTTTCCTAAGTTATGAAGCTGAGTGAGTTCTACCGAATACTATAATTAACTGAGAATACTACTAATCGTGACTTGACTGAGAGTACTATAACTGACACTGGCTCTAGGCACACAGCTAAATTATCGGGTATTAAATACCCCCAGGACTCGATAGCATAAAAGTAAAGAATAATAATTCTTGAATAATATGGCAATCGCCTATCATTCATAATACAATCACTGAAGCATCCTTTCAAGTATTTGAGGTCATAAACTTGTAGACGTATAGGCATGCATACTAATGTCTCATAATTCATTCACCAAAGTCTTTCAACAAACACTTAACATACATTAACTTGTACACAAAGGGTAATTTCATATTAACATGCTATAATGTCACTACTTCATTCACCTAGGCATTTAATAAAACATATAAAGAGCATTATACAACCAACAATACATCTAAATAACATGGCTACACCAATCAACATGCAATTTGAATGGTTTATCATGAACATCATACCAATCATCACCTACTAGGATTAACTCTTTATATTTAAAATCAAAAACATGAATCAAAATCCAACAATAACATAAACATGAACTTCAATTCAATCATAATCATAGAAATCATAAATACACAATATTTGCACTTTAAAGGGGATTCTTGAGCTTCATGGGTAAAATCCCATGAATCAACATCTAACATACCTCAAAAGCTTGAATTTTGAAAGATAATAACTTTTCTCGAAGGTTCTTGAATAGTGATATTTTGATCCTTGAGTTTTCTTGAAGAAGAGTGTGAATCTTGTTCTTGGGAATTGATCTTGAAAGAAACCCTAATTTTAATGTTATAGGTGAATGAGGATTTGTGTGCTTTGATTTGATGTAATTAGGTTTTAAAAAGGGTGGAAAAATACCCAAAAATCCTTTTTAAAATCGCTAAATGGAGGTCCGCGACGGTTTAGGCGAGGACGGAACGTCCCTTTACCCATTGATTTTTGGCCAGAAAATAGGCTTACTGCCTCAATTGCGATGGCCCGTCGCAGGCGCGATGGTTCGTCGGCTTTTCCATCGCACTTTGCCAGCCCGGACAGCTCACTGTAAAACGGCCATAACCTTTTACTCCGATATTAGATTTTGCAAAAATTGGTATTGTTGGAAATATAATTCAATTATATATTTGTTGGTAGGTCATGATCTAAAAAATTCTTTGTATAATGGAAGATATGCTCATTTGAAGTTGACTATTGCAATATCTTTCTCAAGAAATCGGTAAGGGATGTTTTGATTCGCCTAATAGCTAGGACATATTTGAGGCCTTAATACACACAAAATTTGATCATAAAACTACCAAATCACTAAAATTTATTTCTCAAGAGCTTGAAGCATGGTTCTACTAACGGTTGGGATTCTCGGGGTCTAACAATATCTCCCCTTGGGAACATTCGTCCTCGAATGAGGTTGGTTAAGATTGCTGATAGATTGAGTTTATACATTATATGCATATCTGATGCATGGGATACATGAATGAGTTCTTACACTGATCATGTATATCTGACGCATGAATAACTGACACGTGAATGAATGAATAAATTATGCTATGATAACTAATACTAACTTTGTATGGAAAATGTGAGCATAAAACTGAATGGATTTAAGGATATGAAAGTAGTGGGGAATTATAGGGTATCTCCCCCTTGGGACACTATATCACTCTACGAATGCTTACTTGATTGAGATACTGGGGAAAACTGAGGCGATGCACAAGGCTCCTACGAACTAGATCATAACTAAACATCTGAGATCTAAAACTAATGCATGATTCACGAACTGACCTGAACTCACAACTACTAGGATGCTCTATCAGGGAATAGTTACATTTCTGAGATTCTTGATAATATGACTAGATGGAAAGATGGGGAAAACAAACCATACGAATTTGACCGCTTGACTGCTAAACTGAATTACTGGCTTTACTAACCGACTCATGCTAAAAACTTAAGCATAAATGGGAGCGAAGGATCTAACAAAGCATATCATAAAGATCAAAGACTCATAACATACCTAAATCTCTGTTAGGTGGACTTTCTTGATTATGACGAATCTAAAGTGCATAGAAACTATTCTGACGCTGACCATTAGTGGTACTAGAAGTGGCTCCCTACTGACGCAAATCTCTACCCCTCTGAGCCATTATTCTACACTTCCACAACCTGTGGCCTGGCTTACCACATCCAAAACATACCTCGCTGTCTGCTCTACATGCACCTAGGTGATTCTTACCATACTCTTAACAAAATAGATAGGTACAGACCAATTCATTCTGTGTCCAGGACTTGGAAAAACATTTCTAGAGGGAAGACTATTTGTATAGTCTTTCCACTGGATTATTCATAAGGATGTTCTTTTCTAGTCATATAGATGGATTCTCAACCTAGACCCTCTTAGAAATCAATTGAGGGACCTCTTCCTCTCAATGAGTTTCAGTTAAACGTCTCTGAAGTAAAGATAATGGTAGATGGTATTTCTTAAACATATCCTTTGATTGCCCCACTCTATGATTTTTCTATCCTTAACATCTTTTTTCTTAATACTAGGAGCCTCAGGGATTACCCTATTTGGAAACTCGCTGGTAGTGGTATACTCACTAGTAAAAATATTTATTGCTTTATCAGCAAAGTAAATCATCCCTCTCATAATAACAAGAGCTTCAGTTGGATCTAGGATATGAAAATACCTAAAATATTAAAGTTTTTCCTCTAGATATTCCAACACAATGCACTTCCCTGCAACCATACTCTTCACTGCATGGAGATCAATGTTAATAAGAGTTGCAACTATTGCAACCAACCAAGAGAGGATATCAAACATATTTTTTAGGAATGCCCTAAAGTTGTTCACACCATCTTAAACCTTTCAAGAATGGGAATTGGACTACAATCTGGGATTGGCTTAAGAACAAACCATTTGATCATGTCATCTCTTTTAATGTTCTAGTCGTCTTCTGTCTTTGGCATATCTGAAAGAATAGAAATGACACTTTTTTTAATACCCATGCTCTCCCTTCTATTGATAATGCCTATGGTAAAGTTGTAGAGTATACTCATCTCAGTAATTCTACCCTCATCAACTGAATCACCTATCTCCCATCAACTTAAAATGGAACCCTCCTCGAGAAAGGAAGTATAGACTAAATATTGATGGTTCTCCCTAGGCAACCCAAGAATAGGAGGTATGGGGGGTTGTCAGGAATAGTAGAGGGGATTGGGTTATGGGGTTCTTCAAGGGTTATCCTGCCTCAACAAATAACCAAATAAAGGTTTTAGCTCTACTGGAAGGGTTAACATTGGTGGAGGAACACCATCTGTTCCCAGTTGAGATTAATGTGGATTCTAAAAAGGTTATTCTTATGCTAAAAAATGGTAGCTTCCACTATAATCCTATTTTACATTCTTCCAGGTCAATACTGATAAAGATAGAGAGTACGGCAATAGTACACTTCTTTAAGAATAAAATTCTGTTATGGATATAATAGAAAAAGAAGTCGCAAAGAAAAACTTTTTGAAAGCACAAAGTGTTTTGCAGTTTCTCCGATGTATGCCATAAAAGTATTCGGGGTAGACATTCTAGGAACAACATATGTTAGGGATGTCAATCTCTATACTTTGGAACAATCCTCTATGGTTACGTAATGGATCCCAACTTATCTTTGGGCGTGTAATATTTTATTTGGCTAAGTATTATAATATTTTGTTAAACAAAAAAAATAATTTTCTTATGATGTGATAGACTTCTCATATTGTTTTATTAATATGAATTCTTAAGTTTCTCTATCTTCCACTCCCAAAAGTATAAATAATTCAAAATCATATCTTCCTTTGTCAATTTAAAATTGTGCCACTACTTATGCATCATCAAAATGTTATTAATTTGACAAACTTGAAAACATGATTCTTTAGAAAGTAATAAAATTAATGCATCTTCAATCGTCCTAATTAAATTTGAGATTATATCGAATAACAAAAGGTCCACATTAGAGGAGAAAAGCACTCTCTAACAAAAGTGACTGTATCTAGAGGGATTCAAACCCAAAAATTCAAATTAAAGATGAAGAATAATCACTCTATCACAATCCTTATTCATAAAGTTAATATATCTAATAGTTTATAGCATATAGAAAATCACCCACCAAATCGATTCAATAATCAATACATCTTGATATATCAATACTTTGCAGTCATAAAGATTTTACATGGTAGATAACTAAGAGTTTTGACATAAATGAAAAATTAAACTCTTAGATCATCACAAAGCAGAACAAAAGATAAAAAAAAAAAAATAATATAAATAAAACTATAGATTCAGACTTTACAAACCTGACTAGTGACAGTGAACAGATAATTAGTATCGAGATATTTGGGTATAGGCCACCAACTTTAACTCTTTATAATGTGTGAATGTAATTAATAATCGTACACTAATTTTTTAAAATTACATCAATTGAACAATACTTTTGAATTATGGAATAGAAATTAAATAAAAATATGTAAATTTCTAAACAAACAGATAGAAGAATGATTACATAAGGAAAAAAGATGTTTCATTAAAGTAATTTTTTTATGTTTGTATTACTGAAGAAAGATAAGTAATTATAATTATTTTATACAATTCAAATTAGAAAATTATATAAATAAGGTAAACTTTTTGCCAATTTTAAGTGCTAAATATTATGAGTTTTTATCTCTTACAAATAGGTAAGAATAAGGATTTAATTTTTATAAGTTTAATTGACTTCATTTAAATTAAAGGATTGTGAAATAAATAATTAATAAAGATATATATTATTACATTTTAATATTTAAATCTAAGAACTCTTTCATATGTTTTTCCTTATCTCATAAATGTAAGACTTCTTTATTTTTAAAATATATTTTTCTCTTACCATATATTTTATGACTCCTTAATTTAACTCTCCTAACATATTTTATCATATATTTTAGGATTCTTAAAATTTTTAAATATATTTTTCTCTTACCCATATATCTTAGGACTCCTAATTTAAATATTATAAAAATAATTTAAAAATAATCTGAAAAAAAATAGTAAATGATAATTTTTTTCTATTATATTCAACCAACTTTCCTAAAGACTTTCATGCTTTTACTATCTACGGACGTTTGATGCACATTATAATAGCACGTAAATGTTTGGATGATCAACATTTTTCCTTGGACAATTGTTCTTTCATATGTCTGACTTGACCAAAGTGAACAGTAATCACTACAGAAAAAATTATACCTAGCAACGGATAAGTTTTGAAGCTAAATAACAAAAATAGACGCTACTAAAACTTTCTAAAGAGATAAAACTGCTTCACATAAGCATTTTGAAATGTCATTATCTGATTCTAATAATTCTCTTTATTTTGCAACTTCTTTATACAAAATAATTTTATGAAATAGTAGTAAGTTTTCAAATAAATATGGTCTCGTGACACTTTTTGTCTATTAGTTGTAATACAAGGAATCCTGAACCATTCATTTCCAAGTAAGAATTTATCGGACAATAGCTTTTGCTTGGATCATAACATCATATTTTTGACAATCAATTCATATAAAAGTGTATACTATCAAGATTTTGAGGAGATTTTCATCGTTCAGTATTTTGATGATCAAATAATATCTCCGATACACATTTTGTCATGTAAATTCTAATTCTAATATCCCTCTTCTTTGCAGTTTCTTTGAATATTTTTTAAGCTTTCACCAAACACTAAGTTGTTAAAACGAATTGGTAAGGACATCATCTACAAATCACACAACTATTAAAGGTTGAGTTTAACAAAATTGGTTGTTTAAATGACACAACCCAAAAATTCAGTTCATGATGGCACTTATTGAAACTAAGCCTTGACAAGTGAGTCAATCACCCAAACTAATTTGTAATAAAAATCACAACACAAATCACATGGCGAGACTTCTAGAACAAAGTTAAGACATACATACATAATGATAGCGAAAGTCTGAATCACAATAATATCATAAACCATCCCAAAACCCGGTATCACACAATAAGAACAATCTACATACAACTCGAAGTCTGAAAATACAACTAAAAACCCAAAAATAAATCACAAGTTAGTCTCTGAAATAAAAAATAAAACATTACTAATAGGATGAAGTCGTAAGTTGACTTCGAAAGTATAGAGCGACAACTACCTCGAATGTATCAAATCATTGTCTAGACTCAACTGTCGTGCGACGCATTCTGTAATGCCCTGAGTCTGCATCCCAGATGTCACACAGTGCTTGCGACCCCAAAGGACCACAAGCTAACTCATGACTGGTACCTGCTATGAGCACTAAATAATAATACTGAAATAATGCGGAAATTAGGCTGAAATGCCATAAGGTTCATAATCTGAATACTGATAAATATAGCAACTGATAATAATATCTGAAAACTAAATACTATGTTTGAGATTTATACTGAAATTGAGTACTAAGTTTTGATAACTGAGTAACTGATATCTGATATTACTGATAACTGGGTAACAGTTACTGACGGTCTTGATTCTGTATAACCGAACTGAGTTTTATCTTGAGACGAAAACTGAAACTGTGGGAGGTAATCATCTAACCGACATGTCCCTCTCTGAACTGATTGGGGTCCAACCTATAATCCCAGTTGGAAGGGTACTAATACCGTGCCATGGGTACTAACAGGCTAAAGAGTCGTCCTCACTTAACAGGTGCCCTAATGAGAATGGCATTACCCTCAACTAGCAAGTAAAACACCTTATCAACCCTCAACTGGGAGGTTGATATCTCAACCTACGCTAGCTACATAATTCTGGAACACAAGGGTTTTACTAAGGATCACACCCTCTACTGACAGGTGCACCCCCATCCTTGGGTTTGCTCGATGCTGAATCCTACTCCCAACTGAATGACACTGATTATTAAACTAAACTGAACTGGACTGAGTTTCACTGAATTCTGGAACTGACTAAGTACTAATGTTCATGACATTACTGAGACTATTCTATAACTACTGTAATTCTAGGTAAACAGCTAGATTTTGGGTATTAAATACCCCCAGGACTCGATAGCATTGATAGTAAAGCATGGCATGATCTTAAAAGCATAACAATAATTGCTTGTTAACAATGCATTCATTTAGACATTTTGTCAAACACTTGAGAGGCATGAACTTGAACATGAATGGGAACACATGATAACATGTCATGATTGCACTATTCAATTCACATAGGCATTCTAGCAAACACTTGGGGAGCATGATTACTTCACATAATAATAAACATATATATAAATATCATTGCTACAACATTCGCTTATAATTTCAAGGATTTAACATGAGAATCACATAATTCATCACATATGCTATCTTAATTTCATGAAACTTGTAATTAATCATGGATTGAAGACCATATAAAAACACACACATAAACACAACCCAACCCAAACATGTAATTCATGGAATCTCAACCTTGTATTTTGAAAAAAAAAAAGTATTCTTGGGTTCCATGGGTAGTAAGGACCCATGGATGAACATCTAACATACCTGAGAAATTAACTTCTTAAAGATTCTTGGTAGTGTTCTTGAGATTGTTCTTGATTCTTGGAGGCTAGGATTTTACTAATTAGAAGAGAGAATGATCTTGATTTGAGGGAAATTGAGTAAATGATGATTTAACTAGGTTATTAGGGGTTAATTAACGTGTTTAAACTGATTAGGGTCATGAAAAAGACCAAATTATCCCTGGAAAGAATTAAATTTCCGTCACTGAAATTCTAAATTTTTGCTTTCACCACCACGCGGTGGCATCGCGGTGAGTCACTGGATTTTGTTGGCTAGTGTAGTCCAAGAAAGAGTACGAAAATGCACTTTGGCATGACGCGGAGGTATGATGGAGCCTCACTAGAAAGTAACAATTGTGAAATGACACTCTAGCGCAACGCGCCATTATCGCGCTGACACACTGAAAAAAGTCAATTGGGAATTGGGACTTTACCGCAACACAATGGAATTGCGGTGTCTCACTGAAAACTGACGAATGCCATTTTGACCCTTACCACGATGCGGTGTTTCTCAATTTGACATACTATTTTACTAAAAGTGCTATAACTTCTCACCCTGATATCGAATTTGGGAAAAATTTATATCATTGGAAAGCTGACTGAATTTTCTACATAATGATGGATCTTAAGCTAGGAAAATTATGAGTATTTTTTAAAAGTATAAAAAGGAATTCTCGCGTAGTGAGAGCTAAATTGAGCTAGAAAAATATGGGGTATGACATACTCGTACCTAGATCTTCATTGAAAGGACACAGTAGGGATGAGTACGATCCACTAGTGCTCAGTAGGTATCATAGGCCGACTGAGCAAAGTAGATAATAAGGTGTATAAATACACACTATGACCAAGCATAAAATGTCTCAAACGGTAGCTCAAATTGTCTCCACTAACAGTTTTAAATATAGAACCTAAGCATGAGATAGGTACGAAAAAAAATAGAATAGACATGCATTAGCTTAAATACAGAAACACAACACTAAAGATGCATAAATGAATGAAATACAATGAGGATGATAATGTTGATGATGTGATATAATCGAGGTTATCGCATAACCTCCGTATATACCTGCGAGCCTCAAGTAAGACCCATGGGGGTTTCACAATTAATATACTATCTCAATACTCACTCCCAATCTCAATATTTATATCTCCTCTTCGACTCATGGGCTATGGCACAAGGTTTTGTATAAATATCTTATTTCATTCAAAATCAGTTTTTTTAGGGTACTAATATCTCATGAATATATGTATGATATGAGGATGTAATTCTCACAACCAAACTAGCTAAAAGATCTCAAAATTCACTCAATAATGTGCATATGAGTCTAGAATCCACTCAATATACCAACTAACCATGATTACATATAAGCAATGTACTATTAGAGTGAAAAATTCAAGTAAAAATATCAGCAATATCACATTAACCCCAACTTTGGTATTTCTATCATGAAAAGAGCAACCAAATGCATACACAAGGTCAATAATATCATATAAGGCCCTCACACAGACCACACACGGTACATATCATCTCAAATCAACAACAACAATAATATAAGTCCCCACACAGGCACACAATAATTATTATATTATTTTCATGATTATTATTCATACCCATAGCATGCTTTTATATTAATATTAACTAAACAGCCTAATCTGAAGAAAGTTAAGTCATAACCTACCTTGTGAAGTCGAAATCCAAGATTAAATCATTCATTTGAAGTTTTCCCCCTCTCGAACGGCCTCAAAATTAACTAAAACATACAAATATAGAATCAACGCGTCAAAATAAAGTCAACGATACCCATATTGTCTATTTTTAATTTCGGGTCAAAACGAACCCCCAAAATAGATTTTTAAAAAGAAAGGACAAAATCAAAATTTTTATTTATAAATACCTTACCCGTGATTAAAGAATGCTATAGAAGAAACCTCAAGTGAAAACGGTTTTAAAATAGGGTTTAAATTAAAAAAAAAACTCACTTTAAGCCTTCTGGTCCAAAAACTCCCAAATGTTGCTTCTTAAAATTACATTTCAACGAGTTTTAGATAACGAGAATCAAAGTTAAATAATTGAAATAGTTATCTGAAGCTTACCTAAGCTGGAAAATGAAAGAAATCTTCCAAAATTCTCTCAATCCGAAGCTCAAAGTATCAAAGATGAAAGAAAATTTGAGAAAGACCTATTTATGGTGACCTAGCATTGACTGCCATTGACCACTTAAGTAGTCAGCACTTTAGCGCAGGTTGATTGCTAAAGCAGTCCGGCCCGTCACGGGTTAACCGCTAAAGCGGATATCTCTAAAGCGGTCAGGATCCGCTTTAGCAGCACTAGGCTACCAAGTTGGGTTCCACTTTAGTGATGCCTGAGCTGTTAGAGAGGCTACTGCTTTAGTGGTACCATGGCCACTAAAGCGGCTGCATCTGATTTTTGGTGCACCAGTAACTTTGCTAAAGTAAAAAGTTGAGGATCGAGCCCTCGAAATTCATTTGGAATCCTGTGCAGGCAAACAAAATATGCTACTAGATCAAATTCGACGTTTTAGACTTAATGTCTACATCAGATTTTTTAAAAAGAGGTTGTTTTCACATAATTGACCTCCAAGATCTAATTTCATAATTGTTCAAACTGATATTCAAAATGAGATTCAAAAATCATAAAACCAAACCAACCACGCTACTAATCCAAAATCGAAGTTACGTATTTTCTATCTAACACATAGAACAACAAATATTGACCAAAGTTTACTATAAGGCTTACCTCTAAAAACCACCAACTCACACCAATCATACCAAAATGCATTAAGAATCGTGTCAACCATCTCCACACCCCCAAAAATATCACGTTGCAACCACGGGGAGGGATAAAATGATCAAAACACATAAAAAATCACAAAATCAAGTCCTTACATTAAATTCCCCTCCAACTTCCATTAATGCATGCTTGATAAGTTTCTGATTATTTTCATTCTAACAGTTGGATTAAACTTTCTAGCCAATATATTTCAAAGTATGTAAAGTATAAAATATTCTCAAAAAAACATGTGGTTTTATTAAAATTTTGATCTACGTTTTAAATTGTATTTTATTATATAAGATGTTATTCTCTAAATAAAGAAAATTGATTGTAAATTTTATTGTTCTAGTCTTTAAGACTTATCAATTTGAATATCTGATAGGTGATAGGTCGCTGATAGTTATCATTCTAGAACTTAATTCGAATTCCATATAGAATATTTTTTTAATTGCAATTTTATACTGGGATACAATGGATCATGAGATTTTTTTACCTTTTTGACTTTTTTTAGCTTTTATTTTAAAGTCAATGTTTGACCATGAAATTTTTAAATACAACTTGAAATCGTACATGGAATTTAAATAACATTCAAAACCTTATCTTCACTTTTTTCTTTCATAGTTTTTTCTTTTTTCAAATTATACCCTAAATTTCATGTTTAAAGATTATTTCATATTTTTTTTAGTAAATGTACAATCAAGAAAATGAAAATTATAATTTGAAAAATTATAACCAAACACAACTTCATCTTCAAAAATTAATTGTATGTAGCTTGTACATGAGATCTCACGTATGACATTATGTGATTGTCTATTTTGAGATGTTACTCTTCTAGAGCAAATTTGATTGTTTTTTTTTTTGCTAGTTTTTAATAACTGAGGTATAGACCATATTTAAAAAAAATACATTTAAAATCTAAATATTCTTTTCGGCCAAACATAACATAAATAATTAAATAAAATAAAAAATTTGACTTTCACAGTAAAATATCCACTTAATTATCTACTTGCGCCTCACAAATAATGTATTGCTATTATGGAAAACATGCAATCCACTTATTTGAAGGGATAAGTTAGATCTTTAGGAAAATTGAACTAATATTAGAGTTTCTTTTAACCTAATTCCTTTTTATTAAAGATAAATAAGGAGGTTATCATGAACATGACTTCTCGTGTAGAAATTTAAGAATTTTTCCGTCATATAAAAAATAAGTGTAACTTTATCAAAAAAAATTATTTTAAAATAAGTGTCATCTTAGGGATTCAAGACAAAAATTTATAGTATGTTTTTTCAACTATTCTCATATATTTCACTTGTTAATAATGTCAATTTTCAAGAAACATTTATTAAATATGAATAGTTAATAAACTGTACATTTTATATATTAATACATGTCTTAATGGGCGTGACTTTTGCTAAGATGACACTTATTTTGAGATGAAGAGAGTAAATCTTTGGAGAGCTCCAGTTGGACTTTGATGACATTCCATACTATGAAAAAAATATTAATTAATTCACATGCAAAATTTTAAATTTAATTTCATTGAGGTAATAATTCAATTCTCAGCTATGCAAATTAGCCAAAAAAAAAATGCGTAAATTAAAACCAACGTTCCAAGAGCTTGTAATTTATACGATTTTAATGTTAAGACATATTTAACAGAAACCAAAACATAATGACTAGTATCTGTAACTTACCTTGGTGATACCATCTATCAACCACTACTTCTTAATTCAAGTAATGTTAAATACATATAAGATGAAAAAATTTAACCAAAAGAGAAACTATTCTCATATAATGATCAATATTTCCAATCCCACCTTTCAAAATATTATTACCAAAAAAAGTCAATCTCAAAGATGAGTTTAATTTAGCCAAATCTCGTGCTTCGTATGTCCTGCCAAATAGACTCAAGAATTATATTGTACGCTAAAATGTTACCCCATTCATGAATAATTTTGGAGAAATGCTTATCAACTCTTTCTTACTGTGAATACTTTTGGAGAAACATTCTCTCGTTCTCTTCTTTGCCTCTTCCTGTGTCTCTTTGTTGCATCGTTATATTTTTTTTACAGCCAAATTTAGTTAGGTCTTTCATCATACTATTTTTTTCTTTATCGTATAATTTGATAAACAACATATCATAAAAGAAGGTAAAGAAAAGATCGTTACATGAAAAGAATATAAAAACAAATACCTACAATAATTTATATCATTCAAAACTAAAAATTGTCACATGAAATTAATCAGCTTTCAAAATTCGGATCATCAACTGTCTACATATATTATCATCATCATCCATCTTCAAGATACCTCCAAAATCAACGCATCTCAAAGTTAATTAAATATTACAAAAATATTCCTTGACGTAAAAAATAATTCTAAAGCAAACAAGAAAGAATGATCCAAGAAAGAATGATCCAAGATCAAAAGTAAATAATCTTGTTCCATATGCTCATTGAAGATATTATTGTATTGTTGTGAAAGGATTCTCAATTTATAGAAGTCCAAAATATTTTCTTTCAAAAAATAAATTATCTAAATATGATAAATTTATATTTTTTTTGCATAAATATCTACAAATTCTAAAAGAATATGAATTCCAAAAATAATAAATTAATACAAATATTTTTTTAGACGTTTACTGTACGTCTTTTTAGTTCTTTGTAGACTATTGCGTTGCTTTTTATTCAATACAAAAAAGATTTAATTGTCTTATTTAAAAAAAATAAAAAATTATACACATGTATGATTCCTAAAACTTAGGAGTTTAGTAGTTTTTTTTTTTAATTCTTCTTACCGTAATATTCTTTTATTACCATATATTTTAGGAATCTTTATTCTTTTCTTTCCATATATAATTCAATATTATAATTAATATCATTAAATAAATAAATAATAATTTGAGCAAAATAGTAAAAAATAATTTTGTTTATTGCGGAGTCTTTTAATAAAGGACAAAAAGTTTATATCACTTTTCTAAGGGTCTTCAAACATTTAATATACTAGTTTAGATGTACGTGCCTCGCGCGTGTACCTCAGTTTAATGAGTTCAAACGTTACACTAAATACGATATTTGTGTAAATAATAAAGATGAATATAATAATTAAATTCAACATCTTTTGAATATGTAGTGATGGAAAATTTATTTAATTAAATCTAATCTTTACCAAAAATATTTCTCAAAGTCGATCGACATTCATCTTTCATCTGTAAATTAAAATAAAATAATAAGATAATAAAGATATCAAAATAATACAATTAAATCTGACCTTTACACAAAAAATCCTTCAAAGTCAACCAACATTCATCTACAATCTGTAAACTACAATAAAACAATACAATAATAATCACAAAGCTTCGATTTTGATGAAAATAATTCTTTTTTTAGCAAAACTTTTAATCCTAAAGAATGACTTGAATGAATAAACTACCACAAAATAATAAATTAATAGAGATGCTAAGACAATACAATTAAAGCTAACTTTTAACTAACAAAATTCTCAAAGCCGACAAACATTCATGTACCATCTGTAAATTAAAATAAAACAATAAGATAATAACAATTAAATCTGACTTTTACACAAAAAATTCTTCAAAGTCAACCGACATTCATCTACAATTTATAAATTACAACAAAATAATAATACACTAATGATCACAAAACTTCAATTTTGATGAAAATAATTCTTGTCTAAGCAAAAAATTTGACCCTAAAGAATGACTTGAATTAAAAAAAATATATATATATATACATACACACGTTGAATTCTATTACGTTGACAAAAATAATAAAGAAGTTGAGGGTTAGAAAATCAAGCATCTATCAATTTAGACATGCAACCGAATCAAGTTAGATGACCATCAATCTTCTCCTAGTAAGTAAATTGGTTTCTCTAGTTTAACGTGCATTTCAATATTATAAAAGTATTTTCTTAATAGAGTCTTATTTTAGGAATATTTTTATAATTGACTAGTATTTTTAAAAGAAAACGTACAATAATTTTTTTAAAACTTTAGGTGACATTTTATTTATCTTTTTTACTTAAAAGGAATTAAAACCATAACATTAAAAGAAAACGTATAGTAATTTTTCTAAAACTTTAGGTGAGATTTTATTTTTCTTTTTTACTTAAAGTTTTACTATTAAATCTTTTTTAATTCTCTTTATCATATATTTTAGGATCTTTTTTCTTACCATGTATTTCAAGACTTCTTTTTTATATAGAAGGGAATAAAAAATTTACCAACATTAATTCTCTATATATTTTTCTTTTACCATATAATTTAGGATTCCTTGACTTTAAAAATTAAAAATTTAATTAAATAATAAATTAAGGAAAATAGTGAAAAGACGATTTTGTCTATTGTATAGTGTTTTAATGAAGGATAAAAAATTCAAATTAATTTTTTAAAGGGCTTCACTTTTTTAATATATTATAGATATAGATTATAGATTATAGATATAGATTATAAATTATAGATTATAGATATAGATATATATTAGAGATTATAGATATAAATAGAGATAAAGTATTAAAATGACGCACATAGGCGAAGGATCTATGTTCACACTGATTTGGATAAGTTAAAGGCCAATTTAGCTTTATTTACGAATTAAAGTATATCTTTTACTTTACAGGTTATAGCCTAGCTTTTATTATAAAATATAGCCAAATACATCTATAATACATTTCTAATATAGTTGAACTATAGTAGTACATAAACTAATTTGAATACTCTTTAATTGATTGAAATTCGGATATAATATATTTTTAACATTATTAATAAGAGGAGAAAAAGTAAACTACATTTGTAATACATTTCTATTTTAATATATTACATATTATAGATGTATTTTTAGTATGCATGATGAATATATATAAATAAAATATTTTTAACACAAATATATTATAAATATTATATATGAATATCAAACTTTCTATTACAATTTAAATTAATTTATGTTATTAAAAGTGTGTTATATTTGTTATGAAATAACTACTATCGAATTCAAAATAAAGTATTCAAATTGTATTATAACGATTGTTTGTGTGTAATACAATTTTTAAAAGTTTCACCTCTTCTTCTCCGCTGGATGACGACCACCAAACCACCATCAGACCCACTTCTATCCCAATCAAACCAGCTACTAAACAACTGTTCAATCCATCGAAAAACCACCACAACTTCCGATAGAACGCGAAATAGAACACCCAATGCCATCACCACTCTTTTCCTTATTTTTTTTTGGTGAACACTACAAAAAAAAGCCAAAAAATGACGGTCAGCGTCGTTTTTTGAATAAAATTGAAGAAAAAGCGACACGATCACTTGCGTTATAAAAAGGCTCATTTTTTTTAAAAGATGGCCTGCGTCGCTTATTTTGTGACGGACAGCGACGTTTTTTGAAAAAAAAAATGAAATTAGTTCTTACTAGAAAAAGTGACATACATCGTTTTTTATCTTGATGTGAAGAACAAATGATGAACAAAAAACGCTGGACATCGTCATTTTAGAAGAAAAAATATTTTTTTTCAGAAAAATAGACATTGTCCGTCACTTTTTGAAAAAATAATATTTTTTTAAAAAAAAACGACGTTGTTCGTCATTTTTTGTTCTTCATAATGGAGAAAAAAACTACGGACATCATCAATTTTTTGGGAAAAAAAATAGAAAGGTGACAAACAGCATCTCATTTCTGAAAATTTATTTTTAAAATTTTCAGAAAAGCGACGGACAAAAGGAACCTTGTCCGTCGCTTTTCTGTATTTATTTTTTTTGAAAGCAAAAATCTGCATTTTTTGCATCCCACCTACCAAATAAAAATGCAATTCAATATATACAACCCCATGCAACACACATTACTAAAATAATCATACAATGCACTGCATTATCAAAACATTTAAGCAATTCAAATCAACAACACTTCAATAATCAATCCAACATCCAAAACAATTAATAATTAATCCAACAACATCCAAAACACTTAAACAATCCGAAATATTTTTCATTAGTTTATAGGCGTCCAAGATTTCTTCTTAGCAGTTGACTTCGAACTCTTATTAGGACGAGGCCGATCATCGTCATCATAAGAATGCAAGTTTACATTAAAACATATAAAAATCAAGTTTAGTTAATACTTCAAGTGACTACACTTAACTATTTTCAAGTCACTAATACACATTTCAAGTCACTACACACAAATTATTTTCAAATAGTCAATTGACATTCGAAGCCACTATACTTAATCATTTACAAGTAGCTAATTCACATTTCAAGTGATTGCACTTAACTATTTTCAAGTCACTAGTACACATTTTCAAGTCACTACACTTGACCATTTTCAAATAACTAATTCACATAGCAAGTCTCTACATTTAAACATTTTCAACTCACTAGAACACATTTCAAAGCACTACACTTAATCATTTTTAATTAGCTAATTCACATTTCAAGTCACTATATTAACCATTTTCAAGTAACTATACTTTATCATTTTCAAATTACCAGTACAAATTTCAAGTGACTACACTTAACCATTTTCTATTCACAAGTTCACAATTTCAAATAACTACACTGAACCATTTTCAAGTAACAAGTTTACAATTTTCAAATAACTACATTTAACCATTTTCAAGTCACAAGTTTGTAATTTTAAATAACTATATTTTTAAAATTTTCAAGTCACTACACTTAACAATTTTTAAATTCACATTTCAAGTCACTATATTTAACCAATTTCAAATAACTTTTTTACATTTTAAGTAACTACACTTAACTATTTTCAAATCACTAGTACACATTTCAAGTCACTACACTCAAACCATTTTCAAATAGCTAATTGAAATTTCAAGTCACCATACGTAACCATTTTTAAGTCATTAATTCACGTTTCAAGTTACTACACTTAATTATTTTCAAGTAACTAATTCATATTTCTAGTCAATACACTTAACCATTTACAAGTCACTAGTACACATTTCAAGTGACTACACTCGATTATTTTGAAGTCGCTAGTACACATTTCAAATGACTACACTCGATTATTTTCAAGTCACTAGTACACATTTCAAGTCACTACACTTAACTATTTTCAAATAACTAATTCACATTTTAAGTCACTAGTCTTAACCATTTTCAAGTAACTACTTCACATTTCAAGTAACTGTGCTTAACTATTTTCAAGTCACTACACTTAGTAGGCGTTTGGCCATGAAAATTACTTTTTTCCGGAGTTGGAGTTGGAGTTGAAGATGAAGTTGGAGTTGGAGTTGTATTTGGCCATGTCTTTTTGAATTTTTTTTTTAGACTTTTGAAAAATCTTCTTTAAATATGATTTTATGCCCTCAACTTTTAAAAATTATCAAAATCACCTAACTAACAATTTACCTACTAACATACAACCAAATGTTGAGAAAATAATTTATATGTCTTCAATTGATAACATAATCAACAACAAACTAATTATTATGATTGTTATTCTTCTAAAATTTGAATAAAAATATCACAAACATGAGTTAAATAAGTTTATCTAACCATAATCGATTAAATAGAGAAAAATATATTTTGATAAATATGATTGATATATATAAATATATTTTATATAGTCTTAAATTTGTTGATGAAAATTCTTAATTATTTTCACTTGAATTAATTATTTTATTGAATTTGATCTTTTTAAAAAAATTACGAAATTTAGTTAATAAGAGGGGTTTGTGTAAAAATTTAAAGATTGGGGTTATATGTAATAATAATGGAAGTTGAAATTGGAAGTGGAAAAAAGGGAAAGAAACAAAAAGTTGTTTTCCATTTTCGAAATTTTATTCCGAAATTATTTTTTAAAGTTTCATGGCCAAACATCATAATTTTCAACTCCGAAAAAAATTTTCGGAAAAAAGAGAAAAATATCCATGGCCAAACGGGCCCTTAACCATTCATTTCAAGTCACTATACTTAATCATTTTCAAATAACTAATTCACATTTTAAGTAATTACACTTAACCATTTTCAAGTCTTAACTATTTTTAGTCATTAGTACACATTTCAAGTCAATACACTTAATCATTTTAAAGTCACTAATATACATTTCAAGCCACTATATTTAACCATTTTCAAGCCACAAGTTCACAATTTTAAGTGATTACAATTAACCATTTTAAAGTTACTAGTATAAATTTCAAGTCACTATGTTTTACCATTTTCAACTTACTAGTACACATTTCAAGTAACTATATTTGACCATTTTCAAGTAACTAATTCGCATTTCAAGTAACTATACTTAACCATCTTTAATTTACCAATTCACATTTCAAATAACTACAATTAACCATTTTCACGCCACTAATTCACATTTCAAGTCAATATATTTAACCATTTTCAAGTCACTAATTCATTTTTCAAGTGACTACACTTAACCGTTTTCAAGTCACTACTTCACATTTCAAGTCAATACACTTAACCATTTTAAAGTCACTAGTATACATTTCAAGTCACTACACTTAACCATTTTCAAGCCACAAGTTCATAATTTCAAATGACTACACTTAGCAATTTTAAAGCTACTAGTATATGTTTCAAGTCACTACACTTAACCATTTTCAAGTCACTACACTTAATCATTTTCAAGTACCTACACTTAGTTATTTTCAAGTAACTAGTACACATTTCAAGTCAATACACTTAACCATTTTAAAGTCACTAGTATACATTTCAAGTCACTACACTTAATCATTTTCAACTCACTAATACACATTTCAAGTCACTACACTTGACCATTTTCAAGTAACTAATTCACATTTCAAGTAACTAATTTACATTTCAAGTCACTAATTCACATTATAAATAACTATGATTAGCCATTTTTACGTCACTAATTTACATTTTAAGTCAATACACTTAATCGTTTTCAAGTCACTAATCACTTTTCAAATGACTATACTTAACCATTTTCAAGTCATTAATTCACATTTCAGATGACCATAATTAATCATTTTCACATCACTAATTCACATTTCAAGTCAATACACTTAATCATTTTCAAGTCACTAATTCATTTTTCAAATAACTATACTTAATATTTTCAATTAACTAACTATACTTAACCATTCTTAATCTTAAGTAACTAATTCATACTTCAAGTGTAATCCATTCTTAAGTAACTAATTCATACTTCAAGTGATTTCACGCAACCATTTTCAAGTCAATAGTACTTAACAACTTTCAAAAAACTTTTTCTTCAACCTTTCAAATTCACAACCAACACCACAATTCAAAATAAAACTAATAAACTTTAATTTCTGCTGGAAGACAAACAATTCAACAAATTAAACAAAGCAAATAAGTTTTTCAATCCACAATTCATCTCAAGTTTCATTTTTCAAATTAACAGCTCACACAATTCAAACCATGTATGCATTCTTCTTCTCTGGTTTGTCGAGAATTATGCAGCACGCTTTACCGTGTAACTTCCATGAATTAATTTTGTGTAGTTTAGCAGAGTCAATCATTCCCTTTACTGGATCTTCATCTTGACATTGATCTCTGTAAAGCAAGCTTTCAAACAGCTTCACCAATCATTCCCTTTTACCCTCGTGTATCATCTTCTACATTAGAACTGTCGCTACCTTCCTTCCTCTCAATTTTGACAAGACCGATGCCACCTTTTGGGGTTTCATTGCATAAGGATTAAGTTTGCTTCAGAGTATGCATAGCTTGGAATGAAAACTTCGCGTCAGTTAAAAGAAACATAAGGAAAAGATTGAAGGGTATCAAAATTCCACGTAATTAAAGCCTAAAAACACTTCAAAACTCCTCACATGTAATTGAAATGTCTGGATGTACTTTGAGAAAAAACTTGTACCATCTAACAAAAAGCAATATTAGCTCTGTTGCATTCTTACCCTTTATGAATTGCCACGGCTAAAACTTTCAAAGGAGAGATTGATCATCGTCTCTTCTTTGAAACAGTGATATCATCGGCGGCTTGGTGTTATTTTTGGTTGATTAATGGCCCACCGGCCAGAAAACGGTGGACCGACGGCGGTTTGGGCTGAAGAGGGAGGAGACAAGAGAGAGGGTGAAGTGGAGTTCGCCGGTCGGAGCAGTGGCGGAGGCTGTCCACTGGTGGAGCAGCGACAGCTGTAAATAACAGGGAAGAGGAAGGGTGGCGGGGCACAGTGGTACACCGGACATAGATGGCCGGCGGTGGTGATGTTGTTTAGAGAGAGAAAGTGAGGAGGGGAATGATTTTGCTAATGAAATTAGGTGTCGTTTGGTAGAGTCAGTTTATAATATAATATTGAACAAATTGTATTAGTAATATTGTGTTACTTTATGTGTATATGTGTATATTTCTATAGGGATGGGAAAAATGTATTTGTTAGATAAGTGTTTCTTGAGTTTTAATTGGGATCAGATTGGACAATGAATTTATTGGGTGGGATAGTGAGTTTGAATTAATTATTTGGAATAAAAAATTTAATATAAAAAAAGGATAAATATATCTTTTAATTATAATAAATAGTACGTATATATCCTTCATTATATTTTGAGTACACTCCTATTGTTAGTGTGATGGGTATATAAGTATCATTTCATTAATGGTAGGGATACATGTATATCAAAAGTATGATGAAGAATATATACATATCATTTCATTAATGGTAGGGACACATGTATACTAAAAGTATGATGAAGAATATATACATATTATTTATCATAATTCGAAAGTATATTTATCTCTTTTCCGTACTGAAAAATAATCTCAATATAAAATGATCAATAATAAAACAAATATACCAATTGATTCATAACACAAACCACTCTGTTATCAATTTAACTTTTGTATAACCAAGGAGTACGTACGTACTTCCAAAATATTTTATTTTTGTTATAGAAGTTAGGGGTGGATATAAATACCGAAAAATCAAAATATCGAATCGAATCGAATTATTTCAATTTTTCAGTTTCGATTTTTTTATTTTTTGGTTTGAATTTTGGTTTATTTTTTTTTATAAATTCGATATTTCGATTTTTGATTTTTAGGTTGACGTAATTCGATTTTCGGTTTAAACCAAAAATTTTAATATACTCTTTTTAATTATTATATATATATATATATTAATATATATATATATATATATTAATATATATATAATAGTTATTATTTAATATTTATAATATATAAGCCCATAAACTATTAGGCTTTAGCTACAACCCATTACTACCTACAACCCAAAGCCCCAAAATTTAAATACATTCAGCAATCGAAATTGAAAGTTACTTTTTTCATTAATTTTTCCAACTGAAAGTTAATATATAGTCCTCTATCTGATTTTTGCATTGAAGGTAATTATTCCTATTTGTCACATAGAAAACTTTTCAAGTTTATATTGATTTTTCTTTAACGTAAGAAAGTTAAACTAGCCAATTTTATAAATGTAATTTAACCCATTAAATAGGCCCAAATCAAAAAATTCAAAATTATTCAACCGAATAAAACTGAACTGAAATATAAATAAACTGAACCTAACCGAACTAATTCGGTTCGATTTTTGATATACCTAATTCCATAATAGAAATCAAAAAAATTAAAATAAAAAATTAAACCCGAACTGAAGTATCAAACGCGCACCCCTAATAGAAGTTCAGTATAACTAATGTAACTATTGGTTTGTTCTATTAAACTAGTCATTGCTTATGCTCATAATCTACGACCTACGTAATAATTTATGCTAGATATATAGCATGTTAAAAAAACAATTACACGTATTAGCTGTCACTTGTCAGCTAACAGTATGCATATTATTATTATTATGACGTGATAATTTCTTTATGTTTTCTATAATATTTTGTCATAACTTCTTCCTTTCTGTTAATTCTTTTCCAAACAATTATTATATGTGTCTCATCAAGTCGAGGTTTACCTGAAACAGTATATTTATCTTCAGGTTTAGAGTAGAGTTAAGGTTTACGTCTACTTTTTTCGATCTCACTTTGTAATATTAAATTAAATATGTTATATTGTATTATGACGTGATAAAGCATTCATACATTTTCAGCGAGGGAATAGCAATTTCTACTGAATATACATTATTATTCTTTATTACTATTACTAATATATAGGAGTGCCATAAAGCAAACAGGTGGAAGCTGGAAGGTGGAGATTGTCCTGCCAGCTTCTCAAGGGTTATTTTCGTTATTTTAATAAGGGCAAATTGATCATTTTAAATTTAAGTGGTTATACGTGTAACTCTGAGAATGACAACGACAACAGTTATCCTTTCCATCGTTCCTTATTTATGAAACTTCCTTTCCATTGAAGAATTCTTAGAATCTTCTTGTTGTTACTATCCTCTGATAATCTTCTTATATAGTGTAAGTATTCTTCATTCGTATTTTTTTGCTTTAAAATATTAAAAAGATTCAATTTTTTATTGTTGTAATTTTATTTGACCATACTGAAGTATTCTTGAAATTGTAAAAAATCAAATTTTCTTGATAATTTTGATTTGAAATGTTGATTTGACTAATTGTGCACTTCTTTTCTCCTCTTCGTCTCGAATTTTTTCTTTACTTTTCAAGTTTCGTTAAATGGATTTGCAAAATTTTAATTTTACAAAAAGATTCAACCAAAAGGAGTTGAATTTATTGTTTAAGCAATATGGGTGTTTTTTTTTCGTTATTCTTGATGTACTTTATTATACCCATAAATCCACTTTCGATTTACAAATTTTTTTCTTTCTTGTGGATTCTTGCATTTAATGAACTGTTTCTATACATTTCTCAAATTGTATTGCAGTTACTGTAGTTCGGTTTCATAAAATTGGGTTTATTTACTGTTTGAATAGTTGAT